>NC_090929.1:436857230-437166480 GCF_040938575.1 Ambystoma mexicanum
CCAAACAAATGTAGTCTTGCAATTCTATACATCACTCTAAATTTGGGGAAATCATAGTGGTCTCCTTATGTTTATGTCATGTACAGCCGTGAAGCAATATTTCTTTGCGTCTCAAATGTAATGGAATACATAGACATTCAATATTGTACAGTGTCTAGGTAACATTTGTACTGGCAACAATGCCATTGGATACAAGAATTGTCATTGGCAACTAAGGTTTAATATACTTATCTTGTTCATTTAAAAACAGTTTGTATCTTTCTCTTTCACAGGTGGTACAGGCTGGTGGCCTATCGTTCGTTTAAATGGTGGCTTTATGGGAGGCTTGGACATCACGTTCGACGAGTAATACCCGCTTGTGTTGTTGGTGCCATTAGAGAAACTTTCCAGAGTGACAGAGGTCAGTACAGGGGATTTTCCCTCACTGTGCTGCAACCAGAACTTTATAATGTGTAGTACATTTGTTCCATCAAAATCAGCAACACAATAAAACTAAACGGAACTATCATCAATGGTTGTTTAAATTTTTCAGTGATTCAAGTGTGTCTCCATGGGGGCTGGCAGGGGTGGGAACGGCCAAGGTGCAAGGTGACAAACACCATGTACACTTCAAAGGTATTTTACGCCCAGGGCCCATTGTACAAAGGGCCTACCCAGACCCGTGTCTCCAGGCATGCTCTCCTGAAGCAGGCCATGCCCCTGCAATCCACATAAATGTGTCTCCATTCAGCAGTGTTCCAGGCCTTGTCTGCACGCCTCATGCCTATCCATCCCCCCTCCATTATCAAAGGTAGTTCGCACCAGTGGATGTGCGCTGCCAAAGGGGGCTGGCAGGGGTGGGAACGGCCAAGGTGTCAAACACCATGTACACTTCAAAGGTATCTTACGCCCAGGGCCCATTGTACACATGGCCTAGCCAGACCCTGTGTCTCCAGGCATGCTCCCCTGAAGCAGGCCGTGCCCCAGCAATCCACATAAATGTGTCTCCATAAAGCAGTGTTCCGGGCCTTGTCTGCACGCCTCATGCCCATCCACCCCCCAATCCCCCTGCCCCATTATCAAAGGCAGTTTGCACCAGTGGATGTGCGCTGCCAAAGGGGGCTGGCAGGGGTGGGAACGGCCAAGGTGCCAAACACCATGTACACTTCAAAGGTATCTTATGCCCAGGGCCCATTGTCCACACAGCCTAGCCAGACCCTGTGTCTCTAGGCATGCTCCCCTGAAGCAGGCCGCGCCCCTGCTATCCACATAAGACCACACCATATAAACGTCATTCATTCACATACACACCCTCTTTTCTAATTCTTTATAAACCATTTGATATTTAACATGAGAGCATCTTTGAGAACTGCAAGTAAACTTGTGAACGTGCTAACTGAGAACCTCTGTGAACACTGCGAGTCAGCTCGTCGTCGTGCTACCTGAGTACATCTCCCTGCTCTCCTGCCACTAAGTACCCTGCTTGCAGAATCTGTTTGTTGGTCAAGGTAAGGGCAGGTCACTTAATCATATCTCCTTGATCTCTAAATATCTATCTATTTCAAACGAACGTACACAGTAGTGTTATGTTCATTCATCTCATTGCCATTGACTTGATTTTAATTTGTTATGTTATTGATATATATCAATTGTCATCAATGTCAATTGGAATCTAATTGCATCGTACGCAGACCGTGTCTATAAGCATGTTTCCTTTTGATGCTCGATAGTACATTTAAGGGACAAGTAGCATGTTATGATTTTCATCACATCAATGAATTGTTTATGAAAGTTATCCTATAATACAGCCGGCTATGCTGCACTGGTTTTGCTTCGGTGACCAAAACATATTTTGCATAGAAAAAATGTATGGTATAATTCCGTCTTTCTCACACTTTTATGCAAAGTAATTTTTTAACATTGTTTACCTTTTTTTTTACAGAATTTCTAACAATGCCTGCATGTACGGTTTTCGGTTGCCCTTCTAAGAGCCATAACAAATCTAAAGGCACTACAATGCATGTATTCCCAAGGAATATAGATCGAATAAGAGAATGGGTCAGATATTGCAGATTTGCGCCGGAAGAGCTTAAAAGTAGAGCCCATAAAGTCTTGGAGGACACGAGGGGTGATTGACACCACGTCTGCAGCCTGCACTTTGCCACGAATATGTACGACCAATCCAAGTACACAAAGGAGAATCGACTCAGAACGACTCGTAAATTGCTCCCAAATGCAATTCCGACTCTATTCATGCACAGGCCGCCTCAGGTGAGTCACGGTTCCGGATTTAGCTGTAGCCCTTGGGGTAGTGAACAGGTAACTAAATGGACGGATTGGTGTTGTAGGTGTAAATGTCCCTTATAATACTTATTCACAAGATTGTATTGCTTTATAACTAAACCCCATTTTGCTAAGCATCTGTCCTTGGTTTTAGGAGCATCATAGAAAATTATTTATGGGCACAGATAACTATGCTATAGTGCCCTTTGAAATAAGCATATTGTTTTCGTAATCTGTCTCTTTACATGCCAATTTTTAAGATTAGCATTTCTAAATCAAATCAAATTTTCCCTTTACAACTCCATGACTATGCAATGAATATGAAGGAGCAAGATTCTGCATCCATGTCATGCCTGGAGTCAACAACAACCTCGAGCGGGTATCAGGTAGTCTTATTTAGCTATTCAGTTCCGGAATTGTTTTATGCATGGAATTTGCGATAATATGATCATATTTACGTATCGTGTCAGCCGTTTACACAGATGAAATAAGTGCATTGAGTACTTATGAAGAATATGCTAAATTTCCACGCAAAAGAGATGGTTGTTGTGCTTATCTTGACATATTCCTGTGTAACATTGCTAGAATGTATTATCTTAGATTTAGATTAAATCAGTTCCATACTATGGAAAGAATAAAGCATTGGAGAAACTCTAGTTACAGTAATGGTGTTACAAAATGTCGATTTCCAAAATGCGCAGAATCCAATGAAACACTAAAACCTTTGATTTTAGAATGCTCATATTTCAGAGATGCTAGAATGAAACCCCTAAAGCTATTTGTAAACGTGAATTATGATGACTGCATGGAGTCTCTTTGGAATCAGCTAATGCAAGGTTATGATGGAGCGTTGATTTTTGCATTAGTGACAATTGGAATGAGGATTCAACAAGGGAACCCTCCCGTCCCCTGCACACTTTAGGATGTTTGGACTAAGTCCACTACTGTTTTCTCATATTAATACAAAAAACATATAAACCAAAGAGTTCAGTTGTGTGTTTTTATAGCAAAAGTTTATATCTAAAGTGTCAAATTCACAATATTTCAAAAGGAGAAACATTTACAAATTCAAGAAGCAAAGCAGTGCAATAGTAGGTCACAATAAATTTGAAACAATGGTGGAATCCAATTCATGTGGCGACGCGTTTCGAGGATACTTTCCTCTTCTTCATATGGCCAAAATTGAATTCTTCATACAAAAGGAAAAAAACAAAGGGGAGAACGTTTGTACAAGTTTTTTATACCTTGAGGTAATTAATTAAACTCATGCTGTACATTTCAGTCTCATCTGTGAGCCAGAACAGACTACATTGTCAGAGAAATTGTAATTAATCTAGTACCACAAGGGCACATTCATTCCCAGTTAAATTCAGGGTGAGGGGAGGAGAAGAGGTTCAGAGAGACGTTTCTAGTCCAGTGCAAGAGAAGTCGTCGTTCAAAAGTGTTTAGAAGTGTTTAGAAAGAATGTAGGTAGGTAAAAGAAGCCATATAGGACAAGATATAAGAAAGTATAATTACCAGTAAGCAAAGTGTTCGAGGGCATCGGGTGCAGATAGAGATCCTTGGTGGTGAATTAAGCGATGTGTAGATCCTCCACGGGAAATATAGTTTGCTGTAGTCAAGAGGAAGACACAGCTGCAACAAAAATGAGGAGCAAGTGAGTAGAAATCAAACTATGATGAAAGGTAAGTTCAACCCTAGGCACTAGAAGAAATGTAGTACCTGTGGAGTGTACAAGAGGAGTGGCAAGTGCTGGAGAAAATATTCGAACGCATGGAAGCCTGACATATTAGGGGTTAATTCACTTTAAACACTGTGTAACTTCTGTTCAACGTTCATCAAGAGTCAGCAAAGCACTCTAGAGAATACAATATAAGTGTGAGCTTGAGAGGAATACTAAAACAACATATATTGATACAATACTATCCACAACTAAAGTGTTAGCTGATGAAAAATATACCTTGTGGTATACGCTTAGCAGTTATGGTGCGCGAGCTGTCAGGCACAGCGTGCTGGCAATGCGCTTTCTTCAGTGGGCGGTTTGTAAGGATAGGAACTCAGGCAAAACAAATACAGTGCACTTGTGCACTACGAGTCTCAATGCGCAGATGATGATCTGTGAAAAAGTGTAACGGAGAATTAACCCGGATCGAGGTTAAGAAAGTACTTAAACTAGAAATCTCAATGGGATAGACAATGCCTGGTAACGTGCGCTTACCTGCACAATAGGAGACCAATCGCAAAGACAGCTGCCGCCGGTCAATGCGTCCTAGCAGCTATGGGAACGGCGCACAATGTGGAAGAAAAAGGTTGGCGAATGTGAAGATAGAGAAGGGACTAAAGTAGTCACCTAAAGGATCGGCCATCTTAGAATGGAGTAAGAAGTCATCGCGTGAGCCTACCGAGGTAAACCACAATGTGTCAAGAGGAGTGAAAGTATATGTGGAATAAATAATAAAATTGATGAAAATAAAGATAAAAAATAAAGGGAAAATAGAAAAAGTATGAAGAGAAAATGTAAACAATACTAATGAGAAATCCTGCAGAGTCAGCAAAAAGAGACTATTCAATGGAGAAGTAGAAAGAGTAGGAGGTGCCACTGAAATACAGAAACGTCAAAATGAAACAAGTTCCATCCGCCAGAGTCCAAATGAAAGAGGGAATTTTAACCACTCAGAAGGTTAATTCGCATAATGTATGGCTGAAGGGTGGACAAAAGAAAATAAGCACAGTTTGTATACATAAGTTGTCGTCCAACGTATAACACAAGAGTTCATTATATGTATATACATATATATACATTTTAGTTCAACCTTCAGTGGAGTATGTATTAAAAGGGTATCAAGAGAATAATACAAGTCATTGCAAAATACAATCGGATATTACTTGTTGGCAGTTAAAATTTCCAGATAAAATAAACTTGACATAACTTTGATCTTTACAAAAAAACAAGATGCTAGTGTTAGAGGTCAAACATACCCTATTCACAGGAAACAATTAAGGGTAAAATCTTCATTGAGGCCCCAAGGTTGCAAAGAGCCCATTCTGTCGATCCAATAGGCTTCTCTCTGTAGTAAGAGGGATTGAAAGTCACCGCCCCTTGTTGGGTGTTTAACAACTTCAAGTATCTGAAATTTAATTTGGGCAATGGAATGTTTCTCAGAATTGAAGTGTTGGGCTACTGGTGAATATTGGTTCTTACATCGTATGTCTGATTTGTGTTCTGTTAGTCTTAGTTTTATGGGTCTTTTTGTCTGGCCAATGTATACCTTCCCACAGGGACATTTCAGTAAATATATTACAACTGATGACAAACAGGTGGAGTAGTCTCTAAGTTTAATTTTTTGTCCAGTTCTCGGGTGGGTTACTACATCACCTTTGATGACGTTGTTGCAGTGTGTACATCCCAAACAAGGGAAGGTGCCCAATTTTTTAGTGGTCAGAAACAGTTGCTTATCCTTCGGTATTTTTTCTGCCCTTACTAGTTTATCTCTAATTTTCCTACCCCTTTTGTAACACATCACTGCTGGGGTTGGGAATAATTCTAGCAAAGTTTGGTCATTGTGAAGAATGTTCCAATGCTTCTTGATGCTCCTTGTGATTTGAAAACTCTGTCTTGGGAATTTCGATATAAATAACAACGGTGTGTCCTTACCACTTGGTTTTGTTTTTAACAAGTCGGTGCGTGTAATCTCTGATGCTCTGTTTTTAGCAATTTCCAAAACATCTTGAGGATAGCCTCTATTCTCAAATGTATCCACCAGGTTGTTGCATTCCTGTGTTAGAACTTCTGGATCAGAAATGATCCTCTTACGCCTTAGGATTTGGCTATATGGTAAGCTTTGGAGCATAGCTCTGGGGTAAAAGCTAGAGTAATGTAGCAGGTTGTTTGCATCAGTTGGTTTATGATATATGGATGTAGCGACTACGTTGTTATTAATTCTCAAATTAACATCCAGGAAGTGGAGATATGGATTACCGACTTCCATGGTGAACTTGATACGAGGATGTATTGAATTGATGTACTCAAAAAACAGGTCCAATTCTGCACGTGTGCCACACCATATGCCGAAAATGTCATCTATAAATCTCTTCCATGTCAGGATGTAAGGGGACCATGTGGGATGTTCTAACACATTTTGGCTTTCAAACTGAAACATAAATGTATTTGCATAGACAGGTGCCATCGATGATCCCATCGAGGTTCCGGAAGTCTGTAAGAAGTATTTACCCTGGAATCTGAAGTAACTGTTAAATAAAATGAGGTTGAGCAACTCTAGGACAAATTGTGGATTGCCCTGAATCTCTGAATTGTTAAGTAGTAGCCATTCGACAGAATCCAGACCTTCGCCATGGGGGATCGAGGTGTATAGACTGCAGACGTCAAGACTAAATAGAATACATTCTTCACTGATAACTGAAAAATCTTTGAGGCCGTTCAAAAAGTCGGTTGTGTCCTTTAAGTAGGTGGATGTTGCCTGTATGATCGGTTGCAGTAGTTTATCGATGTAAATAGCCAAGGGGTCAAATATACTCTCCGTTCCTGCTACAATAGGTCTAAGAGGAGGATTGTCTTTGTCTTTGTGTATCTTGGGGAGTCCGTAGAAGACTGGAGTGATAGCATGAGAGTTGGTTAGAAATTGATGAGTCTTATCGCTGATCCACTCGTTTTCCTTTGCCTTGAGTAGCGTTCTGTTTATCAATATTCTAATCTCCGGTAGTGGATCTCTAGCCAGTGCAACATAAGTGTCCGTGTCATTAAGAAGTTCAATACATTTCTTGTTGTAGAAGGATGTGTCCATAATAACTATGGCACCCCCCTTATCTGCTGGTTTGATGGTGATCTCCTCACTTTTAGCTAAGTCATCAATCAAATCAAGTTGACGATTCTTAATATTGATGGGTGTTTTTCTCTTGTAATTAATCTTACTTAAATCTTGGAGAACACTTTTCTCAAACAAATTCAAGATAGAATTCTGAACATGGGGGTCAAATGTGTTTTTTGGGCGAATTTCCAGCAAGTCATCTTGGGTTGGTTCAGGTGCCATTTCTGGTTGTGTAGCAAAGAAGATTTTTAACCACAGTTTTCTCAGCAATCTGTGTAAGCAGATCTTCTCCTGGAAGAGCGAGGTGTTACAAGTGGGCACAAAAGAGAGTCCTTTATTAAGTAGATTAAGTTGTTCTGTTGTTAGAGACTTACTGGAGATATTCACTACCAGGTTGTTAATCCCTATTTGTTTTTCTTTTTTGTTTGAGGCTTTCTTCCCTCTCCTGGTTTTTCTCTTAGGCCTAAAAAAGCCCCAGTAGATGAGTTAGGGTCAATTTCTTTGTTTGTTGGGGAGCTTGGAATTCTTAACGCTCTAGATCTATTTCTCTCCTCAGATAAGTCTCGTTGGTTGGTTTCTTCTGATGTAGGTCTCTGTATAGGTTTGCCAATGCTGCTATCACTACTGTTGCCAGAGTTTGTTGAACCTGTATTGCGTTGTCTGTTGCGATTAAAGTTCCTTTGTTGGTAGTATTCCTGCCAAGTGTAGACTATGTCATTTAAATAGTCAAAAGTGTCTCTCTTGAATTTACGCAACTTTCTCTGTTCGATTTCCGTTTTGTAGTTGGCCAACTACAAAACGGAAATCGAACAGAGAAAGTTCGCAACTTTCTCTGTTCGATAGTTGGCCAACTACAAAACGGAAATCGAACAGAGAAAGTTGCGAGAGATTAGAATATTGATAAACAGAACGCTACTCAAGGCAAAGGAAAACGAGTGGATCAGCGATAAGACTCATCAATTTCTAACCAACTCTCATCCTATCACTCCAGTCTTCTACAGACTCCCCAAGATACACAAAGACAAAGACAATCCTCCTCTTAGACCTATTGTAGCAGGAACAGAGAGTATATTTGACCCCTTGGCTATTTACATCGATAAACTACTGCAACCGATCATACAGGCAACATCCACCTACTTAAAGGACACAACAGACTTTTTGAACGGCCTCAAAGATTTTTGTCATTATCAGTGAAGAATGTATTCTATTTAGTCTTGACGTATGCAGTCTATACCCCTCGATCCCCCATGGCGAAGGTCTGGATTCTGTCGAATGGCTACTACTTAACAATTCAGAGATTCAGGGCAATCCACAATTTGTCCTAGAGTTGCTCAACCTCATTTTATTTAACAGTTACTTCAGATTCCAGGGCAAAACCTTCTTACAGACTTCCGGAACCTCGATGGGATCATCGATGGCACCTGTCTATGCAAATACATTTATGTTTCAGTTTGAAAGCCAAAATGTGTTAGAACATCCCACATGGTCCCCTTACATCCTGACATGGAAGAGATTTATAGATGACATTTTCGGCATATGGTGTGGCACACGTGCAGAATTGGACCTGTTTTTTGAGTACATCAATTCAATACATCCTCGTATCAAGTTCACCATGGAAGTCGGTAATCCATATCTCCACTTCCTGGATGTTAATTTGAGAATTAGTAACAGCGTAGTCGCTACATCCATATATCATAAACCAACTGATGCAAACAACCTGCTACATTACTCTAGCTTTCACCCCAGAGCTATGCTCCAAAGCTTACCATATAGCCAAATCCTAAGGCTTAAGAGGATCATTTCTGATCCAGAAGTTCTAACACAGGAATGCAACAACCTGGTGGATAAATTTGAGAATAGAGGCTATCCTCAAGATGTTTTGGAAATTGCTAAAAACAGAGCATCAGAGATTACACGCACCGACTTGTTAAAAACAAAACCAAGTGGTAAGGACACACCGTTGTTATTTATATCGAAATTCTCAAGACAGAGTTTTCAAATCACAAGGAGCATCAAGAAGCATTGGAACATTCTACACAATGACCAAACTTTGCTAGAATTATTCCCAACCCCACCAATGATGTGTTACAAAAGGGGTAGGAACATTAGAGAGAAACTAGTAAGGGCAGAAAAAATACCAAAGGATAAGCAACTGTTTCTGACCACTAAAAAATTGGGCACCTTCCCTTGTTTGGGATGTACACACTGCAACAACGTCATCAAAGGTGATGTAGTAACCCACCCAAGAACTGGACAAAAAATTAAACTTAGAGACTACTCCACCTGTTTGTCATCAGGTGTAATATATTTACTGAAATGTCCCTGTGGGAAGGTATGCATTGGCCAGACAAAAAGACCCATAAAACTAAGACTAACAGAACACAAATCAAACATACGATGTAAGAACCAATATTCACCAGTAGCCCGACACTTCAATTCTGAGAAACATTCCATTGCCCAAATTAAATTTCAGATACTTGAAGTTGTTAAACACCCAACAAGGGGCGGTGACTTTCAATCCCTCTTACTACAGAGAGAAGCCTATTGGATCGACAGAATGGGCTCTTTGCAACCTTGGGGCTTCAATGAAGATTTTACCCGTAATTGTTTCCTGTGAATAGGGTATGTTTGACCTCTAACACTAGCATCTTGTTTTTTTGTAAAGATCAAAGTTATGTCAAGTTTATTTTATCTGGAAATTTTAACTGCCAACAAGTAATATCCGATTGTATTTTGCAATGACTTGTATTATTCTCTTGATACCCTTTTAATACATACTCCACTGAAGGTTGAACTAAAATGTATATATATGTATATACATATAATGAACTCTTGTGTTATACGTTGGACGCCAACTTATGTATACAAATTGTGCTTATTTTCTTTTGTCCACCCTTCAGCCATACATTATGCGAATTAACCTTGTGAGTGGTTAAAATTCCCTCTTTCATTTGGACTCTGGCGGATGGAACGTGTTTCATTTTGACGTTTCTGTATTTCAGTGGCACCTCCTACTCTTTCTACTTCTCCATTGAATAGTGTCTTTTTGCTGACTCTGCAGGATTTCTCATTAGTATTGTTTACATTTTCTCTTCATACTTTTTCTATTTTCCCTTTATTTTTTATCTTTATTTTCATCAATTTTATTATTTATTCCACATATACTTTCACTCCTCTTGACACATTGTGGTTTACCTCGTTAGGCTCACGCAATGACTTCTTACTCCATTCTAAGATGGCCGATCCTTTAGGTGACTACTTTAGTCCCTTCTCTATCTTCACATTCGCCAACCTTTTTCTTCCACATTGCGCGCCGTTCCCATAGCTGCTAGGACGCATTGACTGGCGGCAGCTGTCTTTGCGATTGGTCTCCTATTGTGCAGGTAAGTGCAAGTTACCAGGCATTGTCTATCCCATTGAGATTTCTAGTTGAAGTACTTTCTTAACCTCGATCCGGGTTAATTCTCCGTTACACTTTTTCACAGATCATCATCTGCGCATTGAGACTCGTAGTGCACAAGTGCACTGTATTTGTTTTGCCTGAGTTCCTATCCTTACAAACCGCCCACTGAAGAAAGCGCATTGCCAGCACACTGTGCCTGACAGCTAGCGCACCATAACTGCTAAGCGTATACCACAAGGTATTTTTTTCATCAGCTAACACTTTAGTTGTGGATAGTATTGTATCAATATATGTTGTTTTAGTATTCCTCTCAAGCTCACACTTATATCGTATTCTCTAGAGTGCTTTGTTGACTCTTGATGAACGTTGAACAGAAGTTACACAGTGTTTAACGTGAATTAACCCCGAATATATCAGGCTTCCATGCGTTCGAATATTTTCTCCAGCACTTGCCACTCCTCTTGTACACTCCACAGGTACTACATTTCTTCTAGTGCCTAGGGTTGAACTTACCTTTCATCATAGTTTGATTTCTACTCACTTGCTCCTCATTTTTGTTGCAGCTGTGTCTTCCTCTTGACTACAGCAAACTATATTTCCCGTGGAGGATCTACACATCGCTTAATTCACCACCAAGGATCTCTATCTGCACCCGATGCCCTCGAACACTTTGCTTACTGGTAATTATACTTTCTTATATCTTGTCCTATATGGCTTCTTTTACCTACCTACATTCTTTCTAAACACTTCTAAACACTTTTGAACGACGGCTTCTCTTGCACTGGACTAGAAACGTCTCTCTGAACCTCTTCTCCTCCCCTCACCCTGAATTTAACTGGGAATGAATGTGCCGTTGTGGTACTAGATTAATTACAATTTCTCTGACAATGTAGTCTGTTCTGGCTCACAGATGAGACTGAAATGTACAGCATGAGTTTAATGAATTACCTCAAGGTATAAAAAACTTGTACAAACGTTCTCCCCTTTGTTTTTTTCCTTTTGTATGAAGAATTCAATTTTGGCCATATGAAGAAGAGGAAAGTATCCTCGAAACGCGTCGCCACATGAATTGGATTCCACCATTGTTTCAAATTTATTGTGACCTACTATTGCACTGCTTTGCTTCTTGAATTTGTAAATGTTTCTCCTTTTGAAATATTGTGTATTTGACACTTTAGATATAAACATTTGCTATAAAAACACACAACTGAACTCTTTGGTTTATATGTTTTTTGTATTAATATGAGAAAACAGTAGTGGACTTAGTCCAAACATCCTAAAGTGTGCAGGGGACGGGAGGGTTCCCTTGTTGAATCCTCATTCCAATTGTCTCTTGTTTGTAGGGGTCTTGTGCCATGGCCTCAGTTCCTCCCCCGCACCTAAAATTAATCTACAGCATCTCTTAAATGTATGTTTCATTGCCATTTAATTTGAGGTGTGCATCAATAATCAACCTTTTTCGATTTTTGCATTGGTGGCATTTTTAAAGATAATTGAAAAAAATATTTTAGTATTTTAGCAAATTTTATAATTAAAGACGTGATTGATTGTCGTTGGTACAAATTTGTTTATTACTTATTTTTAATTTGAACTGTGTTCGTATTTGTTATATATACATTTATGATAGATGCATATTTTTCTAAAGGTTTATTTGAACCCTAAACAATAAAAAAAAAGAAAATGTTTCATTCATGGTTTTTTATTGATATGTACCATTGTCTTTTAAAAAAAAAAAAAGAATTATTAATTTTTCCAACAAACAATACAAACCAAACTTGCAGTGCATATAACCACATTTTAAATATACATCGTGTCCACCGCTTCTCCCTTTCCCACCCCCCCTTTCGAGTCTACTTCCTCTCATGTTCTGTTTCTGCGCCTTGTGATAGGGATTCCTCTTCCATGAGTTCCGTTGGGTCTTGCATTGGCCCAAATAACTCTGCTATTAGTAGTTTCCAGGCCATCAGAGTCTCCTGTTTCCTCCTCCCCCCGCCCTCCGGCATTGCTTGCTTCTTGCCATACCGTGGTTTCTGCTTCAGCCCATTTCTGTAGATCTTTCCACCATACTTCTAATCGTGGTCTATGGCATTCCTTCCACCCCATTGCAATTCTCCTCTTTGCGAGTACATACCCCAGGTCTTTTAGTTTGCTCACATGCTTGAGTTTATGTGGTCTAGGAAACCCTCCTATCAAGCAGGCCCACACTGTGTCCACCACAATCTTGATACCTTTTTCCGCTAGCCTGTGTGCCACTTCACCCCAAAAGCGCTCAATGACTGGGCATGACCAGAACATATGCACCCTTCTGGCATTCTCCTCATCACATTTGGGACATGCTTGCCGTCTTGCATTTTTTAATTTAGCTATTCTCTGGGGTGTCATATACGCTCTATGTGTAATATATAGTTGCATATGTTGTAGTCTTGCGTTCCTTGACACCTTTTTGTGATACCCTTGGGCTCGTTCCCACATCTCATCGCTCATCGGGGCTCCCACTTCCGCCTCCCAGTCCTGTCTCAGTTGTGCCACCTCCTTTCCCACTTTGGACATCATCCACTCATATTTTCTAGATATCTCATGTCCCCCCTCTGCTATGTCACATATTGTATCTATGGTGGCATCTGGTTCCTATCCTAGTACCACTTCAGACCATGTCCTCCCGATTCTCCACACCACTCTATGATATGTGATATACTGGCCTATGTTTTACCCCTCTTTCCTCCCCCAACACTTCGAAGTCTATTATGGTCCCCTCTTGCCATAGATCACCCATTGTTACTATCCCTACCGGTTCCCAGTGTTTCCTGATCGTCGTCCTTAGTTGCTTTTCTTTACCTGCCAGCGCCACTAATGATACCTGCGGAAAACCCAGGAATGGGTTCTCCATCAACTGGCATGCCCTGCGCCATATCCTCCACCCAAGTATCATCATCTTTGGATGCCCTTCCATGTCTGCCTTGGGCAGCCACATAATTTCCTTTAAGTAGAATGGAGCACAGTCCTGTCGAAACAGCCTGAACTCAGAGGTTGGCTCTTCAGAGAGCCATTTAGCTACATATTGCAGCTGGCTTGCTATGTAATAAAGTTCATAGTTTGGCAGTTTTATACCCCCTTTCTCATGTGAGTTGTGTAGCTTCCAGAGGGCCACTCTATTTCTCGTTCCATGCCAAAGGAAATCCCTGCACATGCCGTTTAACCTAGTAAAGAACCTCCTTGCTATCAGGTATGGTATGTTCCCAAAGTAGTGCAAGAGTCTTGGTAGGACCACCATTTTCAACATTGCCCCTCGCCCCATCATTGCTAAAGGTAGCTCCACCCAGAACTTCATGCTGTTTTCGATTTTCTTGATCGCTACCTCTGTATTATACTGATGTTCCTCTTCCACCGTATGGTATATATCTAGCCCAAGATATCGAAATGTGCTAACCTCCCATGGTATCTGTAACACCGGTAGCTGTTTTAACAGGATCCCTTTATATCTACCCATTGGGAATATGCTAGATTTTTGGGGGTTCACAGCTATGCCAGACAGCCCTGCATATCTCTCCATCACCTCCAGAATGTACTGGAGGTTTTCTTCCGGGTGTCGTAAATACAGCAACATGTCATCCGCATACAGAGAGATTAAATGCGGTTCCCCTCCCACTGCAATGGCTATCGTGTCGTGCTGTTGCCTCAGGTATATCGCCAGGGGTTCCAGGGCCAAAATATAACGCATAGGAGACCACGGACATCCCTGTCTAGTGCCCCCACGGAGTTGCCATCTCTCTGATATAACTGCTCCTGTTTTAACTCTAGCCAACGGCTCACTATATAGCATTTTTGCCCACTTTAGGTACCCGGGCCCCATTCCATAACCAGCCAAGGCCGCCAACAGCCACGGCCATTTGAACGAGTCAAAGGCCTTTATTGCGTCCAATGATACAATTGCCAATTCGCCTTCGTTCTCATTTACATGCTCAATGACTCAATGGAGTTGCCTAAGATTATTGGATATGCTCCTGTTTGGGACATAGCCCAACTGGTCGGGATGTATTAGTTTACTAATAACCCTCCTCAGTATGTTTGACAAGACAGCCGTCAGTATTTTACTGTCCTGATTTAACATTGATAGGGGCCTGTATGAAGCACAGCTGTGACCAGGCTTATTAGGTTTGGGAAGCAGTATTATTATCGCTTCTCTGAGGGACTCTGGCAGCCTTCCCACTTCATATTCCGCATTCAGCATCTCTAAGAGCGAAGGGGAGCACCTCTTCCTTACATGTTTTATAAAATTCACTTAGGAGTCCATCAGTTCCCGGAGTCTTGCTGCTGGGCAACTGCCTCACCGCCTCTTCTAATTCCTCTAAAGTGATCGGAGCATCCAGCTCCTCTCGTTCTTCAGCGCTGATCTGCGGCAGTCCTATGTCCTCCAGTGTTTCTGCTATTTCCGTGCGATTACTCTCCTCATCATCCCCATTTAGGAGTCTGTAATACTCTACAAATTCCTGGTTAACTCCTTCCTTGGTATCCACTATGCTTCCATCTTCCCCCGTTATTGTTCTGATTGTGGGCCTGGGGGTCTCACTTTTGTATAGCCATTCCAAGACCCCCCTGGTTTGTCCCCTCCTGCATGCTGTCTCTCTATGTACTTTTTATAGTTAAGATTACACAGTCTCTCCCAATGCCCCGCACATTTCTGCTGCAGCTTGAGTATTATTTCATTGTCTTCCTTGGTGTTATCTCCTCCCCTTAACGCCCTTTCTAACTCCTTCTCCGTATCTTGTAGTTCAGTCAGGACCCCTCCTTGTAGCCCCTTGGACTTTGCTATAGCTATCCCCCTCATCACCACTTTAAAGGCCTCCCAAAGCGTACCCGCTGAATCCACTCTGCCAGTGTTGATCTCAAAGTAGTTTATAATCTACTCCCTCAGATCCTCCCTAAAAATGGTGTCTTTCAGTGCCTCTGCTCTGAGGTGCCATGTCGGAATCCTTGCTCTCGGGGGTCGATATTGCCATCCCAGGATTAATGGCGAGTGGTCTGAGAGGTCCCTCGCTTTGTATTCCGTCTGCGTAATCTCTGTCATTAGCTCCTGTGTAGCAAACATTTAGTCCAACCTAGTATGTAGATTTTGTGGAGCAGAATAGTGCGAGTATTGTCTCTCTTGGGGGTGGTGTGACCTCCATACATCCCCGAACCCGAAATCCTCCAGCAGTGTCTGCAGTGCTTTAGCGGCTGGGGCGGGTCTATCCATTTTTCGGTCTGATCTGTCTACCTTAGGGTTTAGCACGCAATTAAAGTCTCCTCCCCAAATCACCGCCCCTCCCACACACGTGCCGAGTTTGCTACACAAGGTTCTAAAATATGCCGCCGTGTTTTGATTCGGGGCATACATATTTATAATGCTTATCTCTTTGTTTTCCACCAGTCCTCTCATTATGACCATCCTCCCGTCCGACTCAACTGTCGTCTGTAACAGCTGAAACGGGACATGCGGCGCCACCCAGATGATCTCTCCCCTAGCTTAAGCTGAATGTGATGCACCCACTACTGTGCCCCTCCATTTTATCCGGATCATCTCCATCTTATCCTGCGTCAGGTGAGTCTCCTGCAGCAGGGCTATATCTATTTTCTGTCTGCGTAGGTACAGCATAACCTTATTCCTCTTTAGATAGCTATTGAGTCCTCTGACGTTCCAAGTAATTATCTGAAGATCCCCCATGGCTTGTTAGGGTCCCGCTCCTCCCACCACAAGTGCAGTCCAAGACCAAGTGTATTTCCCTTCTGTGTAGGCTTGTTTCCCAACTTAAACTTCCCCTAACTAAAAACACATCAAGCACCTAAACTTCCCTCCCTCCCACCTCCTTTCCTTGCCCCAACTCCCTCCCCTTCATACCCTCCCCCTTCAACACCCTCCCCAACTGTTGCCAAGCTCCATCCCTGGATCTCAGGCACCCCCGCATCTAGCCCTTTCTGGCAATAGCCTGTACTCGCGGCTCAGCAGGGTGAAGTCGACCTAATGGCTGTCCTACTACTTCCGGGGGGTAGGTTGCCTTCATCCTGCTGCTCCCGTTTGCTTCAGATTTGACGCGCTTAGTGCTACCCAGTTTACTTGTGCATTTTATATTCTATATTCTAGTCCAACAAGTTCACCAAGTCCAAGAGTCCCATGTTACAATTTCAATATAATCTGTCTTTGCCCCTCTCCTGTTATCTGTACCACAGTCTTTTCCAGGGCTCCCCCCCACCCATCCTTTGATTATGCATGTTATATCCCCATCACTTATCATGCTCCTCGGGATCCTGCTCCTCATCTCGTTCCAGGCAGCCCTGAGTGTCCAGCCATGCCGCCGCTTCCTCTGGGGTGTCAAAAAATACGCTCTACTTTTATGCAGGACTTTAAACTTTGCAGGATACAACAGCATGTACTTGATTCCAGCTGTGCGCAGTCTCCTCTTGACCGCCACATAGCTATAACGCTGCCTCTGCACCAGCATGGTGTAATCAGGATACGCTGTGATGGTTGCAGATGCCCTTTTTATCGTTCCACCTTTACGAAAATACTCCAAGATCTTCTCTCTGTCTTTATAGTTCAAGATCTTTGCTATTATTGCCCGAGGGGGGGCCCCGGGTCGTGGTTTCGTCATCAGGGCCCTGTGCGCTCGTTCAAAGGTAAATCCTTGTGAAAGCTTGTCGGCCCCTATCTCTTGCAGGATCATGTTCTCCACATAAACCGTGGGGTCCTGACCTTCCTCCCCCTCCGGCAGGCCGACCACACATATGTTGTTTCCTCTCGCTCTTCCCGCAGCCTCTTCTGCTCGGTTCTCGAGGTTAGCCACCTGTTGCTTCAATATATGGACCTCCTTTGCATTGCTTGTGCTGGTTTCTGTGTTGGTTTCACCGCACTCTCTAGGCCGCTTGTTCTTGTCGCAGCAGGGTGACCTCTATTCCTACTGCATCTATTTTGGTTTCCAGGGCAGTTCTTAGGTCCGTCATTGCTGTCCCCCATGAGGCTTTCAACTCTGTGATGGCTGCTAGGATCAGGTAGTCCTCTTTTGCCGGGGTACCTTCTACAGACGCGGCTACCGCGCCTTGTGCCGGAGCGGTAGGAGTCTGTTGCGTCTTGGCAAAGACGTCCATTGTGGGCTGCTTGCTCTTGGCCTTGCCTCCTCTTACCGACATTGCGCAACCCTGTCTATATGCCAAGGTCCAGCTCGTCTGTAGCGTACGAGTTCTGCTTCCCCGTTCTTCTGTGGCGCCACTGGGATAGTTGGTGCTTGGAAGTGTTGTCCGCAGGGGGCTGTAGTAAGCGTTAGTATGCACTGTGCTGTGTCCCCCGAATGGATTGTGTCCCCCCACGTCTTTGACCGTTATTTCTTTCAATATGCCCTCTCTGACTCTTCGCAGGACCTCTCGTCGTCTGTGCGTTCTATAGCTCGTGAGCCCGTGTTGGTGTTCATGCAGGTCCTGCGGGCACCATCCTTGGTCTGGCTCATCCCTTCATACAATATTTCTACAGCCGTGGTAATCGATGGCTTACTCGCTTGTTTCCTGGGGCCATTAGATGCACCTCCTTCTCTGCCGCTGCTGAGTCTCGGGCTCGTATGGTGCCCAGTACAGTGTAATCCCCTTGGTGAGGGCCCTTATCCAGGTGTCGGCGTTTAGCTTGCCTGCCGCCTTTATTTGCTTTTTGTTTTGTCACCTAACAAGCACCCAGGATAAACCAGATTCTTGCCCGACCTGGTCTCCTGTCCTGCCTTCTTGCCCTTGCCAGTATTGTTCAGCGCTGTGTGTTATCCTGTTTCCTCGTCCTCTGGCTTCTGTTGTGGCACTGGGGGTTTTGGATCAAGTGTAGCAGCGTGTTACCGTGGATCAGACCTCATGGTGTAGGTCTCATTTTCATTCTGAGATGTTAATGCTGAATTGGTTACAGGAGCATATGTCTCCCAGCAGAGTAGGAAGGTTCTCCCCCGTTCACTCGAGCAAAGAGCTGGCGTCCGTATCCACGGGACACCAGTATGGTGCTTTGTTTATGTGGGGTGCTCCCTCCTCCTCGTAGAATGGCAGGGAAACGTTACTTTTGGTTTCCCATCATGGCACCCGTGTGTAATTGCGAGTGGGAGCGTTTTATATAAGCCGCGCTGGCTCCTTTGCTCGCACAGCGCGGCTCGTTCGGTGTTGTTTATTCAGAGCAACAATGTACCTGATCCTCCGGCTCTTTGCATATTGATACATATGCGGTTGCACAGCACATTCTGTTCGTCCTTTGAACTCCGCTACCGCAGTCCCTGATGTTCGCGGCTATTGTATCTTCCATGCGGATCACTCTGTTGCTGCAGGTCCGTGGCTGGCCTTATTATTACGCAACGCTGTTTTCTGCAAGCAACTAATGCTCACAATGTTGCCAGCATACAGGGGTGAAGTCAGAACGCCGCACAAACACTGAATGACGGTCTCCTTTCCAAGTTTCCACCACACGGATCTGATCGTTTTCATCTGCGGCCGTGTCTGCGATTCCCTTTGTTGTCCGCCATCTTGTGTTTCGTTGTTTCTGTACGGCTGCATTTCCAAAGTTCCATTTACTTCGTACTCCTTATCACAATTCACTCGCTCTTTTCAAGTATTATAGGGCACCTCTTCCAACACATTTGCCTTCATTTCTGAAGGTCGTGGGTCATTTTTCAGCACAATGTCTCAGATCAGCTTCGGATCTACAGGAGCTACTTAGCAAGGCACGTCCTACACCATGGCTGGATAGCCACGGCCACCTCTGATATGTACCATTCTCAGCGTCAAATTGTGTATGTTCAATTTAAATTCTTTCATCATACTAAAAAAAGTACTGTGTTACAGGGAGATGCTGATACTTCTACTACAATTACATCATCCCTCATAGTTGATCAGGAGCAAGAGGTAGTCGCACTGACAGTTCCCTCGAATGAAAGAAAGTAGGTCCTAGATCTAATACTATTAGACATTGACATTATTATAAACAAGCAGCTTTTGCAAATTGCTTGAGTGCAATATTTCAATCAGTGTTGGTTTTGCAGAGTCATCTTTGATCGAGTAAACTATCCATCAATCAGGTGAAATTCGAAATGTATATTTTGACTAAATGACGTACACGGTGTACGAGGGTATCTGGGTAAGGCATGTGTGCGATGGAATAATTTAATTTCAAATACGAATGACTTATTTTTAATGGATACTCTTTTCTAGGGATGTATACAATATCTGGATATAGAAGTGGAGGCACGTGGATCGGAGTCGGTGGACCAGCTTGCTGGTGCTGTCGTTACAGTAAAGAAGGTTTCACAGAAAAGCAAGAAAGATACGGTAAGTTTTTTTATTTTTTATTTTTTTTATTTATTTTTATTAATTTTCTTAAATGAACAACATACAACCATCACATTATGCTAACAAACCACAAAACTCCCCTCCCGCCCTCACTTTGACACACCATAGCTTGACATTGACCACCAGTTCTGTGAATATAGTTTGCATGGGCAATTGTTATCATTATTACAACTGATCAGTCCTCACAATACTCCAGCGACGTTCGTCCTATAAACGGCGTCGAACGTGGGCGTACGCTTGACCCCAAGTCTGCCCACCTAAGTCTCTCATCCAGTGCCGGCTGCCGAGGTCCCAGCAGCTTCAGTAGCAGGTTGTTGGAGCAAATAATGTGTGTACGCATCCCACATACCAGTATCACAACACAGTTGCCTATTCATCGATCCCATTCCATTTTCCATGTCATTACAATGCATAATGTCATCCTTCCATTGTGACATTTTTGGGGCACAGCATGGCCACTCTCCGCTTAGCCAGTATGAGGAGCAGGGTCACCAATTTCTGCGTTCCTCTAGGAACCTCTTTAGTGTAGCCCAACAATCCCATCATTGGTTCAGGACTCATTGTTTGGCCTATAATCCCACCAATCGTTTCAAACCCTCCCTCCCAGAACTGTTGTATGTTCGGACAGCTCCAAGCAATGTGAAGGAAATCAGCCATTTCCAGGTGGCACCTATTACATCTCCCTGTAGCACCTGGGAAGAATTCCTTTATTCTAGCAGGCGTGTAATAAAATTGGTGGATATATTTAAAATGGATCAGTTTGTACCTGGCATTGATAGCTCCCTTCCTAATTCCTTCACAACAGTACTTCCATGTATCCTCTGGGATCTCCCTTCCCAATGATCTCTCCCATTTTTCCCCGCGGGTGTGATGCTCCCATGCCCCTGGATTGGATGAACATTGAGTACAACCCTGTGGTTATACGTCTTCCCATTAGGCCTTTAAGCGTCTTATCCAAAATGGGGGATATCGGCGGCTGGTCAGGAAAGGTACTAAACACCAATCGGAGACTCACCTTGAGCCTAAAGTATAGAAATACACCTAGGGCTGAAAGTGTGCCCCTCCCCCTCAATTCCTCCAGGGTCACGAACCTGCCCTCAGGGAACAGATCTCCAAAGCATGTGATGCCCAATTTTATCGTCATATCTACAAAGCTTTTTTCACTAGTAATGGGTATCCCTAGCATGTATATAACTGGGAGCTGGGGTGAGTATAGAACTCCACCCTTCCTCTTCTGTTCTAATTTAATCCAGGCCTTACACGTTACCTCCACCAGGTTCTTTGGGGAATGTACATGGCTCGGGGCCAGCAAGATAATCGACCTAAGCAGATTAGGCGCGGATACCGCTTTTTCCACCTCAATATGGCTCCTGTCATGTTGTAACCTATGCCAGTATACCAAAAACCCAGCTTGCGCTACCTCATAGTATGTCTCAAAATCTGGCAGCGCTAGACCTCCCTCTGACACAGGGGCCACCAACTTGTCCCACGAAACTCTGGCCGGTTTATCTGCCCATTTGAATTGCATTATTGCAGCTTTCAGGCTACGAAAATAATCTCCTGGGACCACCACTGGGCATTCAGAAAGATATAAAGGAATCTCGGAAGAAGCGCCATCTTAACAACGGATATCCGCCCATATAAATTCAGTGGGAGCCTCTTCCATCTACCCAAAGCTTCCCTGGCCTTGCTCAGAGTTTTAAGGCAGTTATTATGGTACACCACCAGCGGGTCCCTCGCAATAGAAATGCATAGGTAATTTGTGTAAGTCATGTGCCAATGAAATCCCCATGTGTCTTGGAATTGGGACGTTGCTTCCGTTAGTGGGAACAACACTGATTTAGATGTGTTCACCTGTAGCCCGGACACCTCCCCGAATCTCTGAACCTCCCTCATCACCAGATCCAGATTCATCCCAGGATCTTTAATAAACAATACCATGTCATCGGCATACAGTGAAATTATTAATTTGTGGTTATACAGTTGAATCCCCCGGTGCAAATGTACATCCCTAATCCTTTCCGCCAATGCCTCGATCACCAAAGCGAAAAGTAGGGGGTGACAAGGGACATCCCTGTTTTTTTTTTTCTTCATACCAACATTTTATTAGGTTGTACAAATCAGCAATACATCAACAACAGCATTGTGATCAATAATCTCAACGTTCAGCAATATACATTCGTATGGAAGATGAGTTATTAGTCAGCGTTAGGCAGAACTCCATTGTCCGATACTATATTTGAACTTGGTGGATATATCAGCAGTTATGGGTTAGGTGACTCTAATTGAAGATTATGGGCTGGACAGTAGAGGGGGCTGCTTTGTAGCCATCTGGTGAGTGGTGGCCTTCTGGACAGAGCCGGGAATCTAGTTGCATAGTCCATGAAAGGATCCCAGATGTTCATGGATTTGGTGAAGGAATTATTTCGTATTGCGGTTACCTTTTCTGCCACCGCAATGTCCCAACATTTGGACCACCATAATCCTATCGAGGGTCCTTCCTCATGTTTCCACAGGCGGGCCATGGCAATTTTTGCTGCGAGGAGTAGATGCGTACACAACTGAGGTATGTGACCTGAGATTGGTAATGCCACGTCCCCTGTTTCCCCTAGGAGAATGATCCCCGGATCCCAAGGAATAGTGAGTCCAGTAATGTCTTTGCTGTGTTTGATCACCTCCCTCCAGTATGCCTCCACCTTTGGGCAGGCCCATACCATGTGAAATAATGAACCGGGGATGTTGCAGCCCCGCCAGCATTGGTCAGAGAGATTTGGATTAGCTCTGTTGATTTGGACAGGGGTTACATAATATCTGTAACAGAGTTTCTAGCCACCCTCCCTGTTAGTAATACATTGTGAGCTTTTATGCAGCCTAGTCCAGATTATTGCCCATTCTTCAACCTCTATTTCTCGTCCTAGGTCCCTCTCCCACTCAATCATGGATCTTTTTTTTTTCGTGGGGTCAACCCTGTCCAGGAGATGGTATAGTGTAGAGATTCTGCCTCTTTTTATTGGGGTTGTGAAGGTGCTTTCTAGAGCCGTCAGCTCTCTAGCGCATTTCTCTCGAACCGCCCTGTGAGATAACCAGTGCCTTAATTGAGTATAATTAAATCTTTCTCTCTCACCTATCCCCTATCCCCTATCCCAAATTTCTCTTTACATCTTCCTCTAGGAAGTCACTTGTTTTAAGCAGTCCACCCTCCCTCCAGGATGGAAACTATTGGGGCTGCAGCCTGGTGAAAACTCTGTGTTGTTCCAGATAGGTGATAGCGGACCCAGTACGCCCCTAATGCTCCGTTTCCGAGCCGCTGCTTTCCAACATCGGGCAGTTGTGATTGTAGCAGACAGAGGACCTTTATTTGCTTGCACTTTTCTTTCTGGCAGGTGTGGGAGGTCCGCGGGGCTGCCCGGGCACCAGGTCTCCTCTATCTGCGTCCATTTTGGGGCATCCTCTTCTTGTACCAAGGAGAAGGCATGTGATAGCTGAGCTGCTAGGGTATATCTGGCTCTCTGGTTCACCTTCTCCTCCAGCTTGGATGCGGCTATGTTAGAGACCCTTCGTTGTTCCGCTCCTGCGCTGATTAGCGAGCCTCTGACAACTGCCTTCATTGCGTCCCAGATGATATTGATAGGAGAGGTCTCCGTGGTATTTTCTCTAACGTAGTTGACTATTGTGTTCCCGACTTCCATCTTGATGCATTCATCCAGTAGCAGAGCGTCATTCAGTTTCCTGTGTTTTTGTGCAGGGAGCTTTTGCCCCGATATAGCTAGCTTTGCCGTCACTGGAGCGTGATCCGAGATCATACAGGTGTATTGCAGTTGCCTCCAAGCATGGGTAAATGACTTCTGAGATTAAAATGAGGTCGATTCTTGAGAAGCCTTTATGCACCTGGGAATAGTGGGAGTAGTCTCTCGAGGTCCCGTTAAAGAGCCTCCAGGCGTCGCCGGTTTCCATTTCCTTTAGTAGCTTGGCTAGTGAGAGTGCTTGTGCATAGTCGGATTTAGTGAACGGGAGGGTCTTGTCCATCTGGGGATTCGGCATTGAGTTGAAGACCCCGCCCATGATTAGATGCCCTTCTTGGAATGCTAAAATGGTTGGGATTAGATTTGTGATGAAGTTAGCTTGAGCAGAGTTGGGCCCATAAATTGCAGCAATGGTGATCGGGAGCTCCTCGAACATCCCTTTGAGTAGGAGATATCGCCCGTTTGGATCTCTTTTTATAGTCATTTTTGTTAGGGGGACCCTATCACTAAGGAGTATTGCCACTCCCCTTTTCTTCTGGCCCGCGGTAGCAAAGTATGCTTTTCGGTACCTGGTAAATTTTGCTCTGTGTTCGTCTTCCTGTAGTAAATGGGTTTCCAGAAGCAACACAATGTCCCCCGCTAATTGCCCAAGCCTGTGTTCTACGGATTTTCGTTTCTGTGGTGAGTTTAGCCCTTGTACATTCCATGATAAGATTGTTATTGCGCTCGTATCAGCCATGTTTTCCTGTTCCTTTCTTATCCGAGATTGAGTTCATATCCGCTTGCTGAGAGTAATCTTCCATTCCTGAAGTTACTTCAATGCTTCTGTGGTGCTTTGTTGCTGTTTTCGTTGACCTGTCGTGATGTGATTTAGAGTTCTGGGCCGAGCCACAAGGGCATCCTGACCCACAGTGTTTGTATGTCTTTCTAGAATCCCTTCTCTCTCCCCCACCCCCCTTCGAAGAAACATGTAGGAAGAACAACGTCCTACTGCCACTGGGAAACTGGTGGCATCGATGCACTTATCTTGGCCAACTGGTCCGCCAAATGAGCTCTTAAACTAGAAATAATGCTGTGCATCCATCCTGCATGGTGTATCGATTTCTGTCTCGAGATGTGCATAAGCTTCAACGTGAGCTTCCCCTCTTCTGTTGGACCCGTAGATCGTCCATCTTGTTTATCTTGGGATAGCTTGTTCCCCTGTAAGGGTACCCTGATCCTCAGACTTAGGTGGATGTACATGTCTAGATTATCCAGGGTTATAGGATTTCCTGGGTGGCCCTCGGGGTCTGCGTCATCGGGTAGGTTTCGACCATTCACTGTCTGAAGGTTTCTTGTGCTGGGATTGGGAGGGTTCCTCAGAGTCTGACCCGCCTCCTGGTGCCCATGAATTTGTCGGCCTCTTTCGGTGAGCGGATTTGTCTTTGAGTCCCCTCCCAAGTAAACCTAACTGAATGACCTCATGGCTCTGCGCTTGTGGAGTGTGGAGTTTGCTAGGTCCTGATATAGTGATATTTTAGATCCTTGAAATGTTATGTGGCCCATTTGTCGTGCTTCATTCATGATTTCCTCCTTGAGTTGGTAGAAATGCACCCTTACTAGGACGTCTGGGGGTTAGTTGGATGCCGATCTCGGAGCCGCCATGTGTACTCGGTCCAGCTCTAGAGTTGCTTCATCCGGCAGGGTTATGATGAATCTAAGCAGCTGAGAGACGTAACTTCTTAGCTCTGTGTCTGGAATAGCTGCTGGTATCCCCCGGAGGCGAATGTTATTTCTCTGCGACCGATTTTCCGCATCTTCTTGTTTGGTTTCTAAGAGTTCACATCTTTCTTCCAGAGCTCTGATTTTATCTCTGTCAATTTCGCCTTCAAACCGCTGGTCACAGACTTCTGACTCAAGCTCCACCGTTCTTTTCTCCACCTCGATCACTCTTTTGTTCAGAGAGTTTATTTTTTTAGTTACTTCTTCTGTGCTTTTGTGAATTTCCTTCGTCAGTGCCGTAAGTAATTCCTGCAGGTCATTCTTGGTCACCATTTGTGCTGTATCATTCGCCGATTCTGCGTTTGGCGTGGCCCTCTTCACCAGGGAGAGACTCTGGCAACTCCCCCTTCTTCGAGCGCTCGGTCGAGGAGCCGGCCATTAGTGTCACAATGTCCGCTTGCTTCAACATTTTCCCGCTTCTGGACATTTTAGTTCTCGACTGCCCACTATCCACTCCCTCACCCCCTTGATGTTCTATCCGCTTGGCTACCCTGAAGCAGGGCGGAAGGGATATGTATAAGTTGAGGGGGGGGGAGAGGGCCCAGTTGAACAAATTCTTCAGAGATTTATGCCGGCTGTAAGGTTATGGCAGAATTTATGAGAGCGGCTGCCCCGAACGATGTGCGGGACGTTTGCTTCCCTGCATCAGCCTTCCTCCCCACTTTTCCCGCCTTGTTATGGGTGTATGCTGGGAGGGGTCTGCGGCGGTCGGTGCCCCGCTCCGCACCTTCTATTAGTAAGCCTGCTTGTTAGGCAGAAACCTGTGTAGTTCCCTTAGGGACCACTGCAAAAGATTTAAGACTACAGGTGTTTGGCAGTAAACCCACTTGGTAGCAGTCTGTACCACACAGATTCACTTGGTAGCTGTGGCTGAGCAGTCAGACTTCCCTCAAGAAGAGCTAGGCAATATGTAGAGTATACACAATAGGTACAGAGACACAGTAGCACAAGCAAACACTGACCAGAGCTTTGGTGTAAAAGTATATAATTATTTATTTAAAGACACACTTGTAAATTACACTAGCAAAAAGAGGTAAGTAAATTCAGCACACAGTCACTATCATATATATACAACCCTATTCACCTATTAGACAAGTCTTAGTGAGAAACACCACTTATTTTCAGACAGAGGTGAGCGCTTAACATAAGATGGCACTCTAATAAGTTATAAAGAAAGGGAGGGAAAAGGGCAGAGTTTAAGGAAGCACACAAGTTTCAATTACTTTTAAAAGAACCACAGTAAGGCAGGATAGGCAGAGTTCTACTGGAGAGCAAGGAAGTCAATTGCAAGGCCCACTCTTGGAGAGAGCAAGCAGAAGGGGTCCAGGTTCACACAGTGGGGTTATGCCCAAAGAGTCTTGTAGATAGTTCGCACAAAAAGGATGAAATTAAACTCAGGAAACGTTAGCTAGGTTGTCCCAGGCTAGCCCAGTTTAGAAAGTCGAGGCTTTACTGTCACCCCGAACGATCTGTCACAAGAGAAGCCAGACGGGACACAGTACCTTAAGTGTGAAGGAAGCTCCAGCGGGGGCAGTTTTTCCTGGCAGCGGTTGCAAGTCGGTGTTTCATCCAGAGGAAGAGGAGGTCTCGCCGTGGAGGAAAGAAGAAGGTTGTTGCACTGCCAGGGAAGAAACCAGCCGCGGAGTTCTTTTGGTTAGAAGGTACTACCCTTCTCTTCGCCGTAGTGGTAAGCCGTGGTATTCCGGTTGCCGGGGTGCTTGGCACGGGCAAGGCGGCCACGAGATGCTCCAGGAAGGTGAAAAGAAGGCAAAACTGGTTATCCCCACCAAAGGAAGAAGACTCTCCGGACTGGAGATCTCCTCTGTCGTCGGGAAAAGTGGTGAGACGATTCAGCAGGGCTCCACCGGTGGTGTCGTCGTTGCAGGTCGGCTCAGCTTCTCCCTCCTCGGATTCTTAGGTCCTGTGGCGACTTCTGAAGTTCCAGTCCCCAAAGCCCTGCTTTTATGCAGCACACCCCCATTCACTCAGCCTAGCTGTCAATCAAACATGCTAAGTGGGGAGCCGGCCGGCTCACCACTTGGGCCAATCACACAAGAGTGCGACTTGAGTTACCAAGGTAACTCAGTCCAGGGTGCCTAAACCCCCTCCCACACCCCCTGTGGTACCCATACAGAGTGGCACCACTTTTGGAGGCTTCTGTGGAGAAGCCCGCCAAAAGTGGAACAAAGGGCTCGACTTGGGTTGGGGTCACAGAAGAGAACACAAACGGCATTTTAGAATCGAGTTCTGGCAAAAAAATACCAACCAGTGAATTAATATTAAATAAATAAACCGGCGGTATGTTCGAGGCTATAAGAATTAAATAATTAAAGTTGGTAGCCTCGAACAATGGGAAAATCCCATAGAGATATATTCGCGGTTGAATATAAAAAGTAGTATCCACTGCCACCAGCCAAAACTCGATCAGGGGGGACGGAGACGTGCCCCCTCGAACAACAGACCCCGGGGCAATCGAATTGCCCCGACCAGTATGTCCACAATATGATGGTTTGTACTGGTTTCTGTTCATAATTTGGGACTAATAAAGCCAATGGTGACTTTACATGCCCTGGGAGACAGTCAGTCCCAGGGTATGGAGTCTATGTTGGGCGGTCGCTACGACACCCCTGGGTTACGGCACGGAGGGTGCTGTGTAACTCACATCAAAAAAACACATGAGACCTTATGGAGTAAAAGACCCCATAGCCCATAAAACACATGGAAAGTTTAAAGGAACACCTCAAATCATGTCTAAGAGTGGGAGCAAAAGAATCTCACTCTTAGCAGGAGAGAAAAAATAAACCCCAAAAAATCCAGCAAAGCTGCTGGGGGACTCACTAGGTTTGGGAAATTAGCCTTAAAGAGAATTCTCCCTAACACTGCTGTGGTTGACGCCGGGCTGGATCTTCCTCCCATCTCCAGGGCCAAGCAGGCAACGGTGTGAACAGTCTTTCATGTGCCCGAAGCGCAGCGTGATGGCTCCGTAGTCACCCCGATGCACTTAGGCCTCCTTCGTCTGCCTCAAGGCAAGCGGAGCACCCTATGTGGATAGTGCTCGCTTGATCTTAGCTGACACACGCGGCGAGGAAGATCTGCGTAAGTGGAATCCTGTTCGTGTCACCATGAGAAGCGCAGGCTACCTCAAATACCATCTCCGGAGGCGTCTCGGGCCCGGGATGCGGACCGGAGCCAGGGTGGCATCCTCGAGAAGGCAAGACAAGGCCAGAGGAATATTTTCACCCCCGGTCCGTGCTCCTCCCGTCGGGACTCCTCTCCGCTCCGCTGCTGCTCACCTTCCAGGAGCCCTCTACAGATGGGATACGATACGCCTCCAGTGTCTCGGGACCAGCTGGTGGACTGCAGGTACACGGCACTGTTCATTTGGGCGGTGCAAGACCGCTTAGATCGATCAGTTGACCCGGCGGCCCGCGTTGTCTTCATACGCCTGCCCCTCCCCCATTCCACCGCTTCTTGTGGCCCAGTGGACCAGCCGCCATCTTGCCGTCGGGGGATCTCCAGGACTTAAAGGCCTCCGAACTTGAAGAGCTTGTTACCGTTCCGGATGCCACTTGTCATGCTGTAGCTGCAGAGCTTCCCCCACACTGTGAGCAGTTTTCGGCGAGAAACGGGGGCTGGGGACGGTGATGTCACATTCCGCGCCTCGGGCCAGCCAGGAGCTTCTAGGAAGTCAGGCCGATCGTGGCAGCTTCAAGCCACGCCCCTCCGGGACATCCCTGTTTTGTCCCCCTCTCTAGAGGGATGGTCGACGTTAGTTGGCTGTTCACTCTCACTCTCGGCTGTGTGTGCAATAATTTCACCATGCTTATGTAGTGGGCCCCCATTCCCATACGATGAAGGACAGAGAACATGAACTGCCATTCAACAGAATCAAACGCCTTGGTGGAGTCCAATAGGGCAGCCACCATCGAGTCCCCAGGAGACACCGCTGCCATTAACCCGAACATTCTCCTAAGGCCATATGAGGTAGAGAAGCCCGGGATAAATCCTGCCTGATCCGCTAATACCATCTCCGGCATAAAGGGCGACAGTCTTGAGACCAAAATATTTCGCTAAAATCTTATTGTCAATGTTGATTAATGAGTTTGGGTGATATGAAGAGCATTCACTACCTGGTTTATCGGGTTTCAACAAAACCACTACCATTGCCTCTCGCAGTGAATCCGGCAGGATTCCTGTTTCTAAACTGTGCCGATACATCTCTAGCAGATGAGGTGCCAAAGAGTCCGCAAAACATTTATAAAATTCCGCCGTGAACCCGACGGGCCACAGGGATTTCCCGGTCGACAGAGATTTAATCGCATCTAGTACCTCCTCTAACGATAATGGGCGATTCAGGTGTTCCCTTTGAGCCTCCATGCACCAATGCAACGCGACCCTATCTAGATAGTCCTCAATATCCCCACAGGATGGTTGTAGATTCGAGGAGTACAAGCGACTATAGAACCGGAAGAACTGCTGAACTATCTCCATATTCTCAAATTTGTTATTCCCCTGCTCATCCGCAATCACCTGGATTCTTCCTGTGAAACTATCCATTTTTGTCACCCTTGCCAGGGTGCGGCCGGGTTTATTGCCTTCCCCATATTGCTGTATATTAGTCGCATTTCTCATAAACTTAACTTTGCTTAGCACTAGCGTTTGGAACTCCTGCCGGTGCTTAAGGATCTCAACCCGGATTTGGTCTGAGGGAGCCGGATTGGCTACCTGCAGCTTTTGTAGGAGAACTTCCATAGTCGTCAGTTCCCTCCTAATTAAAGAATACCAGCCTCCCTGGATATGCATTCGCCCCTTATCACACACTTCAAGCTCTCCCAGAGTATCCCTGGGGACTGCACTGAGCCCACGTTTAGTTTGAGGAAGGCAAACCGTTGCCCGTTGTTTGCAAACCATCCCTAAATACTGTGTCGGAGAGGCCTTCACTCTTGAATCGCCATGGGAACTCCCCCTAGCCAGCCCTTCTACTCGCATTCAAGAAGTGCATTCAGTAAGTGCTGATCGCTGATGCCGCTGGAGCCGTGTCTGCCTTTGCCTTTCACTGTGGACTGTGGACTTGGCCCTTTAATGCCTGGCCCCTCCACTGTCCTTCCCAGAAAGCAGCAATATATGCACGCGACGTGCGCATTCATGCACGCGCATTCAAGAAGTGCATTCAGTAAGTGCTGATCGCCTGGCGCATTCAGCGGATCAGCGTTCAGAGTCTTATGTTTATGCTCATACGAGCCTACTCCTTTTATATTTAGTTTTATCCATTTAATCCACTGTGCATATTGAGTCTATTGAGCCTGCGAACGAACTGGAAAACTTAAGTTTTAACTTGTGGGCTTTCGTTGCGGCTCTGGTTGCGGTTTTGATCCGCTTTGCTTTTTATTTGAGTCTATTTGTAGCCTATCTGTAGCTTTGTGCTGTGCTTTGTGTTTTGGCTGTGACTATACAGCACAGAGCCCCGGTGGGAACACGTCCATTTTAACAATGAGTTTTATTTTATGGTAGTGGTGTGTTCGCCTCGTTCTATTTTGTTGTTTTTATTTGTTGTTCATGACTGGGGACACATATGGGTATAACTGTGTAGTATTGACCCTATGTGCACCAACATATGTGTGTGTATTTGCTATAGAATAGTGAATTAGTGGGTGTGCCCACACCGCACCACAACCCAGTCATTAAGTACGTGCTGTGTATAGTCTCATCGAAAATCTCAATATCTTATTTATACGATCTCATAATCATATATCGTCACTACTGTTAGTTCTATTGTCCCGTCTTGTTCAACGCGGGTTTGCAGCACACACTTAATAACGCTGGCCCTGACGAAATGGAGTTCACTTTTCTGTGATCACCCGTAAAATTTTAAAGAGTCGATTGCACATCATTACCCTTTTTAATTTACATCTGTATTGTGTTTCTGTACTCTTAACATCTATTTAAGTCGATCTCGACCCAGCTTGCCCTGTTTACCCTACTATGGCTGTTAATCCAGCCACTAGCAATAATGATGAGTATGCAAGTGAACTAGCCATGCATAAAAATCTTCGGAATAGATGGATTTGTATCCCGAAGGTCATTTCTAACCCCAAAATAGTGGCACCAAAGTGTAAGCAAATAACGGAATACTATAGTAAACCACCACTAAGCAGGCCGCTCAACTCTGTTTTAGAGTCTGTTAAAGATGATTTAGTGAATGATCTCACAATGAACTTAGGTTGTGTAAGCTCTAAACTATTAAGTGATGTATTAGGAGCTCACACTTATGTGGCACCACTACCTAATAATATTGTAGTGCATATGGTGAATACTGCAATTGAATATTCGCCATGTGGTGAGTCTGGTGATAAAGCAAGGTAGTTTAAACCCAACTGCCCCTCTCTTCTCTCCAAAAAAAAGAGTCGATAATGACGACGAAGCCTTAGCACATGATAATGACCACATAGCCTTAGTTCATGCGCTACCTGCCCCAGTTATAGGGATATGCCCATCTATCGACCTTCCTGAATCCCTATTGCATGATTTTGAGGTGTAATACATGGGTCTTGACCCCGAGCAATCTCTTGTCGAGGCTGCCGCTACACCCATGTATATTACTCCTCCTAGCAAACACTGTGGCCTCCAAAGCGACGTCAATCCTGGGATTTCTGATACACCTATTGTATCACCAGTAATGGACGAACGTCCTCCTCCCGCGCTCTCCTTTTTCGCGCCACATCCCACAGACACTAAAACACAGAGCGTATTTCATTTCCCTATTACCAAAGCATCAAGTGAGAATGCGGTGATTAATCCTACAGATATAAGCATGAATTCTGATGATATGTTTTACGCGCTTGAAAATCTACTGACACTATTAATTAGCAAGTGCGAAACTTTAGAAAAAAAGATCAAAATTAAATCTTTGATTATTCATAAGAATATGCGTGGTTGTTGTCATACTAATAATGGCCTGTCATCTCGGACATCCACACGAAAAGTATCCCCACATATAGATATTGCATCTAAGAATAAAAAACTGAAGAAACACAAAAATTAGCACCTGTACACCATGCTTTTATGAATGCGGCAGACGCTTTAATGGATTATATAGATGCAGGAAAGAACTGGGTGCCCAAGATATAGCATGTGGTGCTGATGAAAGTTCCTCTGTCGTGGTTATCGATGACAATGTTGTAGCGGTGAACACCCCTCCATTAGTCTCGGGATCCATTGCAGAAGAGGTAGAAGTAATTACAGTTGAAAGTAGCCCAATGAATACCGTAAGTCTGAAATCTAGTAAATCTAAGCAGAGTAAAACACCAAAATTGAAACTGCCTAACCCGAAAGCTAAAAAACAAAAGAACCCTGATAAACAATCAACTTTACCCGTAGTATGGGCTATCCCACAGAGTACTCAGGCAGTCAATATTGACACACCTGCAGGCACTAATCGCAAAGCAATCGGTGCCTCTGCAAGTAATATGAAGATACCAGCCCTTCAATTAGTGCAACTATATCAGGACTCCACATCGACACCATTGAATAGGTCAGCTGTCTTATGCATATTTAAGTCAATTGTACCACTAAGAGTCATTACTTCTAATGACATACGTATAGTAGATCAGGTCGTACTGACGAACCAATTTATAACAAATATCTCTTTTAAAGTAGATGCCTCCTTGAATTATGTACTTGGGTTTGAAGCGGACTTTTTGCGATTGGGCTACAATATTTCTAAGGTGGAAATTCCTATGAATAAAAATGAAACCGCCACCCACGGTCATGTATCAAATGGGGTATCCTGCAATCTACCTCTAAGAGTGGATTCGCATAATACCAATACTTCAGCGGAAACCGCCGATAAGGGTAGTGTAGAAATACCTAATACCCCCCCTGAAGGTTATTGGCAGTGGCTTTCAAGCCTCACTTCCTTACCGAGCCTCAGTGATGCGACACGGTGGATATGCTCTTATCTTGGAACACTAGAGGGCATACCCACCTGTTTGACAGCGGCGGCTTGGTGAGTATGTTCAGCGTGGTGGCCTAGCAGAAGTGCAGATAGATGGTAGGTGCACAGTTCACCAGATTGCCGCCAAAGGTACAAAGGGACGTCCTAAAGGAGGTCTTCTCGTATCTGTGAATCCTCCATGGCGGATAATAAAATTAAATCAGTCATCTGAGCACATCTTGGTTACCATGCTCTCGCTCGCATCTCTTAACATATTGTTAGTGAATGTATATGATCCTCCGAACACGGTAAAAACTGCTGCGAATATCAAAATTGTCGATGAATTGCTACAGAAATATAGCCATGATATCCCAGTGTGGTTGGTTGGTGATTATAATGGGAAAATTGGTCATCTCCCACTTACTGCGGCTGGTATCTTCAAATCCATCCCGATAGAACTGCTAACGGCGAAATCTAATAAGCAGGGCGCACAGTGGCACTCCATGTTAGCAGCACATGGGATAGTGAAACTGAACGGATTGACACCCGTTGACTCCAACATGGCTTATACTAGAATTGAGGGTCGATCTGCATCCACAATTGATTATGCATTATCAAATCGGAATTGTATACCCTACATAATGGACATGAGCACAGTCACTCGACATGAAAGTGATCATGTTCCACTGTGTTGGGTATTAAAGATGCTACGCCAAATAATGACCACCGCTGAATACGATGGAAATGGCCAACTGTCCCTAAATGAGGGTGGGAATCGAATTAGATGGCATGAACTTAACATCAATCGTGCGGACATCGCTCTGTCAGAATTGTTACCATATTTCATACAAACTGGCTCTGGTGGTATGAATGATGCAGGTGCCATGGTGTTGAATTTCTCTGAAATGATGCTGGAAATAAATGAAAAAGTCACTTAAAGACGATCTCACACTAACAGTGCGGAATATACCAACTTCCCAAATAAACGTCGTGAGGGTTTTGATATTGCCATTAGTGAGGCCAAGAAAAAGCTGCGTAAGGATATACATGAGATAATAGCCCACCATGCTCATTGCTCAACAGCACTGGTCGTCCCATCACTAATTAAAATGGCTAAAAGAAACCATAGAAAATGGCTATCATACCATAAATTGCAGTGTGGCGTAAAATTATGGAAACAAATTGCCGAAAAAGCAAGCTCTGGTAATACCGTTGGTATATGGCATCTACTACAACACTCACATCCCCGCCCTCTGCCCATTAACTGCATAACAGAAGAACAATGATGTAGTCATCTAAGTAACACTCTGTTACCAACGATAACATACTTCAAATTCCAGCTGCCCACTGGGTTTGCCAGTCACCTATATATGATATAATTGTGATGATTACAAAGTTAAAAAATTCGAGAGCTGCGGGGCCAGATGGCGTGTGTAATCTTTTGATAAAGAAACAACCCAATCTCTGGGCAACCGCCCTGCATCTACTGTTCACACAGATCGCTGTAACCTGCCTGATTCCTCAGTCCTGGCAATCTAGCCATGTACTAACGGTCACAAAATGGGTGCCTGGGATCCACCAAATAATTACCGTAGGTTAGCTATGCTTGACACGTCATCTAAGATCTTTGCTCGTGTCCTCTTGCAGGAACTTAACGAATGGATAACAGAAAAAAATATACTACCCCCGAATCAGATTGGATTTCGCAAGGGATCCGGCACAGTGCATGGCCTGTTGTTATTGACCACCGCGGCCGAGCATGCTTGGCAAAAACGTAATCTCGATGTGTATTGTGCATACATCGATTTCTCTGCGGCATTTGATATGGTGCAGAGAAACCGTTTGTGGCAAAAGTTGCACAACTGGGGAATCCCACTAGGTCTCCTTCGTATGCTGATGTTGTTGCAGACCAACACTACAGTTCAAATACGCTTAAATGCTGAGGGTAAACTATCTGCTATCATGCCAACGACCAGTGGTGTAAAGCAGGGTTGCATGGTTGCTGCTGTGCTCTTCAATTTATATCTAGCAGCTATGCAATCTATGTTCCGCCTGAGCAAAGCAAACCCAGTTATAGGTTGGTTAGCTTATGCTGACGATCTTATCCTGTTGGATTACACTCCTGTTGGTCTTCAGCATATGCTAGACGCACTTGATAAATACTGTTCAGAGAATGGTTTAAACATTAACATCGATAAGAGTAAAGTGATGGTATTCACTAAAAAAAAAATCCCAAAAAATATGTGTGGCAATTGAACAACAAAAATGTGGAACAAGTAAAATCCTATAAATATCTGGGTGTTATTGTGGATGACCATTTTAATTGGAATACTCATTGGTTATCTCTTCAAAGTCGTTGTACTATTGCGACCAACGCTTTGAGCATTTTTATTGGCAGAAACTGTGGCTATTCTGTATCCGCAGTACTGACCATATATACAGCTAAATTCAAAGCCATACTATTGTATGCAATAACCATTTGGGGACATAACATCATTAAGTTGGTGGAACGGTTTGAAGCTCGTTTACTACGTAAACTATTCCGCCTACCAACTACTGTAAGCATAGACTACATCTATCTAGAATTTGACTTGCTAGGTCTGCCATATGTTTTCATCAGTCACTGGGCCTCATTACGACCCAGGCGGTAAGTTACCGCCTGGGTCGTACCCTTACCACCATGGTGTAAACTACATTTACGCCATGGTGGTTGGCGGATTTACCGCCCCATTCCAAGGTGAGTGGGGCGGTAAATCCCCATTTCCCATTTTACCCTTCCCCATTCCCATTTTTGCCCCATTGAGCATAATGGGAATGGGGAAAGGCGCTAATTACGCCAGCGTAAATTACGGTGGCGTAATTAGCACCAAGGTCCCTTTGCGGCATGGGTTTTAACGCATGCAAAAAGCAGGCGTTAAAATCACCATCCCGCAAAGGGACCTTGGAATCAGGCGTTAATGGTCGGCGCCGTTTACGGCGCCGTAAACCCCTTAACGCCTGGGTCCTAATGAGGGCCACTGTGTCTTAAACTTCGTAAAATTAAATCGATTGAATGTTGATACTATAATTGCACCATATGTTGCTGCCTTAATGAGCCTGGGTGGGCCTGCTTCATTTGGAACAATGGGCAAACTGAAAAAATTACATTCACATTGGATTGGCTCACTGCCTTTACAAAGCAACCCGAGTATCTTGAGCACAAAATCCACACTGAAAAGAGTAAAGAAAGAAATCTGCCACGAACAACAGCTAACTAATCTTGCCACCAAATCCCATAGTGGATTTTACTGTCAAGAGCGCATATTAAGAACATGCACTCCAGGATACATTAATGCGTATCCAAGTCCGCAAACTGTGCGAGTATATCTCTTAATCAAATTTAATAAATCAGTGGCACTTGATACTCAAGGTGCACAAATGGGTTTACCCCACATAAAGCGTATGTGTCGACTATGTGGAAATAACATAACTGAGACATTATATCATCTATTAATTACATGTGAAAGTTTGCATGCTGTCCGATACAAACATATGAAGTCTTACGATAATTGTTATGACCCTAGCGAAATAGAAGACCTATGGCTCCAATTCTTGCGTGGTGATGACCTAAATTTGTTATATTTTATGACTGCTTTCTATAAACAGATTGTACTGATTTTAAAATGTATTGAGTGACTATGTAATGAACTGTAGTGTATTCATATGAATTGTGAGATACGTGTTTTTAACTTGTTTTTTAACTGGTCGCTACATGTGATGATGAATTGTAAATGGTTATACAAAGCATTTGTTTTGCTATATGTATAAATAAATTAAACTAAACTTAACTAAACTTCTACTCCCAGGTCAAGAAGCACAGGCGCATGGTCCGAAAGGGTACGAGCAAGGATCTCGGCCTCTCTAACCCTGCCCAACAATGACTGCGAAATAAGAAAAAAGTCCAGCCTCGAGGCTGGCCCATGAGTATCGGAGTGACAAGTATATTGCTGTGACAGTGGGTGTCTCACTCTCCACACGTCGGTGACATCCCACAGGAATGACACCTCTCGCAAACGATTCATCCCTCTTTACAGCATTCGACCCCGTGGCCATAATTCCTGAGGATTCAAACCAGAACAGCTGCCACCACGTGTGTGGATGACCAAAGTACCAGTTTGCAATCCCTGATGGAACAATCAACACAACAGGAATGGCTATTAAAAGGTGACCAGTACACCATCGAAGACAATCTACCGTATTTCCAAGGCTGATTATATGTCCAAGACCAAGAACTGCAAAAGCAAATCATCACAAATGACCACGATTCATTAGTGGAAGGACACCCAGGAATAGCCAAAACTCAGGCTAAGGTAAAAAAAAAAACTACTGGTGGCCAACCTGGCCAAAAGACAATGCCCAATTTATTGAAACCTGCAGTGTCTGTGAACAACTATCATGTCCTCTGTCATGTCCACCGCTCACCTGCTACTGTTCCCAGTTCCCACATGCACTCCAAACGGCAGCGACAGCAGCAGCGACAGCAGCAGCGGCACAGCCGCAGAGGTTTCCTGTCTGGTGGACCAGTGTCTTTGCTCCCCTTTCCACGGTGGCGGTTGCCATGGCGACTCCTTCACGCTCCGTGGCGAAACAAAGGCGTATGGAAATCCATGCGTCACATGCCCGGAAGACGCCCGCAACACCAATCCCTGTCTGCGTTGCGTTCCTGACCACGCTCGTATTGAAAAGGGCGAGCAAACGTGGAAACATTGCTTCACAGCTTCTTCACGGAGTTGGCGTTTTTGGATTACTCTTGTTATTCACGTACTACCTTGATCACGGAACGTTTGTTTGGACTGTCTTTTGGATTTTCCCTACTTGGATTTTGGCGTGCTCTCTGATTACCTGGACCTTTGACCACTGGCTTGGATACTGGACTTGGCACTTGGATTTCCCTGTCTCCAGTTCTGTCTTTTGGCTTCTGACCTCGGATTGTGTTTTGGATTGATCACGGATTACGTTCTTGTTCAATACCTAACTCAGGTGTCTCCCGGAGTGCCATCAGAACACCTCAGCCTGCCGTGCTGTCAGCATACTATCTGCCTACAACTTCCCAATTGCCCACTATAGGTAAGCTGCTGTTACATTGTCAGTACTGTCCCCACCATTGTTGTCAATTATCACTGCTTAACATAACCCTTCATTGTCTTACAGTGGTCAGGGGGTTCTTCCGGCGTTCCCGGTTCCAGGCTGATGACACTCTACACCTGTGGCCTCAAAGATTGCTTGAGTAGTGTTTTTGCTCTTACTCGTGTGGTACTTGGGGATGGAGATATTATTTATCTACACGACCATCAAGTCCAGATAATGGATACCTCAGCTGGGGACCCTGTGACTGCTCTAATGCAAGCAGTTACAACACTCAGGACTGACATGGACGCAGCCACCAGTGCACTCAGGACTGACATGGCCGTCACTACTACTGCTATACATCACCGCCTTGACACCCTACAAAGCTCCCATCATCCTCTGCCTGCAGATTCCGAATTTGGGAATCCTTCCCCGTCACAGAACCCGACACCTGCCACGCCACCCCCTACATCAGCTGTCCCTGTTGTTATTCCAACACCATTTCCTCTTGCAGCCCCCGAAAGATATCAGGGAGACCCCAGAAAGTATCGCACTTTTCTAAACCAATGTAAACTCCACTTTTTGTGCCGACCTCAGGCATTCCCTGACTCAGTAACTAAGGCTGCATTTCTGCTTTCCCACTTATCAGGTGTGGCAGCCACTTGGGCTAACCCTCTGTTAGAGAGTGGCCACCCTGCCCTTTACGATTTCGATCTATTAGTCAGCGAAATGGCTAAGGTTTTCAATACTAGGTACAAGGCGCAGTCCCGGGATATGGAATTGTTGGACCTCACCCAGGGCAGACAGTCGCTCATAGAATACATTACTCGGTTTAACCAACTCTCCGCTGAAACCTCTTGGCCCGAAAACAAAAAGGCAGTAGTGTTTTATCGGGGTCTGTGTAACGCCATGAAAGATGCATTGTCAGTTGTACCGTCTCTCCCCTCCATCTATGCCGACCTGGTTGACTTGGTATTACAGTTGGACGCGAGACAGACCGAACGCAGGGCGGAAACAGGGCTGTCACACCTCCCACCTTCACCCACACCGGATCCTACTTGTGAACCCATGCAGATAGGTGGGATACGCAGTCCCATTACCCAGGCCGAACGAGAACGTAGGAGAACAGACAATGCCTGTTTCTACTGCAGTCTCAACGGTCATTTCGTTAAGGAGTGTCCCCGTCGCCCAAAGAATAAGACTCTGGGTTTTCAGAAGACTCGGCCTTGAGATCAGGGGTTGGGGCGAGTCCTTCACAAAACCCCTCTGACCTTGCCTTTGGTCCTGTCCGCCCCGTGATGGTCCAGGCTTCATTGATTCCTACCACAGGCAACACGCATCCAGTGCACATAGTGATTGATTCAGCGGCTACAGGATGTTTCATAGACATCGCACTAGCCAACTCGCTACATCTACCATTGATATCCAAAAGACATCCGGAGCCGGTTCAGGCGGTTGATGGGACGTCTCTCGCTTCAGGTCCGATTATGCAACAAACAGCCCCGCTGGAGGTCGTAATCCAAGAAATCCACAAGGAAACTCTGTCTTTTGATCTCATTGCTACTCCTCAGTTTGGGATCATCCTAGGCATCCCATGGTCAAAGGAAAACAACCCTTTAATCAACTGGGGCACTGGCCAGGTTTTCTTCGAGTCTGAGATATGCCAACACTATTGTCTAACAGAGTCCCCTTCTATCTCCAACCCGACGAATGCTCTTGGGGCTGTAGCTTCTTTGGTCCTCGAGGATGATTCCGTGTCTTTGGGCCCGCATGTGGTAGGAGCGGTCATAGCAGGAATCCCATCGATGTACCATGACTTTCAAGCTGTGTTCGACAAGGGTTCCGCGGAAGGCCTTCCTCCACATAGGCCATACGACTGCCCCATTGATCTGGTCGCCGAGGCTCCTGTTCCAAAAGGCAGGATCTACTCTTTAACACAGGCAGAAGAACGAGCCCTACAGGAATATATTCAGCAGGCTTTACGTTTGGGCCACATCTGCTCTTCGACTTCGCCAGCAGCGAGTCCGATCTTCTTCGTCCCAAAGAAGGAGGGGGATCTCCATCCCTGTGTGGACTACAGGCGGTTGAACTCCATCACTGTAAAAAAAACATTATCCCATCCCTCTCATCTCTACGCTGCTAGATAAACTCACCCATGCTTCTATTTACACTAAACTGGACCTTCGGGGGGCGTATAACCTGATTCGCATGCGAAGTGGGGATGAGTGGAAAACGGCTTTTTGCGCCCGACAGGGATTGTTCGAATATACAGTGATGCCATTTGGCCTCTGCAACGCCCCAGCCACGTTTCAACGTTTCATGGATGACATTTTCAGTGACATCCTGAACGTCTACGTAGTGGTCTACTTAGACGACATATTCATCTTTTCTTATTCTCTGGAGGAACATATTATACATGTCAGGGAAGTGCTGTCCCGACTCCAAAAAAACGCGTTGTTTGCCAAACCTGAAAAATGTCTTTTCCACACCAGTCAGGTCGAGTTGTTAGGGTTTCACATATCACCTGGGGGTCTGTCCATGAATAAATCCAAAGTCCGAGCGATCAGCGATTGGCCGGCTCCAGTGAACTTGAAACAATTGCAAACATTTTTGGGGTTTGCCAATTTTTACCGGCGATTCATTGCTGGTTTCTCTACCATTGTTGCCCCTCTCACTGCCCTGACTAGTCCTCTAGTCCCTTGTTCCTGGTCCGCAGAACAGCAAACTGCTTTCAATTCCCTTAAGGCAATGTTCACTACAGCACCAGTGCTTCAACACCCTGACCCAGAGCTCCCTTTTGTCTTGGAAGCGGATGCTTCTTCGTACGCATTGGGTGCTGTACTCTCACAACCTTGTCCTACTACAGGCCGACTGCACCCCGTGGCATACCACTCACGGAAGTTCACGTCAACCGAACTGCACTATACAGTCACGGAGAAGGAGCTTTTAGCCATCAAAGATGCATTACAGGTTTGGAGGCACCACCTTCTGGGCGCGAAACGTCAGACTGTGGTGTTCTCAGATCACAAAAACCTACAAGATCTTGCCTCCCTCAAGTACACGAACAGTCGACAAGTGCATTGGCATCTTTTCTTTGCTGCACTTGATTTCGTGATTAAGCATAGACCTGGAGTGGTTCACGGGAAGGCAGATGCCCTGTCTCGCTCCCCTGGGGGGGAGGCCCTCCCGTCTTTTCCTGATACCCTACTGAAAAAGGGGCATGTTGTTTGCGCCTGTACACCATCGCGTTCCATGTTGTCTACCATACGTCAATGGGCCTCTCAATATTCGCACTCGGTAACAGACTGGGATCCGGTTATGCAAGATGGGCTACTTTTTGTACAAGGGACGCTCTACTTACCCACGACTGAGACACAAAATCAGGCACTAGACTGGTCCCATGATGCTGCCATTAACGGTCATCCTGGACAACAACGTACCCTAGACCTCCTCAAACGTTGGTGCTGGTGGCCAACAATGAAACGCGATGTTGAGAACTATGTCAACACCTGTTCTGTTTGTGCCCAGGGTAAATCACGTAGGGGTCGTCCTCTAGGTCTTCTTCAACCTCTTCCCATTCCCCCAAGACCCTGGCATACTGTTTCAATGGATCTGATCACCGACCTACCCCTTACTCAGGGTTATGACACCATCTGGGTGGTGGTTGACTCCTATACGAAGGTGGCACGATTTATACCATGTAAAGGGATACCCTCAGCTCCAATGTTGGCCAAGCTATTCTTCAAGTCCGTGTTTTGCCTTTTTGGGTTACCCCATGTCTTGGTATCCGATCGTGGTATGCAATTCATGTCCCGATTCTGGTGGGCCCTCACCAGACTACTTGGCATCGATGCTCGATTTTCCTCCGCCTACCACCCAGAGAGTGATGGACAGACAAAGGGTTAACCAGGCATTAGAACAGTATCTACGCTGTCTCTCCCTCCAATTCCAAGACACCTGGCTCAATCTGTTGCATCTTGCTGAATTCGCATACAATAACACACTACACTCCTCCACTGGTTTTTCTCCCTTCTTTGCCTTCTATGGTCAACATCCCCGTACCCTTCCTTTTCCAGATTTTTCTTCCTCCGATACCCCTGCGGCCACGGCTTGTGCCCGTGATCTGGTTTCAAACCATGCCCAGACGCTAGTACATCCGCGCGAGGCACAGGCGTCCATGAAAACAGCGGCCGACAGAAAACGGGTGGATGCCCCTAGCTATCGGGTGGGGGATCGAGTTTGGCTTTCCTCTTGCCACTTGCATATCCATGGGTGTCGCAAGTTACTCCCTCGTTTTGTGGGTCCTTATCGGGTTTCCAAGATCCTGAACCCGGTGGCCCTACGCCTGGCGGTTCCCTCCTTCTGGCGGATCCACCCTGTCTTCCATACTTCATTGATCAAGCCTTGTTTGGGTCCCACCCGACTGGTTGCTCCTCCCGCTCCTGTATCTGTCTCCTCTCCTGATGTGTTTGAGGTACGTGCCATACTGGGTTCCCGTATCTTCAGGGGTGGCCTGCAATACCTGGTGGACTGGGTGGGCTACGGTCCCGAGGACCGCTCATGGGTTCCCTCCCGGGATGTCCACGCCCCTCGCTTGCTGGCCCGCTTTCACCGTGACCATCCTTCCTGCCCACGGGGTTGTGGGCCTTTGGGGAGGGGCTCTGTCATGTCCAATCGCTCACCTGCTACTGTTCCCAGTTCCCACATGCACTCCCAACGGCACCGACAATGGCAGCGACAGCAGCAGCGGCACAGCTGCAGAGGTTTCCCGGCTGGTGGACCAGTGTCTTTGCGCCCCTTTCCACGGTGGCGGTTGCCATGGCGACTCCTTCACGCTCCGCGGCGAAACAAAGGCGTATGGAAATCCACGCGTCACATGCCCGGAAGACACCCACAACACCAATCCCTGTCTGCGTTGCGTTTCACGTGACACGCAGCTGAGCTGCGGTCACATGACCGCGTCACATGACCACGCTCGTATTGAAAAGGGCGAGCAAACGCGGAAACATTGCTTCACAGCTTCTTCACGGAGAACTGCTTTGCGTTTTGGATTACTCTTGTTATTCACGTACTACCTTGATCACGGAACGTTTATTTGGACTGTCTTTTGGATTTTCCCTACTTGGATTTTGGCGTGCTCTCTGATTACCTGGACTTTTGACCACTGGCTTGGATACTGGACTTGGTACTTGGATTTCCCTGTCTCCGGTTCTGTCTTTTGGCTTCTGACCTCGGATTGTGTTTTGGATTGATCACGGATTACGTTCTTGTTCAATACCCAACTCAGGTGTCTCCTGGAGTGCCATCAGAACACCTCAGCCTGCCGCTGCTGTCAGCATACTATCTGCCTACGCCTACAACTTCCCACCTGTCCACTATAGGTAAGCTGCTGTTACATTGTCACTACTGTCCCCACCATTGTTGTCAATTATCACTGCTTAACATAACCCTTCATTGCCTTACAGTGGTCAAGGGGTTCTTCCGGCGTTCCCGGTTCCAGGCCGACGACACTCTACACCTGTGGCCTCAAAGATTGCTTGAATACTGTTTTTGCTCTTACTCGTGTGGTACTTGGGGACGGAGGTATTATTTTTCTACACGACCATCAAGTCAGAACAACAACACAAGTCTCAGAAACAGAACTCCGCTGGCTTACTACATCCCCTAACAGTACCGCCAGCACCTTGGCATACCCTGTCAATGGACTTCAACACAGATCTTCCACCCGGCAATGGATACAACACCATATTAGTAGTTGTGGATTTATTCTCCAAAATGGCCCATTTCATCCCTCTGAAGGGACCCCCAACTGCGTCAACTCTCGCTTCTGTGTTCTTAGAGCAAATTGTTCGATTGCATGGATTTCCATCAATATTAGTATCTGATGGCGGAACGCAATTTGTTTCTGCCTTTTGGAGAAAGTGTTGTACGATTGCCAAAATCGATCTCCGGTTGTCCACAAGCCATCACCCTCAAACTGAACGAACCAACCAAACTTTACAGCAGTATCTCAGGTGTATGTTGCAACAGTCCGGGGATTCTTGGAAAACTATACTCTGGATAGCTGAGTATGCATACAACAACTCAGTTCGCACTCCATTCTACACTGTGCCCGGAAGACATCTGAGGACATCAGTATTTGATCCACCCGATAACCCTGGAAATGCCAGCCATAAAAAACTTGTGCATAAAACCATCACTCGGGTTTTTAAGGAGGCGACAGAGCATCTGTCCAAGGCTAAGGAAAGACAAAAACTGTTTGCTGATCGACATCGGAAGGAAGCACCCACCTACCAGATTTGAGAAAAGGTATGGTTAGCATCCATATATATTCCCCTGAAGGGGCCAAGAGCTTTCCGGCCAAGACACCTGGGCCCCTATACTATAAAGTCCATAATCAATCCTGTCACCATGAATTTGGAGTTACCATCTCACATGAAAATTCATCCCGTATTTAATGTCTCTCTCCTCAAACCAATAAAGTCCAATACACGGGTTAGTTCTCCGCCAGAGCCCGAAGTAATAGATGGAGAACCAGAATATGAAGTCAAATCCATCCTGGACTCCAAAGTGGTTTGATCAAAATTGTATTTCCTAATTGACTGGAAAGGTTACGGACCTCAAGACCGAACTTGGGAACCCAGTGAACACGTCCATGCTCTGCGTTTAATCAGACAGTTCCATCGCAAAAATCCCACCAAACCAGGACCAGGCCGAGAACCACCCTTGAGAGGGGCCTTGAAGGGGAGTGCTGTCATGGTCATGAAGTCAGGGGCACAGGCATGCACGGGTGACATGCACAGGAGACCTGGGTGGACACTGTCCTGGTGCCTTTGGCACCAGGCTCATGAACAAAAGTAAACAAGAAAATCCATTTAACACCAAAAAGCTTTTATTATGGACATAGCATTTCAGATGCATTAACCTTGAACATTCCATCCATTAAGCAGGATGCATTAACCTTGAACATTCCATCCATTAAGCAACACCAAGTGTATTCTTGGGTGTGGCTGCTAATGGATTGCCTTTGCACGTGCTCACTCTCTAGGAGTGGCAGGGTGTGGCTGGTTTTCTGGCCCTAATGGGCATGCCCAGGATCTCGGCTATATAAGCTGCCCCGATCCTCAAGACAGACGCTTTGCGTTATTCTGCACTTGCAAGCAGCATAACACTCACCGTCGCCTGAGGTCAGACTTACCTTTGAAGATCCTGCTTCCTGGACATCCGGCTTCCTGCCAGCATACTTACCAACTGGGGGAAGCTGTTCTTACCTGTACATATCTTTGGCGAACCAAGTATTCATCTTTACACTTTCTGGAACACCGAAATCTTCATCTTGGCACCGCAGCACGACACGCTCCATCGTCGACAGCAGCGCCTGCAAGGAAAAACAGAAGACAAGGTTAGACATTGGAAAAACTGTCAGTTTAAGGTTGCGTTTCGCCATACTTCGCGCTTTCCTTAAACCATCATTTACCTGCTGTCAAAATTAGCGGTAGCATCCATCTTCCATCCGGCTGCGTCTCGCGTCTCACAGCTGCATTGAGGCCGCATTTTCATCTAAGGGAAGAAAACAGAAGAGAGACATTATTGCGGGCATAAATAGGAGCAACATATAAAGACATTAAACAGAACGAACAGCATCTTAAGAGCTCAAGAAAGACTTACCAATCATAAGGAGAAGCATAGTCGCAGCTGGACTGGACTAATCCTTATCAGGGATCAGTGAAGGAACTAGATCCCATTCGATGCGCCCCTGCCAGAAGTAGCAGGACGGAGAGCTTATCTTCCATAATTCACAGGTGAGCTTTATGGGCCGGCGTATGCTCACAGAAACCGTACTTTGGGGTGAACGGTTCGAGAGGTACAACAATCACAGATTGGCGCACTCACACACTCTTATCTCCATGCAGGAGCAGTATCACCACGTTCACCACTCACAGCTTTTCTACTGAGGGAGAGGCCTGAAGGGGGTGATTCAAGTTCAGGGAGGGCTGCAACCGTGCCCCAACACCTCCGCAGAGACCAGGTAAGCATAACATGTATGTTTCTTTTTATAATAAGCTTACAGTGGACATGAGTTATCATTCTAGAACAATATAGGAAACCAATTTGAGGCACAAAAACTAATAGACATTCTACAAATATTTTGTTTTAATATAGGATGTGTCGTGGAATGGTGAATGTATGTTGAGCACAGGTACCGTAGATCTGATATGAGTTACATCACCATCCAGTATTTGATTGGCTTTGGTCAAATGTATAATGAGACATATTTGCTCCCAGGGCTCTAACAATCGTAAAACATGCATAAATAATCCACGAAGGGCCTGATTCTGAGCTCCCTGTGAAATAAGAAAAGTGTCATTCCCTGATGGGTCATCAATTTTTTGCTCTATAATTTCAATAAATATAGGCACATAATATGGAGGAAATATGAAATGTGTCTTTCCATCAGGGAACACCACTTTGTTTATTTTACCTGAAGCTCAGATTGTGCCCCTAACTCTAATAATTATGCCAACAATCTGTGCAGTCATTGCTTCACTGGCATAATGATTCGAATGCAGTAATTTCCTTCTTTCTAGTATTTTGGGTAGCACTATTAATGAGTCGTTAATGCACCAAAATATTGTCTTACTTGATCTAAATCATCCTCATGTGGCCTTTGAGCAATTACAGGAGTACACTATTTTACTCACTTAGCCATACCCAGCTGAACGGGGCAACTATCCTCCTGGTAATTGGGAACCAGTCTCCCAAAGCTCTATTCTCCCAGAACTAATAGTACGTTATGCTCACCACCAAGGGGAGAGTTCAGTGGCAGACACTCGTTTGCAGAACACTTGGCATGCTCATCTCCCACACCGCTAGTAGGACAGGCATGAGACAGTTGAAACACTATTCAGAATGGTTCATATGGCTTCAGTTTCCTTATTTCATTCTGATATTACCAACGTAGATAAACTCCAGGATTTTATAGCTCAAGAACTGTATTGGTCTACACTGCTTTGGCAAAATGATTTTGACTGGGCAGCTTTCTTAATAATTTGTTCATATATTGTATCAGCTTTCTAGCTAAAATATACCTTTTGTTTTAGAAATGCATTTAATAAACTATTATGAAAATAGTGTTTAAATTATAAATGACTTTCTTTCGCATGTCTTGTTTAGACGGAGAATATTTATAAAAACGTCTACTTGGAATTACAAAAAAACAAAAAAGTGGATGTCTGTGATTTGTAATGCAAGAAAAACTTCACCAATCTATGCACCAGGAGGAGCCGACATGCATAAAGAATCTAAATAATTCTGCAAAAAGTATGTGGAAGTGACATAAAATGGCTACTGCACTAGGATCCACTCCACCATGGCAACAGAAGAAGGACAACTCTTGTGCTGTAAGACATGGATATCCTCATGGCCGGGCTAAATAAATTAAGTTGTATGTCCTTTCTGCCACATAACTGACAGGGTTTTTTCATCAGAGAATGATCCAAGCTTCTTTTGTGCCTAAAGGTCCATTGAACTTGCAAATTAAACATATATTTCTCCTTAAATTGCTCAAAATGTATTTTCTACATTTCATCAAGTACCCTTGATAATCCCGACGCATGGAGAGCCCTTTCTTTCATCTGAAGTTCACAAAATATGTTTGGTCCTTTGACATGCTATTTTGACATATGGTGGCTTTCAATTGGAAAGCAGGCTTGGGCGTTTACTGCATTCCAGAATGAAACGCTGATTCAGGGGTTTGCAACTTGCAGCTCTTCAGATGTATTGGTCCATGAGTCCCATTAACTCTCATCATTGGCTGTGCTGTCTGGGTCTGATGGGAGTTTATCAAAACGTATAGAGAGTCAAAGGTTACAGACCCCCCTCTCTGATTGGTCACCTACACTGAAAAATGTGTTCTTGGGCATTTTCAACAAGGTTGCCTCATGGGCATATACCCACTTTATTTAAACTATATTAGTCACATCTGAAGTCTTGGTTGAATGGCTAGTTTGCGCTATCTGTGTAGATATTCTCTCAGATTCTCAGGATGCTGCTGTATTTCCTCCTTACCCCCTCTAAGTCATCTAAGATTGTCATGTTACCGTTGACCGGTGAGGAATAGACATAGGTGCAAGTACAAGCGATTCACCATAGTAACAGTAATTTTCATAGTCAATAGTCTGCCTACCTCTGTATGACCCACTCATCATCCCATTGTGTGTGAGCCTTGAGACTTCATATTTTGAAAGGAAAGGATCCAGTAGACACTTTGGGCTCCTAAGGACCATGCATGCACCTACCTTTACATTTCTTAGAGACCTATGCTTGGTTCTACAGCCATACCAGCAGGGGCGTAGGAGACACATAAAATCTGGGGACACCTTGGGGACTTTGCTACTGACACAAATCAACCCATATTCAAACCAACATAAGGCAAGGCCAGCCGAGTGCTGAAGCCTTCGCAGCTCTACATAAAAAGGGGTTACTGTTGCCTAATTCACTGGTACTTAGTTCTGGCACTTGTTCATTATTTTCTTCCATGTACACACACCGTGTGGGCATTACACAACCATACAATGCACCATATGCATGCCATATTTACGACTCTTCACACATTGTGCGTGCACCATTCCAACTGCTTTTCACACACATGTTCATAAAGCTTATTGCTCTGCACACACTGGTACAACATATAAACTGATTTACACCCCCTTTATGCACGACGACAGTTCTACACACACTGCATCACCTGCGCTGTCTACATCGGGTGCACATACCTATTTCACAGCACAAACCATTTAAGCATTATACCCACTGCTATACAAACACCCTGTGCATGATTCTTACTCCTTATTGTGAACAGTGCTCACCTTTGCCGGATCCTATGTGATTGGTACATAGAGATCTCTGAACAATCATCATGTGCATCATACCTATGATTCCCCACACACAATGTGCACCACACCAACCATTCTGTACATACACTATGTGGGCAGCACACCAACAACTCTGCAAGCAGCGTGCATGCAACATACTCATCTCTCTGCAGATATTATGTGCAGCACATCAGTTGCTCTGTAATCAAAGTGTGTACCATGTCTACACCTTCGTGTATACCTTATGTGCCTAATACCTAACTACCACTCTGCACACACAAAGTGCACCATATTGATATTTGTACACTTGCCATGTGTGCATCATACCTACCACGATGCAAAAATAATATTTTTGTATTTATATAGCGGTTTTGCCAAAGCGCTGAACATAGATAATTTACATGCAATTACTATCACCCAACAGAAGTTGGTATCATCGATCCATCTTGTAAGGTTGAAAGACTGAGTTGGCCTTGCATGGATTCCAGCCTGCAACCGGCAGACCCCACACAGATTTCAGCAGCGAGTGTACAACCCGCTGAACTATCATAACGGCCATATACCTACATTTACTGAAACAGGGTGGTGTGTTTCCCTCTAGAATTCAAATCTATGCAATGATTTAGTGCAGATATATTTAAACCCTTGTGGAAAGACGTCAATGGGGCACTAGAACATTTGTCCCATTGGTAAGCAGCCTGGAAATACACATGATCATTCTGTTGTATTATAAAAGCTTTTTATTATTTAGCTATTATATTGCTAATTTAAAGCATAATGTCATTCAAACAATTGTGCCCATAATATGATACTGAAACAAAAAAATTCTTGAGCATTGAGATGAACATAAAACTGTGGTACATTTACAGTAGGAATCCCAAGAGAAGGTAAAGGGGCCACAGCCTAGTGTGGCCTCCAATCTAAAGACAAACCAGTCTGCAAGCGTTATAAGGCTTACAACTCATCAAAAAGTTCACATTTGTTAAATGACAAGTGATGAAAGAAACATATAAACTGATGCATTGATTCCACAGTCTGAGTTAGTACTCTGATAAGGAGACCTCGGTCGAGGTGCACCTATGCCGGGCAAAAGTATGACCTCATGATAGGTCACCAAATATATACAATACCTGCCACAACGTACCTGAACCTTACCTACCATTCTATACAGACATTATGCATCAGACCTTCCTCTCTAGATTTGCAGATGCCTTGTGTGCAGCACCCATGCCACCCTGCTGCTCACACTGTGTGCATAATTCCCCACCGTAAACAAAACGAGCACCACACACAAACACACACACACACACCATATGTGCACTCTACCTACTCCTTTGTACACCCCCTTGTGTGGACCATACATGCCACTTTACACAATATATGTGTGCACCGTCCCTCAAATTTGAAGGCGCGCAAGCCCAGGCGTAAAGGAATTATGTGCTGTGCACCAGGCAGCCAGCTACAGCCAGTAGGACGATGAGCGAACCACATACGCTGGCCTGGATGTTCACTTAGAGTCCAGTGCTGATTTTACTTAACACTGCCCTGCTGCTTCATCAAAACACTTGGGAAAATAAAACCCCTGCTTTCCCTCACCTCGCTTCTGATTGTGGGGGGTGGGGGGGTGAATGGCATTATATCACCCATGCTTAACATTTTGGGGGGGGTTTGTCCCCCCTGCGCCCCCATTTCCTACACCCATGCTTACCAGAAAGAATATGCCATTGAATAAAGAAAGAGGCATTGGCAGTGAATTATGGTTATCTTTTACTCAACATCTGCTGGATGTAAGGGATGATAGACCTACTGTTGTTTTGAAAGACCAGATTCAAAGAGTCCCTCAAAACTCAACACATTCAAGTGTTAAGGGTGTGTGTGTCGCATATTTTGAATCTGAGATAGTGACCAATATGATATGGGAACAGAGAGAAAATCTTCTCAATTATGGGCTATACATTATGTGTAATCATGTCCCCGGCGGAAGGTGATCCTTTTTTGGCATACCAGTCCCCAAGTCCCATGTTAGGTGCCCGATTACACCCCACCACCTACAACGACACCCCGAATCCTGACCCAACAGAGGCTTTACTCTCTAACTTAGCAAATACAGGACAGGACTTGGATAGAGTCGGCCCTGAAAACCTATAATGCTATTAGGCAAGGCATGGTGCATCCTTAGAAGAGCCAAAGTGAACTTTGTTTCTTGGAATGTGCGTGGTTTGAAAAATCTGAAACTATATCATAAGAATGTGGGTGCGAAGACCAATTCAACTGTGTACCTGCTCCAGGAGACTATGGCCACCACACACTTTGAGCTGGAATGCTATAGTACTTACACAAGTCCTGCTTCTAGGGTGTTCTCAGGTCGCCCAAGTGGTGGCCTAGTGATTGCCGTTGACTGCAGCCTTAACATGAAGTGTGGGGTGGTTCATGTTTCATAAGGACTTATGGTGGCAAAATTAACAATGTACCCTTCATCTCTAGCTGTCCTTGTAGTGAATATATATTGGAATCCGGCCAAAGTTGCCCTAAAGGTAATACAATCGAATCTGGCCTGTCTCTTGGAAGAATGGTTTGTTGGGGGTAATGAGAATTATGTGTTCATTGGAAGGGAATTTATCTCAAATTGTGCATAGGGGGGAAAAATTGAATCTAAAAAAATGCAGTTCCCCATTCTAGACAGACAGGGATAAAAAGAGGGATGTTCTGGGATCTGTTCCTACACCAATGCAATTTGACCTGATTGGACGGGGATAGATCTAAGGACCCCCAATATACATGGCATAGGGGAAATCTTTACACCAGGAATGACTATCTGTATATGTCTGGAAACTTGAGTATATGTGGACCCATTTGTGCTCAGGAGGTGGGCTATGGTGATCACTGTTTGTGGGATGTGCATTGGATCTCCCTTTTTTGGAACAGGAGATGAAACCTGCCCTCTCGTGTATTGAACTGGATGAGGGAGGTAAGACTATTAAATGTAACAATTATAGTGACACCCAGGTAAGACTGGAGAGCGCTGGGATGTAAATATATCAGAAAGCAGCCCTGAGGGATGGCTCAGTTGAACCATAAAATATAGTAATGAATTGTCTGAAGGGAATACCAATTTGCAAAACAATTCGGCAATCTAACCCCATGCATGCCTATGATAATAGAATAATGGAATCCAAGAGGCTGAAGCGCGAACAAGTAGCCGCACTGAAGAAGAGGGGCTTACCTATGGTAGACTATAAGGCTGCAAGGAAAAAGATCTGCCAGAAACATAGGAATGTGGTCAAGTCACTTAAAGCTGAGGTCCATTTGAGGGATAATCAGTCGATGCTGAATGCTATTTGTAAAGGTAATGAAGGGAAATCCATTACCCATATTGTTTATCCTGTTTGAATCATATAACACACATGAGACTGTTGCCTTTGTATATACGTAAAGGATATAATTACACATTTTGCGAACTTAATTTGGTCCCATGGTCTACATCATTACGTTTCCTGTTCCTATATTGGTTCTAAGGTTGCCTATTGTACTGTGGTCAAAAGCTTGTGCAGACTATTACGATCTTAAATGATAATTAATTATTGCATGTCTTAGTGTGTTTGCGTGTAGTCGGTCTTCTCATGTAGTTTAAGTGAAAATAATGACTGGGTTAAATCCCACCTGCAATGAAATATGTCTAGTTATTTTTCTTAGGGTTTTATGTTATTTGGAGGACAGAAAACCAAGTTTTCTCCAAAGGCAACAGTCTCATGTGTATTATATGATTCCAACAGGATAAACAATATGGCTGTAACAAGGATGATACAGAACCGCATGGGTAATATATGACTCGAATTTGATGAATAGTATGTGCAATGAATGTAAATAAGATGACATAGAACTAATGATAGTGATAGGGTTGTATACTAATTGACCTTTTCACAATTGACCTCGGGAGAATTGACCTCGGGAGAACTGACCTAATTTACAAGGTCAATTAGGACATATATGCGGGGGGAAAGCCCCAGCAATACGCCACCCAATCCAAAACCCATGCAACCCTCCACCCAATCCCCTTATATTATTTATAATCCAAAACCAAACCAATACATATATAAAATAACTAAAATAATATAAAGGTCAATTGTGCAGAAGGTCAATTAGGACCACTCTAATTAGGTCAATTGTGCAAAAGGTCAATTGTAAAAGGTCAATTTGGATAATAGCAGAGATAGGACTATCAAATGATGATGTGATGTTCGGTTTAATTTTACTAGAATCTTTTTTTTCTTTTTCTTCTCTTTTTTTAATTTCTCTTTTTGTGCCTTATGTATTTTGTTTGTTTCTCAACATATATATCTCTCTGACCCTAAACACTCCTCCCCTTCACCACTCCTTGTTTTCCGTCTACCTGTGATTATATAACAATTGTATTGGAATTTCATGTAACAGTAATTGAAGTGTTTGTGTTAAGAAATGTCCGGATTTGAGAAAGGCACCAGCAGTGCCGAAACACGTGTAATCGAAGGGCACCTCTAATTAGAGGTTGAACACACGAGAGTGTTAAAATTAAAAACTTTTTTGTTTTCACAAATCTTGATTTTGGTGCAATTTAATATAGAGGACAACAATTACTTGAAACCAAAACACAATGAAAAAAAAGGAATTCCAAATAAGGGTGCGTGTGTGTATAGATACTTTCCTGCAAATTTCCAGACCATTATTAGCCTGTCGTCTTATTTGATCTTGCTGTTTTCCTTTGACTCCTCAAGGTATGTAACAGTCATTATGGCACGTTTTCCATATTATCATGTATACCCAAGAAAAAGATCACTTTGGAGAAGACACAAAGTGAATCACCCAACTTGGTCATGACTTTAACTGGAAGGGCCAGATCCAAGTGAATGTCCCTTTAGCAGAATGAAGAGGGGTTTGGTGGCTGTCTAATCATATATTTTTCTGCAACAAGATTGTATTTTAAGGTATTTATATGGCACTTAACGCCTAAGCCATGTACAAATAAATGAAAATGGTATCATAAATATGTCAATGTCAAATAAACAGATCAAGGAGAAAGAAAATGGTCCTGAAGGTGAGAGTTTAAGAGAGGAAAGAAGGATAGAGACCGTAGGGAAAGAGGGAGAGCATTCCAGTGCTTAGGTGCAAGTAGATGAGAAGTACAGGGAGTTCGAGGCAAAGCTAAATGGAAGAGGGACTGAAGCCGAAGAGTGCAAGAAGTTGAATAGAACGAGATAAGCAGGTGCTAAACCATGTAGATATTTGAAAACTATACTGAGAAAATTAAAAAGTAGACCGGCTTCAAAGGACAGCCAATGTAATGAATATAAATCTGAGGAAATAGAATCACACGGGAAGAGAATACACAGAACACAAATTGAGGAATGATATTAAACAAAGAGGGGTAAGCTAGCAGGCAGGGAGACAGAGAAGAAGACTAGAGCAGTAGGACGGGCATGAGAATAGTAAGGAAGCAATAAGGATCTTAGAGGCATCAAAAGTAAGAAAGGATGGGCCTTGCCGCTATCAAAAAGTTGAAAGTGGCAAGACTGAGAGATGGTAGAAATGTGAGAAGTGAATGAGAGAGGGGTGTTGAAGATAACATCCAGTTTATGAACAGACTTCGAGATAGGAAGAGAAGCAGGAGGAAATAAAATAGAGTAAGGGGGAAGAGAAGGAGGTATAGTATATGCAGGAAAGAAGAGAACCTCAGTCTGAGACGAATTGAGGTGAAAGTAGTGGGAGGACATCCAGGACTGGATAGAGAGCAGACGGGCCAAAAGAGCAGAATGAAGAGTCAGAGAAAGAAGAAAAGGACAGAAGAATCTGTGAGTCGTGAGTGTCAAGATGATATGAGAAGTGTATGGATTGGCCCCTCATCACCTTAAACCAAGGCAGGCCCACTGCTTAAGGAACGAGTGCACGTTTTGTATGTAAAGCAAGTTTATTGTACAATCACCCTGGGTTGAGCTAGTTGACTCTCTGGAGTGAAACTAACTCCAGTTGTGTCGAACCGCACAAGTTGAAACATTATATACATTTTTGCAACAGTTAAAAAACTCCCATATATTTTATTACAATCCACCCCCGACATGTTATTGGACAAAACATATACAACGAAATCCAATCTTTCTCCAATTCTCCCATTCCATTGGTCACTGTTATGTTAACTACCATCTTCAGATGATATTCATAGCACACCCCTTTTTTGGATTCATCCGTGGTAGGTTGTGACCTCATAAAATGGTTGCACATTCGTATGCAAACATAATTCATTACAAATCACAGCTGGCCGAAGCACTTTAACCCTGCATGTAATTGCACATGGTTCGCATGGATCCTTAAAATGACATAAGAGAGAGCAGAATAAACAGGTTGCCTTTGAACTATCGATAGCCATCTCATCCACCCCGGTTTTACTGGTGTCACTGAACATTGTAATCTAAATGACTACCATTTCAGCACGCATGGAACATACTGTGAAAAAAATCAATCCCCGAGTATCAGTCACTCTGGCCTTGAGCATCACCTCAACCCATGTTTATTGTTGGTCAAAGGAAATGGCCGCACCGCTCTGCAAGCTCTCATGCACTTTAAAGAGATTACATCTGCTTTCTGTGAAAGTACCAGGTCATAAACCCTCTGACCGGTTTGTCAGCTGACCATCTGCTTGGTTAATCATTACTCCTCCTCCGGCCTACAATCCTGCAAAACTAGTTGTTTCCAGACGCTCAGAATTCATCCTGCGTACTCCTGGCTGCAGAGTTGTAATAGATTTATAAAGAGAACACACTAAATGTAGATTTATAAATTCTATATGTGTGTATCTCAGAGAGCATGCACGTTTAATAAATATAGTTTCTTCTTTTCATTGGGTCCTCTGTGACCAGTTCCCTTCTATGCATGCGCATTATGAAACTCCTCGCCGCCTAGCCTCTAAAAACTTCATTGCAAACCATCTCTGGATTGTGTTTTATATTTTATTTGGCGGTCTTGACATTTATCTTTCTACACGCCTGTAAATCTAATATGTATCAATCTTGAACACAAAGTAACACTTGAAGAAACACATCCCATTCACATTTACCCACACTGGATACATATGAAATTGCAACATCACTCCCATCTTGCTGAACCCCAGTCACAAATATGGTGCACGCAACGTGAACCCCGGGAAAAGAGGAGAGGAGCGACCACCCAAGGAGATGGAAAAAGTTGGATTAGAAAGCTAGAAGTTGACAGAGAGGAATAGAGGGTGCACACTCTCAAATTTATGATTAAGAAGTTACAAGTTTTAAGGAAAAGGGGTGGAAACTTATGAGTGCGGGGGAGGAAAAGCAGCCCTGGCACAGGGCCACCTAAACATACAAAAGCAAAGAAAAGAGGATCCAAACTGAAACCCTCCCGTCCCCTGCACACCTTTATATTGCTTCGAAAAGACACAGAAGTATTAATTCAAAGAAACTTATTGGCAATACAAAATAGAAATATTCAATTGGAAAGCAGGTTTAGCCAATTATTGTGATACAGTCCATTGTTTGAGTATAAAAAACAAATATTGTTTATTCCAAATGCAAATAACAGAGAAGGTTCAGTTCATTGAGGACGGCTGACGCGTTTCGAGAAGCAAATTCTCTTCTTCACGAGCCAAAGATCGTGCAAAAGAACTAGATGTAGAGAATATAGAGAAAAATATATAAGGAAAGAAAATCAGGATTGTGTAGCTATCAAGCCAATTTAACCGCATGCGTTATATTCATAATTGCACAGATTGCATTTTATCATTATGCTGTATATCACAGTCTGTCTACAGTCACAGAGAAACAGAGTCTTAATTGAGCTTGATTTTTACAATGTTTGTTAAATTATATCCAAAGCCACAGGCAACCCAATCTAAAATGGCCTCAATAGTAAATTGTCAGAGAAATTATAAATAGTAAGGTTTAACGAAGGAACCAGTAACTGAGTGTTTAATAAAAAGGAAAGCTAAACATCTGCTCACCATGACAGAAGGTCCCTTTGTACTGTTGCGTTTAGTAATTTCGTTGGGGAAAAAGAGTTCGATCGAACACGGAACACTTACTTGATCAGGGATTAAGTTGTGCAGGAGCTCAGCGCCCTGCAATAGATAATGCAGATAATTAATCATATGTATGGCAACACAGAGTGGCAACAGAGTGGCCACGAACTAAGTAAGGTCAACAAAAAGGCAGGGACTCACCCTGGTGAGCCGGGTTTCCGTCAAGGTACAATGGAATCCTGGAATCTAGGTGCTGAAAATAACATGCAGTCTCAGATCAAGGCTGGCTGGGACACGGTGCCGGGGTCTGTGGATAGCTCGAAAGAGCTAGGAGTGAGTATAGGTGAACGATTGAAAGGACGCACAACAATTACAAACAACAGTGTGTGAGTGAAGGAGCTTACTGTAGTGACAACGTTGCGCGGACTCCAGTAGCAGACATCTGCGCCCAGCTTCGGGTTAATTTTCAACACGACTCGCGCATCCAGGCCGAGGGTACTCGTGCGTGGATAGAAACTGTTGCTAGGCGAGGGACGCTCTCAGTGGAGCGAAGGACCCTCCTGTGTGCATTCGACTGAACGTATGGTGCGTAGTCCGTGAAAACAAATGACGGACTACCGCTGAAACTAGTAAAAAGTATATAGCTCACAGGAACATGTACATAGCGGCGGCCATGTTGTAACATATTCTAAGTGCGAATAGGTAGAAGCTGACAAAGGAGTGGGCTTGCAGTGGCATATGGTCAATGGAGGTCAGATAGCCTGATAATAGAAGACAGGTCGTTTAAATTGTAGTTGGGTGGCTTTGGATTCACAGCATAGAATAAAAGAAGTGACAGAGGGAAAACATAGTTGGTTTAACAGATCCATATCTGCTGTGCATAGATGTTTCACAAAATGCTGAGTGTTTATATGTAGAGACAAATGATCACTGTCTGTGTAATTACAGGATTATAAAGCGCATACCAGTTTGTAGAATTCATAGACAACAATGCAATCTGCTTAATGTTGGTATGAGATAGGCAGATAGACTACACAATAGATACCTAATTTAAGGAAATTACGACTAATTGCTCATGCCTCTTTAGATGAAGCATTTCAACGAAAATTCATCGTTGAGGCCCCTAGGGAGTAGTGTGTTCAGTGTATGGATCCAGTATTTCTCTCTAGTGTCGAAATTCTGCACTATTTACCCTTCATCCCATTGTCTTTGCAAGTGTAGAAATTCTGCACTATTTACCCTTCGTCCTGGCAAATAGTACACATTTTGCACTACACTTCATCCAAGCAAATTTGAGAACTTCTACACTAGTTACCCTATACCATCCTCCTTGCAAGTAGTAGAAATTGTGCACTATTTACCCTTCGTCCTCACACCTAGAAACACTTGTTCGCGCCTAGAAACACTTGTGTGATGAGTGACTTATCATATCATATCAATAGTAGACATTCTGCACTATTTACCATACGTACTTGTAAATAGTACAGATTCTGCACTATTTACCCGTGTCCTGGCAATTAGTACACATTTTTTGCACTATTTACCCTTCATCCTTGTGAATAGACCTTACCAATGAGGATGACACACAACTCTTTTTCAAACTTCACTCTGATCCCCTCCTTACTTCCTCAATCATTCCTGACTGCCTATCTGCCATCCAGTCCTGGTGTGCCTCTAATGATCTCTGCCTCAATGCCAGCATGATTGAGATCCTTCCTATTGGGACTCCTGCTCCCTCTTTCTTCCCTTCACTCTGGCCACCCTCTTGTGCCTCTCCCCCTTCTCCCTCATCTGAAGCCAGAAACCTTGGAGTCATCTTCGACTCCTCTATCTTCTTCCTCTCTCACATCCTGGACCTTGCCAAGAAGGCCAGTTTTCAACTTCATCTTCTCAGAGGTATCCTTCCTTTCCTCACTTTTCCCCAAAAGCTCAATGTCTCTAGAGCTCTGGTACTCTCTAGGCTGAACTACTGCAACAACCTCTTCCTTAATCTACCCTCTTCCTTCCGCTGCCCCCTCCAACTTATCCAGAATAGGGCTGCAAGACTTATCCTTTACCTCAAGCCCAGGGACCGTATCTCTCCAGTCCTAAAATCTCTCCACTAGCTCCCGTTTGCTGCTAGGATCAAATTCAAATCCCTCTGCATCATCCAGAAGGCTGTCTGGGGCCAGGGTCCACGCTATTTATAACTTGCTCTCACCAAATACTCTTCCTCTAGATCTTTACACTCCTCCAGCTCCAACTCTCTGCGTGTCAAGCACTTCACTAAAGAGCAAGATGGTGGCCGATCTCTTTCTTCGGCTGGCTCCCTCCTCTGGAACACCCTTGCCCTTCCTCTCTGTTTTGAGCCTGATCTCCTCAAATTCCGGAATCTCCTCAATACTTTCCTTTTCACCTCCTCCTTCCCCCTCCCCCTGCTGTGCTAAACCTCACAGTCGCTGAGATTGGTGACCAGGGCCCCTAGGTGTCCTTCCGGGTCCTGGCCTCTCCCACCCCCAATCACCTTCAGCCTCCGCCCACTCCCAGCACTTGCCCTCTGTGGAACTCCTAGCACTTACCCCCAACCTTCTCCCTTCTCTCTCTCTGCACTTGCACTTTCTGAATGCTCACAAGGCCTAGTAGGACTGCCTCTGTCTTTTCTCATCATTGTTATTATTTGCCTTTTGTTCCCATGTTCCCTCCCTGTTGCTCTGGGGGCACTTTGAAACACAATTTCTGGATGTATAAGCGCCTTACAAATGCAAAATAAATTAAGTTAAAATAAATAGATATCACTACTGAAGGGGGGAGCAAAAATATTAGCAATCATATTGGCCAATAGGCAGATTGGTTTTATGGGCAGCCTCATCCACAGTTACTAATGTGCCTTTCTACCGGGGAAGACCACCTGGATGAACCTCAGGCGAGTGCATAACAACTTGGGTAGGGCGGAGACACTCGAGGGCCTGCATGCCCTCCTTGCTCTGGACTCTGAAAAGGCCTTTGATTTGGTGCACTGGGGGTTCCTTTGGGCAGTGATGAGCAGGATGGGATTCCAGAGCTGGGTGAAATTGTTGTATGCCGCCCCCTCTGCGAGAGTGCAGGTGAACGGGTTGTGCTCAAGGGTGTTCTCGTTGCAGAGGGGGACCCTGCAGGGGTGCCCACTCTCCCCCTTTCTGTTTCTGCTGGCGGTGGAGCCCCTAGCGGCCATGATCAAGGCGGACCCTGGGGTTAGGGGCTTTAAGTGGGCTGAGGAACGGGACGATTGGGCATCCCTTTATGCAGATGATATCAGATGCAGATGATATCCTGGTGTATCTGGGGGAGGCCAGGTTTTCTGGCCCTTTCGTGATGGACATAAAAAAAAAATGTGGGGACTACAGTGGCCTCCACATTAACTGGAACAAATCAGAGCTACTGGCAGTGAGGCGGTGGGGTGATAGCGGTCCCAGTGGGGTGCCCCCTAAAGGTGGCTCATGGGATGATCAAATATCTTTCAATCCACATTGGCCCGGGCGAGCACAGATTTTGGGAACAAATTCAATCCTATCTTGGAGAGAGGCTGTCAGGGGCAAACGGGCAAAAAGACAGACAAATCCAACAAAACCCAGGAGAATAGCAGTAACCTTAACCCATCTGACACTAAACCTGCAGAAGCTTTTAAATCCATTCTGTTGGGCATACAGCCTTATAGACAGTGGCGCCCCCAGACATTTTTCATAGGGGTGGCCACACTTGAAGTCTTGGGATGGCACATCAAAATAAACATACATAAATGAATGGGCCGGTGGGGGGGCCCATGCTTTTATAAGGGTGGCCGTGGCCCCCCTGGCCACCGCTTGGAGGCGCCCCTGCTTATAGAAGACTGCTTTGCCCTCTGTGTAGGAAGAAGACACACCACATTTACATCTTACATCTAAGCGCGTTGGATTAAGGCACAATATAAATAACACATCATTATTGTGACGTCGCATGCGCGAGCCTCGTTCGAGAACGCGCATGTGCACAGTGAATAAAGGAAGTCTGTGCGTCAGTCGCCGTCGGGACTCCGGAACACCCACACGCATGTCTCCTGTCTCTGTGTGTGAATGTGCGTGTGTGGCAGTACGGGGCGGCCCGAGGCGCGGGTATGCCCATAACATTTGGCGACGAAGCGGGACGCGAACGGGGGGTATCTTGACACGGATTAACGTGTCAATCACCATCATTTTCCCGTTGTGTTTCCCGAACCCGACGCGAGCAACAGAAATGGGCTTCTCTGCAATGCATGCGGCAGTAGCGGCCTGGAAAGGTGCTCGTGCACTGCCCACGTGTTAAGAATAAGCACAACACAAATGTTTGGAACCCCTGCAGTCTTCTGACACTGAAGAGGACTGCCCAACAACCAGTGACCACGGGTCCAGTGGTAACACAAGGGACTCCAGAGCACTGGTACCACACCGCACCACCACTGCCCAGTCGATCAGGTACGTCAACCGTCCAGGCAAGTCAGGTTTGCGGCCTCTGACCCGATTGGGAGGTGCCTGTGCGACGTGTGAAGATGTCGGATAGTGACGGAGAAACAACGGCGGCACAGCCTGTAGTGCAGAGGCAACAGGGTTCTCTACTACCCATGCAGGAAATCGACACGTCGGGCCCTCCCTCGAAGTTGGGCCCAAAATGGTTGTTGTGGATAAAGAAATTGGACATGTACTTTACTGCAACTGGGGAAACCAATGACGATGCCAAGAGGGCGACTTTGCTCTACTCAGCAAGGATGGACGTTCTCTGCAATTACGTGTCCCTCAACTTGCAAGTGGTGACCTACGATGCTGTCAACACCGCCCTGAAGAACTATTTTATTCCTCTGTCTAATGTGGACTTTGACAGATTCCTGTTCTGCAGTAAAAAACAGCGGGAAGAGGAATCAGTTGACCAATTCTGCGTTAGGCTGCGACAGATGGCGGTCACCTGTAGATGGGACAACAAAGAGGTCATGGTCCGTAATCAAGTGATCCAAGGATGCAGCTCAGGCAAATTACGCAGACAAGTTTTGCGAGAGCCAGGTTTGACTTTAGTACAGATTCTAGACAGCGGAAGAGTATATGAGCTGGCTGAGTCAAGAGGGGAAAGATGGACGCTGCGGTGCGTCTCGGCAAGCACGAAGAGGCCTTTGCAGTGGGGAGGCAGATGTCATCGAAGGCTCGGTGGGGCCAGAAACGCCAGGAAGTGGTTCAAACACAGGGCCAGGCTTCCATTTGCCAATATTGTGGGTATGACCTGCCGCACTCCGAAGAATGTCCTGCCAAATCAAGATCCTGGGGCAGGTGCAACGGCCCCGGACATTACGCCAGGATGTGTTGTGCTCCCATGCCGGTTGCTATACAAAGGGGACCGGCCAGGATTGGTCCGAGGAGGCAACGCAGTATTGCGACTTTGGAACAAGATGCGCAACGTCTCAACATTGCGGAGGAAGAAGAAGAGGAAGATGAGGTGTTCTTCATTTCGAACATAGCAACAGGGGCAAGGAGGAAGAGGCAACCCAAGTGCGTGGTAGACATTCAAGGGGTACCAACACAAGTACTGATAGACACGGGAGCCTCTGTTTGTGTGCTGGCTACCGAACACTACGAATCGATTCCTGGACCTCCACCATTGGAGGCATCCACGGCGAAGATTTTCACTTTTGGCGTAGATACCCCTCTTCCAATTCAAGGGGTGTTTGTGGCACCCGTTTCGAGGGGGTCCAAGACAATAAAAGCCAGATTTTTTGTCACCGACGTCAGCCCACACTCCCTGCTCAGCTGTGTGGCGTCAGAGGCGTTGGACCTTGTACATTTTGCTTTTGAAGTATATCAGGTAGACATCGAGAGACTGTTAGCCAAGTTCGCAGGCATTTTTCAAGGGGTGGGCAAGTTGAAGGCTTCCCCAGTGCGTCTGCACATTGACAACACTATTCGGCCCACGGCCCTCAAGCATAGACGGATCCCGTTCCACCTCAGGGAACAAGTGGAAAAGGAGCTGCAGCTGCTGGTCCAAATGGACATCATTGAGAGGGTCGAGGGACCAATGCCCTGGGAGTCGTCCATATTGGTAGCCCCCAAGCCCAAACAGCCGGGAGCCGTGTGCATTTGCGTGGAGATGCGCCTCCCGAACGCTGCGATTAAACGAGAGAGGTACATCACACCCACCCTCGATGACATCATAGGAGAACTACAAGGGGCCAGGGTGTTCTCGAAGTTGGATCTGAGATCGGGCTATCACCAGCTAGAGCTCCATCCAGATTCAAGATATATTACAACTTTTACGACACACGAGGGCCTCTATCAGTTTAACCGCCTAAGCTTTGGTATATCATCTGCAGCGGAGGTCTTCCAAAATACCATCAGGGGAGTACTGGCTGGACAAAAAGGTGTATTAAATATCAGTGATGACATTTTGGTTTTCGCTGCATCCGAGGCAGAACACATGCAAAGGCTGGAACACACTCTAAGGCGTCTGAAGGAGTTGGGGCTTACCTTACATCATGAGAAGTGTGAATTCTTCAAGGACAGGATCGGTTTCTTTGGATTCATCTTTCATGCCAGCGGGGTATCACCTGATCCGGAGAAGGTTAAAGACATTCGTGAGGCCGTGGCACCCCAGTCTCCCACAGAGGTACGTAGTTTCCTGGGGATGGTTAATTACTGTGGACGTTTTATCAAAGGGCTGGCATCCCTATCAGAACCCCTTAGAGCACTAACCAAGAACGAGACCGTCTGGGTGTGGGATAGAAAGGAGCAAGAGGCATTTCAGGAAATCAAGAATGCTCTGTCGGATAGGGATACCATGGCGTATTTTGACCCCACCGCAGAGTCCTAGATTGTCGTTGACGCCAGCCCAGTGGGACTGGGAGCTGTCCTTATGCAAGCGGACAAAAGAGGTGACATGCGCCCCCTCGCATATGCGAGCAAGGCCCTCACGGACACGGAGAGACGCTACTCGCAAATAGAAAGGGAAGCGTAGGCCATCCTGTGGGGCTGCCGCCATTTTCGTCTGTACATTTTGGGCAAACCAGTCAGGGTCGTGACTGACCACAAGCCACTCCTGCCCATTCTAGAGGGAGCATCATCCAAACCACCTCCCATGATAGAGTGGTGGATGCTAGCTCTAATGGAGTACGGGGTCAAGCTCGTGTACAAGCCGGGGACCAACAATCCGGCGAACTATCTGTCTCGACACCCGAACGCCAAGAGAAAGGGTCAGACCAAGGAGGTGTTAGACTGTCAAGGGTTGGTGTGCCACGTCGTGGAGAGTGCGATGCCGGTAGCCCTGTCCAGAATCACCGTAGGTACCGAGTCGGACAAGGATGAGGTATTCCAGATCATCAAGACAGCAGTAATAAGCGGTGACTGGAAAGAGGTGCTTCAGAACAATTCCAAGCGGCAAGTGGGAGCACAGAAGGATCTTCAGGCTCTCTGGGGGGTCAGACGACGGCCTACTGCTGCGGGGCAGGCAAATTGTGGTCCCACAAACACTGAGGAATCACGTCCTGGAGCTGGCGCATGTAGGACATCAAGGGGTCGCCAAGACCAAGGCGAGACTTAGGCCCAAGGTATGGTTCCCGGACCTGGAGAGCATGGTGGAGCTTTATGTGAAAAGGTGCCTCCCGTGCCAAGCGACGAGTCCGGTGGAGAGGGCCCCGCCCATCAGCTCCATGGAAGGGAGTCAGAAACCCTGGGGTACCGTTTATGTGGACTTCGGGTCGACTGGGAGGGGCATGTATTTCTTGGTGGTGGTCGACCAATGGTCCAGATATCCAGAAGTGGAAGTAGTTGAGTCCACAGCAACCGACCACACCACAAGGGCGTTTGACAGGATTATTTGCCGCACATGGTTTTCCCGAAATTTTATGTTCAGGCAATGGCCCTCCATTTACGGGCAGCCGGTTTGTGCAATACTTGAAAGAAAAAGGCATCCACCACAGACAAGTGTCACCCCTCTGGCCAAGGGCCAATGGAGAAGTGGAGAGACTAATGCAGACTTTGAACAAGGTGTTTAGAATATCGACCAGTGGAGAGGATGATTACAGCAGAAATTGGTCGAGTTTTGAGAGAGTACCGGACACGCCCCACCAGTCAACGGGGGTTGCCCCCGCCGAAGCTTTGTTTGGGCGCTGCCCAAGGGATGATACCCGAGATCGAAGGCAGGGAACCTGGGGTCATTGACAACAAGACGGTACGAGAAGATCGAGCTGCACGCAACCTCAAGGAAAGTGCGAGAAGGGGACTACAAAACAAAGAGGTGGCTGTAGGTGACTCGGTGTTGGTCCGGAATCGCCTACCCGGAGGAAAGCTGTCACTGCCCTACGAACCCCAGCCCTGGACCGTGACTCATGTGAAGGGAACGATGGTCATGGCCGCTAGTGAACGAGGAACTGTCACGCGCAACCATTCTTTCTTCAAGAAAGTGGACACCTGAACACGTCGACCCCGACGAGGGTACCTCATCCAGCACCGGCAACGATAGCCCCGCAGAGGATGCACCCCAGGGCGTAGGGCCAGACGCCGAGAGCCCCGGCGTGACTCCTCAAATCCAGTGCGAGGTGACCGCAGACTGCCTACTCGCCTCAAGGACTACGTCCTGGACTCGGGCGACTGAGCCTATGTGCGTGTCAGGTCTGCAACCCACGTTGGGTTCCTATGTTGTAGTTCACCAGTTGTGTTGTTGCGTTTAAAATGTTGTTTTGTTTTATTGAAAAAAAAAAGGGATGTGACGTCGCATGCATATACTGCGCATGCGCGAGCCTCGTTCGAGAACGCGCATGCGCACCGTGAATAAAGGAAGTCCGTGCGGCAGTCGCCGTCGGGACTCCGGAACACCCACACGCATGTCTCCTGTCTCTGTGTGTGAATGTGCGTGTGTGGCAGTACGGGGCGGCCCGAGGCGCGGGTATGCCCATAACAATTATCATTATCATTACCCAGCATGCCTTGGGCATCCAGGAACCAAAGAGAGGCCGGATCGGGTGGGGCGCACCAACGTGCATGCGTGAGTCCCAAGGCACGGGGCTTGTGCTTGAGACACTGACCAAAGAGGATGCACGTCTAGCAGCTCATGCAAAATCATCACATGCGAGGGGCCCAGCCCCACCGGAGCAGCAGTCCGGCCCCTCGCTTCATTCAGATAAATGCCGCTGCGCTCTCTGCATGCAAAGCAGACCTGGGGGAATGCACAGGGGGCCATAGTCAGCCCACCCCAAGCCCCTGCGCCTACATTCAAGCTAAGATACAGCCCTGTGTTACTTAACCCTAATCACCTGCTATCAATACTTACTGCATTCGGAACAGCGTTCTGCAGCTCTAGTCCGCATTGCATCTAAAGCAGTCAGGGGTTTCCTGTCTCGTGTAACAGATAAAACAGGCACATGAGACGGAAAACAACGTGCTCAGTTTATGCCAAAGCCACGTGCATCAACGCATGCATTGATGACCATCATTATTTGCATGGGCCCAGGGACAGAAAGCCACATGCAGCGACCAGGTTGTGGGTTCTAAGAGTCACAGCATGTTTATGCATATTTCAGAATAAGCCACGTGCAGAACAAAAGTGTATGTGTGATTGTGTGATGCGTGTGGCATGAAGAGTGAATGACCACAGATCCTATGGAGTGCAGCACACACTAATGCTGTTGCTCTTTTTTCAGCATGAACCTGCTTCTGTAAGCAACTGACGTATCAGAAGGACTTGACGAACCATTGCAGGAGACAAGGGACCACTCCTCAGGGACCATACTCCCTAAAATCTAAGTGTGCATGCCTGCTTATGTAACCACACTAGTGGTATTGACTGGTCCTTGTGTACCCAAAACAGCCTACTGTTAATGATGTGCATGTATGGCGATTGTTGCATAGAAGGGGGATTGTAGCATTGTAGAGGAATGAGCAACGCTCTGCAGAAGCTGGACCAAAAATGTGCAAGAATCTGAGCCTTTCCTAAAACCCCCCAGTCCTGTCCATAACCTCTTCCTAACCCTCTACCCGGTTACCCTAAAACCCCCATACCCATCCAACCATCAATACCCTAACCCTCCTTCCCTGCTGTGGTCAAGGAAACCTGTGTAAACTGTGTCTTGCAGGTCCCAAGACCATTGCGGGGTGGTTGGTTCGTGCCACTCCTACGCCTTGGACTACGACAGAGCCAAGAGAGACGTTAACAATTGGGCTACTCTCCCGGTTTCGCTCATGGGGTGGGCTAACCTGTTCAAGATGCTGATGCTACCCAGGCTGCTGTGTGTTCTCCAGAACACCCCAGTGAAAATCCTCCCGCAAGTGTTCTGCACCATTAAGGCATCAAGGGCCTACAAAGGGAAGCAATATGAGGTTCGAAGGTCCCAAGAATTGCTTTATCTACATTGACAAGGTTAGTGTGGGAGGGAGGGCTGGGGGTCCCCGACGTCAGAAAATACTATTGGGCATCCCACCTGGTGGCCGTGAATGAGTGGCTTTATGAGGAGGGGGGACAGACATATCCAGTTGGAAAGATACATGATGGGGACCTCCCCATGAAACGTATGCTTTACAGACACCCTCGGAGGGTCCCACTGCTGCTGCCCGCGGGGCGCATACTACAAGTGTGGTCCACTGTCATTAGCACAATATGGTGGAAGGGGGTGGTGACCTCGGAGGCATATATTTGGGGCAACTGCGTCTTGCTGGAAGTGGGTAAACTGGGTGGTCAGGTGGGATGGGTTGCGACGGGTATCCAGAAATGTTTGACCCCGTTTGAGGGGCTGCAGAAGTCCCACAGGTTATGTGAGAGTGAACACTTCACATACATGAGACTGAGGCACACACAGGGATACGAGGGAAGGAAAGAGTGAGATCTCCCTGAGCGGTCCCCCTTAGAGGCCAATTTTCTGGATAGGAAATTTATGGGGAAGGTGGTTACTACTCTGAGTAAATTGAAGGACAAATGGAGCAGGGACGTGCGGATGATAGAGGATGAGTACTTGTTGGGAGTTCTGGCATCCGCCAGGGAAGCAAGCATCTCCAGCAAATTGAGACGTGTTCAGTACAAAACATTGCATAGAACCTACTACACCAGGGTTCGCCTGCATGGGAAGGGGTGAGCAGCGGACTCAAACTGTTTCAGATGTGGGACGTCGGGGGGTACCCTTCCTGCACACTATCTGGGGTTACCCCAGGATCAGGCCCTTCTGGGGGGCGGTCAGATATGAAATGTCTGGGATCCTGATGAAGACGGTGCCAGACTGCCACAAACTCTGCCTGCTGCACGTGTGGGGGGACACAGACTGCTTCTGCCGGGAACAGTGTCTGGTAAAAATAGCCCTGAAGGTGGCCAAAAGGGAGGTGACAAGGGAATGGGGAGGGTCAATAGCCCCAAGGATTGCGGCATGGCACAAAGAAATTGATTACTGCTGTGATCTGGAGGCTCGAATGTACAGAGACAGGGGCTGTCCCCAGAAACATGACCAAATCTGGGATAAATGGCTAGAGGCGAGCTAATGGGGGTCCGTCAGGGAGGCGGGCACAGCATTGTCAGGAGCGAGTGAGGAGGGGTGAAATGTATGTATGGTGGTGGGAGGATGTTGGATGCTACGGTTGGGGGGGTCTGGGAACATTACTGGGGAAAGAGGGGAGGCTGGTGGAGGGTGCCTCGGAAGCATGGGTGGGTTGTTTTTCTTTGTATTTCCATGACTTGTAATGTACCTTTCTGTTCAGAAAACCTAATAAACATGGTTTATAAAATGATATATATATTGATTACACCCCCAGATACATACATCAGACTGGCACCCAAGTTCGTGCTAACATGGAGATTTTGATTGATATTTTGGCGGGGGTTATAGACCCAAACTTTTGTGGTGATGTCAACGTGGTAGTTCAGAACCATGGAAAGAACACTTTTCAAGTTTATCGAGGTCATACTATTGCTCAAGGGACCATTGAGAAAGCGATGCTTCCCAGGTGTAAAGCAGAAACTGGGAAAGAAAGCACGGATGGGGAAACTCAGGGTTTTGGGGAGGCTGAAAAGATATCTGATGACCCTCTCCACCCTTGAAACTCCAAAGAATCATAAGGGAAAACCACAATTCTGGATTTAGAAACAGCCCAAAGAAATGACCCCTTTTTAACCAAGGCATTTCTACAAATGGTTTCAGAAACTGAGGGCCCTAATGGGGGGACCTTTCTTCTTTTTGAAGCATGGGTTTCTCTGTCAGGGAGACACCTCTCCAAAGGGCCAGATAAAATGCCAGTTGGTGATCCCAGAGAGTCATAAAATGGTGGTCCTGTAAAGAGCTCAAATAGAATCTGAAGAGACTCTAATATAATGGAGAATTTGTATTGGCCTAGCATTCATATTGATATTGACACATTCACACATACGTATGTACTCTGTCAAGAAAATGGTCAGTATATACCATCTACATGTCTTACCCATAGAATAACAACCCAAGAAACAGAGGCTGGCCTAAATATATTTCCATCACAAAATATGAAGCCCTGGGAAAACACTGACTTTCCCAACAGGAATCTCTTCAGGTAGGAGTAGTTTTCAAAGCATTGACCTCACAAGCCATCCTCCCCATCAGGAAGCCCATAGAGGGAAATGATTTTAATCTTTTATGTCCGTATGACTGTCGAGTACCAGAAATGGACAAAATAATAATCTCTTTGGGGTTACAGCTTAATTTCCCTTATGGCACAGGCATTTTTGTACTTCCCCCTAGAGGAATATGATTCATAGTACAACCTATACTTTCCTGGGTGGAGGAATTAAAGATTGTCCTTTTGAATGTATGTGATAACCCCATGGAGATCCAACAGGGCCAATTGGTAGGGATCTGAAGGTATGAAATCTTATGGGACCCCTCCTCTGCTCCACCTTTAATAATAAAAAATGATAGGGAGAGGATCTATGGTAAAGGGAGGAATCAGGGCTCTGTCCTTGAAACAAAAAGATAATGTCTCCACACAGAAGGCCTGTTATCAGTTTCAGAAACCTTGGGAATTCAGGAAACCAGGGGAAGGAAGGGAAAGAGTTTATTTTCTGAAAATACTTCTGAAGAAACTTCAGAGAACCACAAGAAGTTATCATTTGATGTACTGTCTTCCCCACCAGGGTTACACGATATCTATCTTTCCCAGATAACAGCTACTTTTGAAAAGGGGGCAACAATATTCAAGACCCCAGGAGAAACAACACAGAGAGGGGGTTAACCTTCAGTCATAAACCCTTCTTGGGATCCCTATCGAAAGTGTTACTATTGCAAAGGATATGGACATGTTGCAAAGTGCTGTCCCTTGAACAATCTTGATTTTCCCAATCTTTGGTCACCTAAGAAACCTGACAAACTGGGGGAAAGAAGAAAGATGGTAGAAATCAAAATGACCTATGCCTTTTTGTATACAGAAGGTAAAACCTCATATAAGGTGAGCGTTACCCTAGAAGGAAGGTTTCTTTGGGCAGAATTGGATACAGGAAGTAAGTAAAGTGCCATTAGAGCAGGACTTCCTCAGAGATGGGAGGAAGTTGGGAATGAAAAGTTAACCTGGGTGCATGGCCATATGAAAAGGTAGCAAGTGACTCAATTGCCGTTAAACATTTTGGGAAGGAAAAAAGATCTAATTGTGGCAGTAATTCCCAATTTGCCAACACACTTAGTCCTGGGAAGGGATGTACCACAGTTTGATCAATGAGTTTCGCAGGTATCTTCTATAGTGGGCCCTACTCATCTGACGAAACTAGAACTTCCCAAAGTTGGAAAAGAAATTAGTGGAAGGAAGAAAATCAGTAACATAGAAATTAATCTAATATTTCAGCGAAAAGGAATAAGCCCAGGATTTATGCGGGATGTCTTGGACTGACAATTTAGTTGCTCCACAGTGGAATCTTGGAAGGACCGAGAGCAAGGTGTTGTGAACTTCCTCTCCCGGTTTCCATGGGAAGAACCTCGGTCCAACCCGCATTGGGGAAGGTTATGTAAGAAACTTGACGGTGTTCTCACTCCTAACCCTCTTGGAACCTCTGCGCAGGTGGCCAGGAAAGTCCATCATTTTTGGATCCTGGAACTGGGGGCAGAGAAGCGAGGGAGGATCACCTGGGTGGAGGGTCCTTGAGGATTTGGAATGGGATGACCTCAGGTGAGACATGGTATCCCCCTTTTACTAGTGATGAACACCCTAACCCTCCCCCAACCTTTATGGGTTATTTTAAGACAGCTCCCCTCAATTCACCATATGGCACACTTGACAGTACTGAGAAGAGGAAGAGGCAATTGAGAGTAATGAACACTACGCACTTTCACCACGTTGGTACTGAATACTGGGACGGAGAAGATGCCTGCAAGGTGGTGTGAAGGTCAGGCATGTCCTCCTAATCATGGTCAGGCAAGGCTGATTCGGAGAGCACACCTGCAACCTGTTAGATGGTTGCAGGTATATAAAAGGAGGAGGAAAAAGCAACACAAAGAGCAGCAGCAGGGAGGCCTGTGTGATCAGCAGGGAACCTTGTTGGAAGAGAAGCTAGTCGCTGGCGGGAACTGCTGGGACAAGGTTTGTGGTGCACAGCACACCGAGATACTGGGGACTGCAATGGGAGGTGGTCTGAGACAGCCTGGCGTGGGAGCAGGAGCTCTATGGAGCAGACTGGCGCCAGATATGGGAGCCGGATGGAAAGGCTGCCCCTTTCCCTTTCAATTGAAATGCTTGTTTCCTGTGGCTGAGAAGCCGGCCCAGGGGTGTCTAAGGGGCAGAACTTGGACCCCTGGCAGCAGAAGCTGCAGTTCATGTGCTCCACGCTGCGAGGACAGCTACTAAAGAGGCCAGTGAGTTTCTATGAAATAATAAACTGGGTGCACAAAATGTGAGTGACTAAACATTTTAATTGTGCTGAAATACTTTGTCACGTACATCAGAAGAGCACATTTTCGAAGGTCTCCGGTCCTAGATCTTTCCCATTGTTGAACGTTAAAGCACAAGAAATACTTTGTATACGAGTAGTCACGTATATTAAAGCAAAGCGGTTTTCAAAGTCTCAGAGTATTGGGAAGTTCTTTTAAGTGAAAGGCATAAATATTCTATTGCGAGCTTAAGGAAAACAAGATCATAAGCCAAACCAATGCCCAAAGAACACCGAACTCAATACAACTTTATAATTAAACAGAAAACACTGCATGTTGAACTTAACAGTGAATGGAATTGTGTGATCATTCAAAACCACTGCCTGCTGAATTTCTGAAGCAAATGAACTTTCAAGTTAAATCAAACCACTGCATGTTGTGAAGTTAACTCGATTAATCAGAGGGAATCTTGGAATTAACCCTATTATATGAAGAAAGGAAGCAAACCTTCATGGGCCAAAGAGAAAAGCCAAGGCCCTTTCTTTTGTGCGTTTTGAAATGTGATAAAATACAAGTCTTGGGGAAGGGAACCCTGAGACTTCATGACCCTTTATTTTGTGTATTTTGAACTATGATGAAATACATGTCTTGGGAAAGGGAAACCTGAGAATTCATGAACTATCTTTAGCACCCTGGCGGGGGGAGCCAGCCAATCAAGTGGCTAGGAACGCAGACTTGAACCGCCGGTAAAAGCCTACGTTTCATCCCACTCGACAGCCGGTTCCCCCACCACCATCTTTACCCACTCTCCTTCCCATTATTTATTTTTTGTCCCTTACCACCCACACCTTACCTTATTTCTGCGGCGGTGGCACTCCCTGCTGCCGCCGCTCCTTCTTCTCCATTCCTGCAGGTCGCCATGGAAAGGGAAGAGGGGCTCTGTAAGCCACTTTGTTGTCTTTAAGGACAGAAGCTTGAGGATCTTTCTTTTGTGCTTTGAACTGTGGTGCTTGGAACTTGGGGAAGGGAACCCCGAGGATTGTTTCAAAACTATATAATCTTGAACTTGGAAAAGATAATTATGAGATTTTTTGGTGGAACTTTTTTATACTTGGGGAAGTGAGGGGAAAGAAAGCTGCGAGCTGGAAGAAGCTGAGAACATTTTGTTGAACGCTGTTTCTTTGACTTTTTACATCCCTACACATTGGTTTATTGTAGTTGTGAGGGCAAGGATAGGTTTTGGGCACAGACAGACTTTTAAGTTGAACTCTTTGAATCAGACTTCCCTTAGTTTTATTCAGGTAGGGAAATCCTAACTTAGAATAGGGCAATTTAGGCCTTCAACCATCCTGACGTTTAAGTTAATCAATATTCCTTTGTTCAACTTGATATCTCTTGTCTGTGTCATACTTCATGATGCCTTCACAGTACTTGTACACACAACTTATTTATTTATTTTATTTATTTGTTTGTACCGTGCCAGTAACCCTCAGGCATCAGGGCACCAACATATGCACGGAAGAACACCAATTAAGGACAGGACGTACATGAAAAAGACAGACAGCTACCTTATCTGAGTTTGGCCAGAGTTTGTTTAATTTGAAGAGCAGGGTTCTCAGTTGACCACAAAATTCTTTACATTTATTTCCAAGTGAAGCGTGCTTAGGAGTGAGTTCCACATATGGGCCGCCCTATTGGGTAAGGCCCTACCAAGTTCTGCCGCCTTTTTAAACCTAAGAGACCTGATTGTTCCAGTATTAGCCGACCTGTGAGCACGGTTGGGGCGGTAGAGGAAAGTGCAGGTCTTTAGATATATTGGCGCTTTTCCATATGAGCACTTGTACACTAGTGTGGCTGTTTTAAAATGAATACGGGCTGAATTAGGCAGCCAGTGTAGGGATTCGCTCCCTGATGATATATGTTCTTGCCTTGGAATACCCTTGATAATCCGGACTGCATCATTTTGTAGAATTTGCATTTTTGTCTGGCCCCAATGTAAAGAGTTATAGTAGTCGAGCCGTGAAAGAATGAGGACTCGACCAATCGAGGCACGATTTACTTCTGAGACAAAGGATTTAATATTCCTAAGAAATTTTAGGTAGTAGTTACAGTTTTTACCAGGTAACTATTCTGTGTTTCAGTGCTGAGGGAGGCATTAAAAAACACCCCCAAGGTCTTCACTTTTTCCGCTACAGCTATGGGACTGTCTTTGATGAGAAATTGTTGATATTCCTTTCCTAGCTTTGCTCTTGCCCCTGGGCTACCAAACAATAATAGTTCAGTTTTTGCTCCATTGAGGCAGACAATTTTCATTCATCCATTGCTTATCACCCCATAGAGTGAAGTCTGATTCCTAGTGTCAGTGTCGTGGTCCCTGCTAATTTCTAGGATCAGCTGGGTACCATCTTCATAGTTGGAAAATGTGACACCATGTGATTCCAGCAGGCTACAGAGAGGTCTAATATATAGATTGAAAAGTGTTGGAGGGAGACATGCTCCCCGAGGAACTCCCCAGAGGATGGGAGCCGAACAAGATGAAGCACCTTCCCAACAGACCGAAGATTGTCTCCCAGATAAGGACTGAATCCACTTTATGGCCTGTGGAGCACAGTTCCCTGTGCTAGATAGTGTGTCAGCCAGGCGATCGTGATCCAACAGGTCAAAAGCTGCGGACAAGTCAAGGAGGACCAAAAGCCCATTCCTTCCTTGGTCCGACAGCTCTAGCATGTTGGTTTGTAGATCCAGTAGAGCCATCTCCATTCTATGATCCGATCTGAACCTTGATTGTTTGTTGTGGAATACAAATGCTGACTCTAGGTGGGTTTGGAGGTGTTTTGTAGCCACCCTGTCTAAGATCTTCAACAACAAATTTGAATTGGTGATGGGCCTTAGATTTTTTTGGCATCCTTAGGATTCAAGCCTACTTTCTTCACCAGAGGGGTGACGGTGACCACCTTAATTTTATCCGGAACTGAGATGCAATCGAAGGATGAGTTTACCAGCCTGGAGTAGAAAGGGGCAAATTATTTACCATTGTCCAGGGTGAGTTTCACTGGAATTATATTTTCCTTACAAGAGGGAGGGTGCATTGAGGCCAGGATAGATTCTGTCTCAAGGATAGTTACATGTTTGAAGGCAAAGTCTGGTTGTCCTGTCAGCTGTTCATGGACATCTGCCGGCTGGACCTGCTCATTTGAACTATTACTTAACTCACTTTCGATTTTAGCCCGGGCGATTTTGAGTTTGTTAGTAAATGCCTGTTGGACGTTATTACAATCTTCCTCTGTAGGATGAAAGGAGTGAGTCAATGCCTTGGGTTTCTCTAAAGATTTCAAAAAACTTCTCAGTATTGCCATCAGCTCCTGTAATCTCTGTGTTGAAGAAGTCCCTTTTCACTGTAAGTATTTTGGCTGTATAATCTACTTCCAAAGCCTTCCATGCATCTCTATTTGGGGCTGACAGAAGTTTCAACCATGCACGTTCTGCGCTTCTCTTCAGTTTGGAGGGTGTCTCAGGGTGTAAGCAGCTAAGGACCAAAATGTTAAACTCAGACTCATTCACAATTGATTTTTGAACAAATGTAGCACCTTCAAAAACAACACTAATCACACTCCTGTCTGATGGATTGTGTACATGCCAGTCTTCCATCACTGCATATTATTCATCAACTATCTTGGCAGCCGCCGAAGGAGAAAATCTCTCTTCACAGCAGTCAACACTGCCCAAACTCTCTGCTCAACCCAGTAGTTCATAATTCTACAGAAAATTGCAATGCCATTAACACGAGTATCTTGCAGACACTCTTGTGTCACTTAAACCAACCATATACAAAAATGACATTCTCCCTGCTGCCATTCTAAAGTAGATCAAGGAGGCTGCATTCACCGCCTCTACTTCAAATAGTAAATGCCTTACTCTGCAAGGCATCTCTCAAAGCACCCCCAAAAATGGACTAGTCTACCCACACCTCAAAAAGAAAACTTTACTTGCCTCTAGCTAATTTTCTTTTAGATGACCTCCCTCAGATTCCTCAACTTTTATATTTTATCTCCAGTGCCAGCTATCCGCAAACGTTTTTGCCACCATAGGATGCAGCACAGCTACATATCAGCTCCACCTGATGCTGATGCGCACCCCACACCGGACATAACTCCTTCCTCCCATGGATTCCTCATCTTTGATAGACTCCCAAAGCAGTACATTAAACAAGAGGAAAGACGGTAGCAAGCTAATCCAGAAAACTCTGAAAGACAGCCGTGGTAAAACAGGCATCCTGACCGGATATAGAATCCAAGCCGCAAGCAGCAATGCTTAGCAAACGTGTGCAAACAAGCCCATTTAACAACTTGGCAAATATCCAGAATAGGGAATCTACGTTGCAGAGCCAAGGAGGTAACCAACCCACTGGTCGAGTGAGCCCTCAGACCCTCATGGACTTCGTTGCCAGACAGATCATAGCATTCCGATATGCAGAGAGTGATCCATCGAGACAAGGTCTGTTTCATAACAGCCCTTCCAGCTCCGGCACCAGAGTAACCAACAAAAAGATAAACATCAGTTTTGGCCTCCCTTGTCTGAGAAATCTAGAACTTGAAGATCTGCACCGGATCCACCCAATGTAAACACTCCTCTGCTTTGGAAGGTTGAAGCGGAGGAAAGAAGACAGGAAGATGGATCTTTTGAAAGAGAGGGTCCAACTCTCAAAGTTGCCTTTTGCTTAGAGAAAATAAAGCAGGGGGGTTCAACTGAGAACACCTGGAGGTCATCTAGCTGAAGTGATGGGGACCAGGAAAATCACCTTAAGGTTGAGAAATCTTAGTGAACAAGAATGAAGGGGCTCAAATGCAGGGCCCATTAAAAAACATAAACGCTACTAAATCCCACACTGTGACAACAATCTGGCCTGGGGGAACATATTAGAAAGACCCCTCAGGAATTGAATGACAGCGGGGATCGTGGAAAAAGAGCCTTGCTCCGGGGTCCTCTTGAAGACAGAAATGGCTGCAAGAGACCCCTTCAATGTACCATTCTGCAGGCTAGTCAGGCCCAAAGACAGAAGATATTCCAACACTGGGGATGTAGAGCAAGTAAAAGGGTCGAACCTCCTCTCCTGGCATCAAGCTGAAAACCTATACCATCTGCAGGCACAAAGGAACTTGGCGGCGTGTTTTCTAGCAGAGAGGAGCATGTCTAGAACATCCACTGACAGATCCCATTCCTTCCACCTTAGCCTTTCAGCAACCAGGCATGAAGGTTCAGGCTGTCGAGGTTGGGGTGCAGGACTCCTTCTCCCCTCACCTAAGTGGGATATGTGTACTGTACTCTGCGGCAGATGCCAGCGTGGGCAGGTGGCCATGTCCATCAACTCTGGGTACCATGTTCTCTGAGCCCAGTCTGTGAGGGATCAAGCTCATCGTGGACTCGAACAGACACAGTATCCTGACAACCAGCGATATGACAGAGATTGGCGGGAACGCATAGAGTCCCACTGGACTATCAGGGCATTCCTCAGGACGAGGGAACTCCCTGGAGAAGAATTACCTGCACTTCCTGTTCACACTGCAAGCAAAGATGTCCACTAAAGGAGTACTCCAATGGAAGAAAATCTCCTCCAGAAATTTCTGACAGAGTTCCCACTCAGCATGTACACTGTGGCAGCTACGTGGGCCACAGTCTGAGACACGCTGTTCTCCAGAGCCCAGAACCACAATCGCCTTGCCTCTCTGCACAGAAGCAACAAGCCCACAACACCCCACTTGATGAGGTAATGCATGGCTACAGTGTTGTCCATCAGGATATTGACCTTTACAGAGGGGGGGGGCGACAAGGGCCAGCCTGATCGCTCTTTGCTCCAGCAGATTTATGTGCTCACAGCACTCTGAAGGGGACCAGAGTCCGCTCACCATAAAGTCTTGGAGGATATGTTTGTAGGAGATTCCCTCCAAACTTTATTAATCAGCGGGCCATTTTTAAAGGAACACATACCCTCCGTAGGTCCTATAACCCTAAGGCTTGCCTCCCAAATCTCTTCCGATCCGAGTGCTGGCCTCCACCAGGTCCACTGAGCGTCCCCGAGAGTGATGTGTATTGCTAGACAGGAAGCCAGCCAGTCAGCTAGCAGACCTTCCTCCTTCCTCCTTTGTCCTAGAAGAAAGGACCTTGTTCTCCGAGCGTGAAGCCACACTGCATCTCACAAACGCACAGCTCACACATGAATGGATCTTGGAGGCAGTGACTGGGACAATGGAACCTCGGTCAGGGCCTTATTTCATATAAAGCCCCTCTTGAAGAGTCCTTCAATCTGTCTGGCTGCGATATCTGCCGCCGTGCATGTAAATTCTTATTACTCCCAGAAATCTTCATTACTCATATGCCTACTCTTCTCGTCACAGTACTGACAGCCCTCCTATCACGCCATAGAGGGGCTGCAGCCCATCTTCATGGGTAGATAAATCTGGGACCCTTCGATGAATCCTGAGGATGGAAGACACTCTTCCTCGTCTCAGTAGCTTGGGTGCCTTGGGAGGCGAAGTGGTGGAGTTTCTCAGTTTCACTTGACGATGCCCCTTGAGGATGGACTCCCTTTGGAAGGAGGCATCGCTGGGACATCGAGCAGGAGAAGGGAACCAAGCAGTGTCGGAAAGGCAGCAGTGAAGGTCTGTCGCAGTAGTCTCCGGGACTGGTTGTTATGCCTGCTGTGGATGTCCCACGAAGATTAAACTTGCTGTGGACTACGGCAAGGCTTCAGAGGTGAAGATACATTCTTTGGTTTCCATGGATGACCTTCAGTGGCGGTGGGTGTATTGGTAGAAGTAGGTGTGGGTTTTCGTCAGTCCATGGTCTGTCGCTGTTCTGTTCTTTGGTGCTACAGCTGCTGCACAGGGGACAGGATGGCTTCTAGCAAGCTAGACCAGAGTACTAGACTGCTCTGCAGACCTCCATCAAGTTTGGACCCTCAGGACTCGATCTCCATTCAGAATGGAGGGAAACACAGAAGCAAGCACTTCTTTGCAGGTGGCGACCCTGAACTTCCTCAGCCGTGGAAAAGTGGGCCGATATCGTGATTGCAGCTCCACTTGAAGATTTCTTCAGTTTGTTTGGAACTTGGAAAGCTCCGGGCATTGGGCAGCACTATGCCAGGGTAACCCCTCGTCTGGGAGATACACAGCACTCTGGCATCCTGTCACGACCCTCGCCCAAAACCCCCTCTGGCAAACCCATTGGCCAGGTGGAGTCAGGACTCGGGCCTCTAGAGCCTGGCATCCTCTTCAAAAGCCCTCATGGGGCCAGTCCTGGCGCCTATGGCGCCAAGCTCATACACCATGAAAAACAATGTGCTTGAGAACTGCTTTATTGTATTGTCAGCCAACATGGAGGCATCCACATAGCTTGGTTCCTAGGAACCAAGCTATGCGGTCTAGTGTTTTGGGTGTGGTAGCCTAGGGACTACTTTACCTGGACTATTTTGTTGGGGCTATTTAAACCACACCCGAGCAAGACAACACGCTTCGCGTTACTTTGCAGCTTGCAACGTGACGCTCACCGTGTCCAGCTATTCCCCCGAACCTCGGAGAAGCAGAACCTGCAAGGAGACAAAAGGAACATCATTAGCAGCAGCATCTTACCTGCCCGTCTTCATCTTTAGCCACTCTCAGCTCCTGAGAACAGCTTCCTCAAATCTGCATGCCTCCCAGACAGAACGACCTGAAAGAGGAAGATAGAGGCAACATTAAAGAAAGCAGTAGAGACATTTGCAAATTACGAACTGCTCAAAAGGCTTACCTGGCTGGTCGCCTCTCGGCTGGCACCACTCCGGACATTCCACTCGCGCTGAAGAACACCGCGACCTACAAGGAAGGAAAACACAGGTTAGCAAAGGCAAGACTTCGCAGCGCTGCGCATAGCGCTTACTTACCGCATCATAGCGCTCTTAATGCGCCATCATTTACCAGTGGGGCTCAACCAAGCCAGTTCGCCACGCTGAAGCTCCGCATACCTAAGGGAGAAAAAGAGACATTTTAAACAAAGAAAGGAATGCAGGATAGCAACAATACTAAAGAACAGCAATAAGGCCTACCTGAACAATATCAAATGGGCCGGCGTCAGTGAAGTAACTGGACCGCACATGCCCACGAAAGACAACGCGCCCCTGAAAAGAAGGCAGGACGGAGAGCACGCCTAACTCTACCACAAGGTGAGGAGAGGGCCCCAGAGGGGCTGAAATCATACGGGAGTGGAGGGAGGATACTTACCCCGGTCGGTCAGTCTTGAACACAGTCCTCCTGTATTTTCAGGCAGTACCTTGCCCGCAGACCACATCTGGGCAAAGCTGAGCAGTATACCAGTGAGTAACCTGGCTGGGTGGTGTCCCTGTGGATACCAGGTGAGCGTAACACTTCCCAGTGGTCATGAACAGCCTCCGGACTCTGGACAATGCTGGTGGACTTCTTGGGCTCAAGATGTCCAGACACTCCTCTTCAGGACCCATGCAGACCTCTGCTGGGCAGCAGGCACACAGGAACGGCTTCTAGGACACTTTGGGCGAAAAGCAGCAGTTAAACAATGTCCCCTCGTAGCTACGGGAAGATGTCGCCTCTCCAGGTCCTCTCTGGTTCAGTCCTTGAATCAGCAAAGCAGCCTTAGGATATGTTAAAGAGTTTTTCTGGCTTCTGACTTTAGCTTCTGACCAGGAGGTGAGTGTGGGGTCCCATGATGTACAAAACGTTCCCCATTCACTCAGGCTGAGCTAGGCTCAGTCAGTCCATCACACACTAGTTTATTCATCAGGCAGCATCCAATCAGGCATTCAGGCCATTCACCCAAAACCAGATACCCAAAACAGTGCTTGTGTATTGGAGGAAACTCCCAGCCTTTCAGAGCACTGTGAAGGCATCATGGGGCAAGACACAGACAACAGATTTAATGTTCAAAACAAAATATATTTATTAACTTAAATGTCAGGATGGTGCAAGGTCTAACTTTCCATATACTAAGGTGGGATTCCCTACCTAAGGAAACTAAGGATAGTCTGAGTCAGTAAGTTCAACTTAAAAGCCTGTGTCCAAAACCTATACCTGCCCTCACAACTAAGCTATATATACAATGTATGAGGATGTCAGCAACAAATGAAAGTTTTCCAAATAAAGTTCTGAGCTTCTTCCAGCTCTAGGCTGACTTTCCAGCTCCCCTTTCCCACACTGAAAGCTGTTCTGAAAAGCTTCAGGGTTCCTTTCCCCAGGGCAACGATTTTTCCAGCTTGCCAATGCACAATCAGTTCAAGCCTCTTAATTCTCACGACCAGTTCCAGGTCACCTTTATAATCCTTCAGGTTCAGTAGATACAGTTTGCTTTCTTTCCCATTCACTGCAGCAATCTTAGTTACCAGTGAAGATTCTGTATCTGGACTTTCCTTGACTTTTCCAGACAGGGTAATCTCACTCTAGGTGCAGTTGACGGACCCATTACAGGTCACGCAACTGATAACCATAGGTTTCTTGCTCACACAGATTGCTCTTTCATCACACCAGTGCTTTCGTTTTCATTGACTCTGAATCTCCTTGCAAGTCTCTTTTTTTAATTTTTTTTTATAACATGCCTAATTTTGTACCCGAGTTCGTTTTCTAAGCGCAAATCCGGGATTCAAACCTCTGTTGCTCTGCATTGTCTTGCTTCCAAAACCAGCACGTTTCCCCTTGCCACAGTGTGTTCTTCCACACAACTTCGTGGTGCTCACCCTCTTCCACCACCTTGTTTTCACAAACTTCATAAAAGTTCATCACTTGCTTTTCACCTTTTTCATAACGTTCATTTCTTTGCCTTTTAAAAATGTTCATTACGTAAATTTCACACCTGTTTCTATTTCATTCATGGATTTCTCAAAGCTTTCCTTCAGTTTCGGTATTCAATAATATTTGTAAAGCGTTTCTTTACTTCGATATTCAATAATATATGGTTCTTTTTTAAGCTACTTCACTTTAAAGTTCAGAGTTTTGTTTGTAGTATTCAAAAAACCCTTACTTCAGATTCACAGTCACTTGTGCATATATTTCCTTTCAACCGGCCTCACCATATGCCTTGCAGTAGTCCCTGGATCGCCTCGGTATGAATAATCCCCCTATTTCACTCACCGGCCCACGGCGAATCCTCCGGGTGGTCGGTCTCTCTCTGCGCACACTATCCTGTGGGTCTGCGAGCAGCGCTCGCCTGCTACGAATTCCCACTGTCGACTGCCAACAGCTCCTCCTCTCTCTCACAGACGCTGCCGGTGGCCCTCAGCACCTGTGAGCGCTCTGTGACCCACAGCTCCGGCTGTGGGCACAAGACAGAGAGGACTCTGTCATTCTCGATCCTTGCATGGCACGCTCAGCCCCGCTGTCACAACTTTCTGACAGCACACGCCAGCGTCCTGGCCTCCAGACAGGACTCTTCTTGGCAGCCTTCTTCTCTGCAGGACTTCACCCTCTCTGGCTCATTTCTCCTCCGATTAGTAGGCGCCCTTCCGTGAAGGAGGTGATCGTGGGGAGGATGCTGCTGAGAAAACACTCCTGACCGATCTTCAGGGCGTATATAGTCGCTATGGTGATCGGGAGATCTATTAAGAGCCCCTTGAGTAGTAGGTACCTCCCCGCCGGGTCTCGTTTGACTGAAATTTGGGATAAGGGAACTTTCCGGCTAAGAAGTATGGCTACTCCCCTTTTATTCGGGCCCGAGGGAGCAAAGAATCTTGTGGGCTATTGCTGGAAATGTACCCTCCTCTGGTCCGGTTGCAGAAGATGCGTTTCTTGGAGGCACACAATGTCTGCTTCAAGATGGCTCAGTCTTTGCTCTATGGATTCTCTGTTTCTGGGTGAGTTTAGCCCCTGCACATTCCATGTTATCATGGATAGTTCTTAAGTGGTCTCCATACTTCGGGGTGGTGTTGATTATGTATTCATTGGTTTGCCCCTGTTGAAAGTATCCTGGTGAGTCGATCCCCCTGTTGGTTTCTGAGTGCCTGGTAGTTGTCCCCCATCTTCGTAACCCCCTCCCAAACTACTCGAGCTTTTAAGTCCAGCCTTCGGCCAACGGGGCATCCGGCTGGGCCAACGCATCCGCGTAGCTTGGAGGCAACAGCGCCTCAACTGTAATTTGGTGAAGTAGCGCTATTTCGACGTTCCCGGACCACGACCAGCTTTACACAGGGCTGTATGATTTGCGCTGACTCAGGCTGTGGTCCTTGTTTTATGCTTCTACTCGAGGATCGTAGCTTGAGCTCCTTGGCGGGAGGTGCATTCGCTTCTAGTCATTGGGCTTGCTCTTGGTTGGGGGCCCGCCGAGCCTGCGGCTCCTTTCAACTCTAGTCCAGGAACGATCAGTGCTCCTTGTTCGAGCTGGCCGGGCTGACGTATCCTGGGCGTGTGTACCGTCTTCTGGGGCCGGGTTAAGGAGCCTCTCCCCCTTCTGTAGAGTGCGGATTGGGAGGGGTTTTCCCTCCCAGGTGAATGCCAGGGCTGTGGGGAATGCCCAGAGGGAGGGGGTTTTCTTTTCCCTGAGCCAGTCCGTAATGGGTCGTAGGGCCTTTCTTTTTGCAAGTGTTATAGAGGCCAGGTCCTGGTATAGGGAAATGGAGGCGTCCTTGAAGAGGATACGAGGGGAATCCCTGGCTTCCCGCATTATTTCTTCTTTCACTTTATAGAAATGGACTCTGGCAAGGACGTCGGGTGGAGTGGCTGTGCTAGCTCTAGCTCTCGTTCGGTGCACTCTGTCCAATTCCAGAGGGTCCTCGTCTGGGAGGGTTAGGATAAAGCGAAACAGGTTGATGATGTAGAGGGGCAGGTCTGCGTCTGAAACTGTTCTCGGAATTCCTCTCAGGCAAATGTTGTTCCGACGCGAGCAATTTTCGGTGTCTTCCTGTCTCAGTTCCAAAGCTTCGCATCTGGCTTCGAGTGCTGCAATTCTGTCCGCGCCCTCCCCGATCTCATGGCCATGTTCACACAGAGTCACCTCCACCTCTTCGGTTCTTGCCTCCACTTCTCCCATCCGCTTGTCTAAGGCTGAGATTTTTTTCATTACCTCTTCTGTGCCCTTTTGGTATTCTTTTGTGAGGGCCTGTAACAACTCCTGCAGGTCCGATTTGGTCACTGACTGTGTTGCGGGGGCTGGATCCATTTCCGCTTGTGTGGTTGGGGTCGTTGCCTCAGGTCGATCTCCTCTCTTGGGCTTGTCTGTGCTCGGGGTTGCCAGCAGGGTGGAGATGTCCGCCTGTTTTGTGGCTTTAAGTGCCTTCGCCATATTGGGGGGTGGGGAGAGCCTGGGCCTGTGGCGCCCCAGGGACGGATTTCTTTTACCTTGGTATTTCCATGCTGGTTTTGGACTGGTTCAGCTGTGGGTATTCTTTGGTCCGCGGTTACAGGGCGGTTGTGGGGTTAACTGACTGGATGTTGTAGAAAGCTTACTCCGAGCGAGGGGTGCCCAGTGGGCATGCTGCGGTTCTGCTGGTGTTGTATCACCGCAGTCGGCAGGGGGGTATTGTCTTACTGTCTGCAAGCCCGGGGAGGGGGAAGGTCGGCCGCTTCTGGTGCTCCTATTCATGCACCGGTTGCATAGGTTGCTGCTCATTCCCTCGAGTCCTCCTCAGGTGTTTCTTCAGGTTAGCCTTGGTTTGGCTGTGGCTCTTGCCGGCAGTTGCGTTGCTAGGGCGACGTAGTGTGGGCGCTCTCGCAGTGTCCCCTGGCTCCCAGCACCCCGGGCAAGCCAGAACACAGCCGCTCTCAGTGGTCCCCACCGAGCAGCGTGTGTGGCTGGGTTCGAACCTCGCGGGGGTACGGCTTGGGGGCCTGTCCCTTCGCTGGGCCCACTTGGGAAAGGGTAGGGCCTCGATCCGGGGCAGGGCCTCCTTCAGCTGGCTTTAGGCTCCCCCAGAGAGCAGGGGCAGTGGCCGCCGGCCGTGGGTGGGGGGAGCAGGGTCTGACACAGCCTGAGCGTGTCCTTCCTCTTGCATCCGTTATTAAGATCCGACTGCGGGTCGCCTCACCTCTAGTATGCGGCTCCCGGGCTGTTCGGGTCGTTTCCACCAGGTCGGGTCAGGGCTGCACTCCGATGGTTGCTCTGGTTGTCCCGGGACCTCGTGGCTGATAATTTCCCCCCCCTTGACTGGCGGCGAGTTGCCGGGAGCCGGCACGGCTGCTCCGAGGCAGCCCACCGCTTAGTGAGACTTTGGTGCCTGCTTGGCGGGTGTTGCAGAGCTGCCCACTGTTTGGTGAGTGGCTCCCCACCAGCTTGGCCGTTGGCGGTGTGCTATCGGGCACCAGCCCATTCACCCCAGAGGCAGCACCCCGGCAGGCCCGCCACTGGTTCCTGTCTGGTGAGTTTTGTAGGGCTGCCTTTGGTATTGGGAGCGGAACAGTGAGGAGCAACCCGGTGTTAGCTGGGGGTTGATCGCTCCAAGTCCTGTGGCTTTGATGGGGGTGCTAGGGTGCCTTGTGTTGGTGCGGGGCATCCCCAAGGGTGGGCCTTCCGTTGCTGTTCGGCATCGCCGCAGCAGTGTAGACCAGCTCAAGGCCCCCGTGGCGTGGATGCCTACGCGGCGAGGTCCCTAGTGCTCTTGTTGAGCTTGGCTGTCCGTGAGGGTACAGTTTGCTTCTCCCCCTAAGGAGGGGCTCCGTGGGGGGGCCCTAGTCTTATTCCAATGTGGAGGGGGCAGAGGGGGCTCAGGGCCACACACCCCTTTGCTTGATCTTGGCTTCCCACCTTTGTTGCCGGACACCTCCACTCGTTCACTTATGCCTGGCGAGGGCCTCAGAGCACCGCTGTCGGCCACCAATCCGTGCTGGAACGGGGCCCACAGGAACCCCGACAGCAGGTGGCGCAAGGTTGGTCACGCCGCCTCCTAGGACCCAACTGCACCCGGCCCGTTACTCTACCCTCCTTGCCTCGTTGTGCCTTTCCGCCTTAATGCGTCCGGAGGAGGGGGGCTCGGCCAGGTCCGGTCCGGGGCTGCCGGTCACTCCCACCTGCCTCCAGTTGCGTAGCGTGTGCTCTGGGGTGCCGTTGCTAGCACACGAGCCGCGCCGTTGCTGGCTATCGCCGGCCTCCGAGCCCTCAAGCTGTGTTGTTCCTGGCTGATGCTGATTTCCGGGTTGCACTGGCCTAAGGGTCGAGCTGTGCTGGGGCTAATAGGGTCTCCTCCAACCGGGCCCGGGGGCCCTCCAGGTCAGCCCAGGCCCACCCGCAGCGAGCCGATATCTGGTCGCTGAGTCTACCTCGCAGCTTGTTGGGGATCCACCACGCCAGGCGACCGGGTTCACTGGGGTTTCTTGTGTGGGGTAGCCGCGGCTGATGCTCGCCTCCTCCCATGAGTCGCCCCCTCGCTTTCCACACCGGGGGCCGGCTGCACCCCAATACGCCCGGCTGCTGCTAGCTTCATAGCGTGATGGCGTCTGCCATTTTGGGCTGCCGCTGCACCCGGGCCCGCTTCAGGCTCGGTTCGCCACAAACTCCAGGCGTCGTAGAGGGCTGCATTTTAGATGGTTATGTGCCGCATTGCTTCAGCTTTCGAGCGCGCCTGCCAGGAACGTTCAGCGCGCGCTATCACCGGAGCATTTCAGACGGATGCGTGGCAACAGCCGGGAGCTCTTACGGAGCCAAACCGACCGCCATGGCACCAAGCCACGCCCCCCCCAAAAGTATTTGTTTTAAAACCTTCATTTACTAACGTTCCTGGGTTGGTGGAATGCCTAACTGGTCCTAACTCTAAAGGAATGGTTCCCTTAACTGATGTTTCTAATGGCCGTCGTTGTCTAATAGTCCAAAATGAAAGTCTGTCTGTGTCTAAACCTATGCTTGCCCTCACGCTTTACAAAAAACGTGGTAGGAAGCCATTTGAAAAAGGAAAAATAGTGGTTCAACAAAAATGGCAAAACCAAGGTTTGTTTCAGGTGGTCTTCTCACCAGGTGCAATTTGGCCAATGAAATAAAGATGAGTTCCCTCAACAGGGCTGTTAGAAATACCTCCTCCACTGGGCCCTTACAGTGATTTCAAATAACTTCAGTGTCTTTGAGTGGGGTTTCCTTTCCCCAAGCTTCAACTTGTTCACTTTACTTTCCTCAATAGGCCTCTCAGGGTTCCCTTCCCCAAGCTCAGGCCTCTTCCAGCTTTCAAAACACAAACCAATTCAGCTGGACAGGATGTGACTTTTCCTCATACACAGTCTTTCTTACAAACCATCCTCTCATAGGGTAGAATCAGAGGCTTTTGAAAATGCCAGGCTCTTTGCTTTCCCTCAGCGTGACCGCTCTGACTCTTTGCCCCTCTCCTTGTTTCTTACTCTTACTTTCCTTTGCACTTTTTATCTTCAGGTGCTTCCTGCACCATTTCCATGTGCTCCCTTCCCTTTGTCCTGCACACTTGCACTATCCTTTCTTCCTTCTCTCTGATGTGCCTCTTGCACGATTCTTTCACTGTTCCGTGCAACCCTGCACTAGTTTCTTGCTTTCTGGGTCTCTTGCACCCTTTTCACACTGTCTTTTCCTTTCGTGCCTCTTGCACCTTTTCCCTTTCCCTTCATGCCTTTGTCACTTTTCCCATGGCTTCGGCCCTCTTTTCACTCGTATCATTTCATTTTCCAATTTCATTCCATTTATTGTTTCACATATGCTTGTCTCTCTAGTTTCGCGCTTACACTGTTCCTTGTATCTCTGCATTGTTGAAGTCTTCCCTTTAACTTCAATCAAACACTCACAAAAAGTAGTCCTCTTTCTTACACGTTTCTAGTGTTACTTTGTATCATGCTCTTCACAACCCTCTGCAATGCTTTCAGACTCATTGAGCTGATCCTGCGCTTCACCGTTACAACAACTCTTCGTTCCGAGGTTAGGGTCTCACTGCCTGCTCCTCAGACACTCTTGGGCTGTCTCACCGGCCCTGGGGAACAAGCATTCACAGATTCTGCGGGGGACCAGCACGCCTCTTGGCTCCCTTACATGGACTCTTCTTGGATCCCTGGAGACACGGCTCCCTCGCCACGCTTCTGCTCTTCTGAACTGCAGCTTCTCAGTGTCTCAGTGTCCCGGTCTCTGGCCTCTGGTCCTAGGCAGCATTGACGTCTAGCCTCTTCTCTCAACTTGCTCTTCTGCTTGCTCTCCTAATCGCTCTTCCATCTGTGTGAGACCACACCTTTTATAGTGGAAAGACCAGTCAAGTGGAGTCAGGTGTGAATGGTTACTATTAAATGCCTGACTCTAGTAGTGGGACAACTTGAGTTCTTTCTAAGGTAGGTTGCCCTTATTTTTCCATGTTATTCCTACGGGTAATCTTTACTGATCTTAGTTGCCTCTTCCTCATCTCAGTATTTGTTGGAAATGGGGAAGGGGAGATGGGGTGAGATTGGATATACCCCATAAAGGCTGACGGAGAGTAGGTCGGGTATTTTTGGGACAGCGGGAATACCATGTTTCTCCCTTGGGTATTCACCTCCCAATACCTTGTGACCCCCACTCAGGTGATCCTCCCTCGCTTGTCCACCCCCAGGGTTGGGATCTAAAAGCGATGGCCCTTCCCTGTCCACCCGATGGAAGATCTCGAGGGAGTGGGTGGGAGAATAGCATCAGGTTTCTCACATAGGACACAATTATCAGCAATTGGAATGCTACTCTAGGTATGAAAGTATATTGAGAAGCAGCGCTGCAATGAAGAATGTGGTTATTTACTTCCATGTCGGCTCTGCAGCAGTGCGTGGTGATGTTGCATGCAGCACGCCCGTGAGGGCTGATGGGAAGTGTAGTGTGTATGGTGTTGTTTAAAACAGCAGAGGAGTCTCCAGCAACCTATGTGGGTCTGTGTCACACAGCGAGCCACGGGAATCGCGATATTCCTCATCCCCAATGCCCGTGCAGCACACAGGCAATCAGGATGAAGGACGATGGAACGGAATAATGAACGGAAACCTGGTGCATGGGCATTCCCGACTGGTTCCCAAGTCTGTTCCTCGGACCATATCCCTTCCAATCAATAAGGTACTGCAGGAAACACTGCACAATGCATAAATCCAATGCGATGAACCTCATATTCCTGCTGTAAGGAAACAGAGGACTTTTCTTTGTTAACTGTGTGGCCGCGAAACTTGGGATGGAGTTTCCAGGCTGCGGCCAACTGGTGTCAAACTGCCACTGGATTGATCACCTGTGTAAAGCGATAAGGGTCCTCTGTCTAGTTAGGAATTTCTTTTTTCCATGCAGTCATATGTGAGTTGAAGGCAGCCATACACAATCACCTACATGATATATAGGTTCTGTTTCTCTATGACGATTGGCAATAGTCAGGTGTCATTCTTGGGCTTTCCATAAGAGATCAATTACTGTGTCTCGAACTTGCAAGTGATGGGTCAGGTTATGTGTTGCAGCAGGGGTATAGGCGGGCAATAGAGGGCTCACAGGCAATGATCTAGGATGCTGGCTGTACAAAACATAAAATGGAGTGCGTCTGGTAGAGGAGTGTATGATGAATCCTGTGGAGTCATCACTAATCCCCAGCCTATGATCTCCTCCCATGTGGCCAGGGGACGGCAGCCGCTACCTGATCCTGACCCTGGGGGTGATATCTTGAAGGAGGATCACATGGGAGGAGGTGGCTTTCAGGGAGATGTGGTGACTCCATCTGGAGTGACGCGGTATTCTACCATTCATTCTGAAGATTGCCCTATCATACCTAAATTCCCGATGGCATGTTGTCATTATTCCCATGCTCCCAATTGTAAAATCCTAATGGCCCTTTTTCCCAAACACGCTAGGCAGGATACCATTCATGCTTCATATGTACATGATGCTCACTTAACATCTCCTGTTAATGTTGGTTTTAATGGCATGCAAAAGCCGGAGGGTTGAGCTTCCCATTCATTGCCGCCAAACAGTGGAACTCCGTCCCTCCCAACTTCAGCGCAAAACCCTCCTACTGGGCATTCCACAAAGCCCTAAAAACAGTTCTATGAAACTAATCAGAATAAAGTGCTTTTCTAAGCAGCATTCAACACTATAACCTATGAAAGTACCTAACATGACGCATACTGTAACCATGCATAGATGTTCATGACTATTCTCTGTAACAGTGCCGCCATGCCTCCGGGCTGCTGTGTGCTTTATAAATGAAAAAAGTAAAAATAAATAAATACATAAATACATAAATTAAATAAATGTGAACATAAACCCAGGACAAAACAGCTTCAAAAGGAGTAACAATTCTTTGGACTTCAATTCCCCTAACTCCTTTAGTACTGGGACGAAGATTCGGAGAAAGGAGTTAATGGGGAGCAGAAGAACCAGCAATGTGCAGACTTGTTTTTGTAACTCGAATCAGCTATGCAGGAGATTTAAAACTGGTGTGTCTTTCCATGACAGTAGTGAAGCGCACCCGAAAGCAGACCTATGTTTAAGAACTTTAGCAGGCGCGTTCCGCTGAGGTGGCAAGAGACCAGGAGAAGCCAAGCGGGTGCCGCAGAAGGACCGTTTGCCGACCAGCAGCAGAGGAGAGGCCGGCAAGGTCGAGGTTGCAGGGAAACGCAGCAGTTTCACCAGCGGATGACAGAGAATCTGTCAACAGAGCCGTGGGAGAATCTGAAAGGCAGGGAATGCTTTCTAAAGGCACAGACAACACTGCAGCTAGACAGCAAGAGTCGGACACGCCAACCAACACCTGTGAGTCTGCCCAAATGCATTGGGAGCCCTGGGGCCTACTGACAGGTGTTTAAGTTGGGAACTTACTCTAAGCATCAAGTTAATGAAAGACTGAATTTACACGAGTCCCCTTATGTGAAATGTCGATATGGGGAACCCCTGAGTAAAGGCTGTGATGAACCAATGAACTGTAATGGTGCAAATGCAAAGCAAGAATGGTATAAATCTCTGTATATGACAACTCAATATAGGGAAGATAGGAACACGCATTTCCACGAGCCAATGAATGCTAACAGTGAAGATAGCTATTAAAACTTGAACACGCCTCTGTAAAAGGGAATGCCAATGTGGGGGAAGTTGGACCAAGTGATGCCTGAAGTTAGTAGAGTATAACCAGTGAAGAGCACAACTGGGTTATACTTAAGGAAAGAGAAAATGGAAAGATTGTTGGACGACTTCGTGGGTTAAGTGCTCCAGGCAGCGAATCTTTGGGAAAAGAAAATACCTGGCAGGAGAGTACACCAGGGGATTTTGAAAGCTCAGAGGACCTTTAGGAGGAAGATACCTGGCAGGGGAGTACACCATGGCATCTTCAAGACCCAGGTAATCCATGTACAGTTGATGAACAGAGGAGATATTTTGAGGAAGGTTCCTGGCAGGAGATTATACCGGGAGACCATCTTTGTGAATTGTTCGAAAGAACAAGACATTGAAAAGGAATGTTTCTGGCAGGAAAATATATCAGAAGACCTTCTTTAATTAACTGTTGAGTAGAAGACATTTTTGCATCATTCTTATAAAAACTACCACTACTTGAAAAACATACTCTTTGTCAGCTTTAAGAAAGTGTTGTGTAGAGGAGGCTTTTCTACTATTTTGGGGCAATCGTTGTTTGGGAAAGACTATCTTTGCATCATCCCTAGGAAAGTGTTAAAACATCAGTTCTTAAGGCCAAGAGACGCTTTGCCATCCTTAAAACCGCCATTGTTTAAAAAAGACATTTTCTTCATTATCTTTAGGCCAAGAGACAATTTGCCATCCTTAAAACCGTGATTGTTGGATCCAAGATGTCTGCCGTCATGAAAGCTGCGTGAGCATGGAGCACACATCCACCGGGGACTATAACAATAAAGAAAGCCAACTGAAACCCTCCCCAGGCCAGGAAAGACAAGCAGTCAAGTAAAGGAGGAGCAGCCTGAAATGTGGCAAGTGAGGTCAGACGGTGACTGAAGGTCTGGCACTGGTGGAAAGAGAGCAGCGGCAGGGTGTTTGCGGTCTGAGCAGACCGCAGGAAGCTGAACGCCAGCAGGAAGTGAAAGAAGAGGGGGAAAAGCCCAATGTCGCTGCTCGGAGCAGAGTAGTGGCAGCAGACTCAGGAGTGCCCCGCACTGCGGGAGGGGGAGGAGCTGGAGAGCCCAGCTTAAGTGATCCGGTGGTGGTCAGGTCTACCCATTGTGGCCCACAAAAACAAACGAGCCGAGATTCCCCAGAGAAACAATTTGATCATAGAGGAAAAGCGGGTCAGGCTCCCACCACCCCCCAGCCCCATACCGCTCACGAATGGCGGTGGTGGTGCGAAGCAGCCCGATGGCAACAGCCCGAGCGCTCAGGTGGCAGCAACGGAGCAGGAGGAACCAGGTAGCCAGGAAGTGACACAGAGGAACTCTGCTGCGGAGCCCAACTCCCAGCGAGTCAAGGGAGTTGGCTCTGGACAAGAGAAGCAGGGCTTTGAAGGCCAAAGGACAGGGGGTGATCTGGAGGCCCCCCTTTCAGGCCCCCACCAGGGGAATATATGGCGTGGGCCTGTGGGAGCCCCTATGGAAGATTCTTGGGCCCCGGTGGGCAGTAACTGAAAATGGCAACAAGGACGGAAGTAGAGATTGCAAAAGTGAAGGTGGGAGACACCGGCCCTTCAGTGAGATCAGTTCCAAGGGGAGAGACCCTGAAACAACCCTGCAGGAAACAGTTTAAAATTGAAAAGGCCTAAAGGAGGCCCTCATCGATCAAAGGAGTCACTGGGATCAGCAGAGCAGGCAGCCCTAATCCAGGGCAACAGCACAGTGGTGGTATGCGGGAGGAGGATCAAACAACAGAGGAGAAGGGCCTCGACTTAGCTGGGGCACCAACCATGACACAAAGAAAGTGGACTAGGGAAAAGACATTGTCTTACCCAGTGGGAAGTGCAAACGAGTGACCCCAGACAAGATCACAGAGCGAGAGGTCCCTACCAGCCCAGAAGGGAGAGGAAGTGGACCTTCTCACCATGGAGGGGGGGCTCTGATCCAATCAAGCGTTGAACTTCAGGAGCCAGTCGGAAAACCCTGATTCCCCGGAAATACATACCACATAACACCTTGTGCACCTGGAACCCCCCTCACCAATTAGAGTATTCAAAATGTCCAAAAACAAGGGGAAGGACATGCAAAACCTGGCCAAGTTGGTGAAAACAATACAGGAGGGAAACCTACAGAGACTGCGGCGCAAAGATGAGGAACCTCTGACCAAGGGAGACCATGATCCGGGGGCGTATGTGGAGAAGCGGGCCCATGAGGATGCTGCCAATGAAAGTAGTCACCCAGGAGGCCCTGCGCAAGTACTTCCAAGACTTTGGGGACAAGATTGCGAACACCATCCAAACGCAAATGAACAAGATGAGAGAAGACTTCTCATTGGCATTGCAGGAGGTTAAGGGGGACATCACACAACTAGAGGAAAGGTCTGATGCCACTGAGAGCACCTGTTACATCCCTCTACGGCCGCTGGTCGATGTGGCGCTTTGGCCGTGTTCATTTTGCTGCCACGATTAGGGATTCCAACATGGCCGCCGGTTCCCGCCATCCTTCTTTGCCTCATGCATCCACCCCAGTCCCTTCAGTTATCCCGGCTACCTTAGGTCATGTGGCACTTCTTATACCGGTAGTTCCTGGTTACACATGCGTTGCTACTCCCTTAGAAGACGCTACGTACGTTTGTGGTCCAGGGAATTTGTTATTTGAACATTCTATTCTTCCTATATTACTTACCTCTCTTATCTTTAGATCCTGTTCTCTCACGCGCACGACCACAGCAGCTTCACGAAGCATTCGCTGAGGTGGCTATTTTTCTCCACAAGTAGTTCCAGATGTGAGTACGGGCTACAATCTCTATCGTAGGGGGAATCCTTTTCTTGTAATCGCGTAATCTAATTCAGTGTCTCCCTTCATAGCCCGTACCAGGGAAACTATTCATCGGCAAGCAATCTCCACGTCCCCGGCGCGGAAGCCACTAATCAAAGCTACGACTCTTCCACAGTAAGTAGAATCTAGAGGGCAGGGATAGCCTTTATATGAGGGACTTCTCTCATTCTTTCTTTGGACTCCAGGTTACAATCTCGATACTTGAGCAAGACGTTACGTCATCTATTCCTGAGTAAACATCAGATTGGGGAACTTCCTGTACAAGTTACAGGTGCCGGTCCCGTTCTTTCTCTTGTCCTTTATTTTCTGTTTCCAAATCTTGTCGAAACTTACTGTCTGTGTCTTCTTTCTAATAGACAAGACTCTCAGCCAGCCTCCTGAGAATTCTGATCCAGTTTCAGCCTGATCATGAATACTAAAGAAAAGGAAGACATCTTCCCCTAAGCTCTCAATTCCAGACCAGGGTTTTTCCCCCAGAGGGTTTCCCTGGGCAGTTTACTTCCCTCCGGTTCCTGTGTCATTTCAGGCGGAGGGAGGTAAGGCACCCAGGGGGATTTTCCTGTCGTCAAGGAATATCTATAATGCACTAGAGGGTATATCCCTACTCTGTCAAGGACCGGGAAATCACTAAACCACAAAACAAAAAAGTGTCCTGACAGGTTCACTAAACATATATATAAATTTAATTTATAATAAACTTCTCAATACCAGAAATATGGCACAAGCTATCTAGTTTTCTGTGTCCACCTAAGTTTTCATAGGGATACATTTTACAAAAATCACCATTTCGTACTTCTGTTTAAGCATTATACAGAAGTGACTTTTTATTATTTCAATTATTACTCATAAGCAAGGTCTGTCAATTACCAAGCACTATTAACTCAACATAAATTCCAAATCAAGCACAATATGTACAAAAAAGAACCAATAAATATCCATGTTCATGTACACAGTATTTCATACAATGCAAAAGACAGTTATATACACACATTAGAAAAAAACATTTGAAAAAACTTTTTCTCAGAATAGTCAACACTATATAAATTTTGAAGTTGATAGGCCCCCACTCAGAGGTTGAAACCATATGTCTCTGGATTATAAATGTTCAGTTCCATTGGGGGCATTTTCAATTGGTTAGCTAAACTCAAGGTCTACTAGCTAAACTCGGGGTCTACGTGTGACACCAGAATAAATCTAGAAGGTGTCATACTCGCACACAAATAAAACAGAAAGTGCGAGTAAGATACGTTTCGGCGGAGTGGGCCATTCCGCCTTCCTCAGGACCAGTAGAAGTCGTGACCCGTGTCTGGGGCTCAAGCTCAGATTCGTTCCTTCACATTTACAAATTGACGTTACTTTAAATGGGAGAAGCTGTGCAGTGGTCGCTTGGCGTCTCTCTATAGATGCAGGGCACTAGGATGTTATTCAGGAAGCCTTGCACAATTCAAAAATGTGCCCGGCATGGACTCGTTTCTAGCTCTGAGAGAGAGAGGCACAACCTGCACATCACGGTTTCAGCACAAAGATTTCAAACATAATGGAGCGGGAGGCTCCAGTCCATGCCGGGCACATTTTTGAATTTATGCTTCTCCCATTTAAAGTAACGTCAATTTGTAAATGTGAAGGAACGAATCTGAGCTTGAGCCCCAGACACGGGTCACGACTTCTACTGGTCCTGAGGAAGGCGGAATGGCCCACTCCGCCGAAACGTATCTTACTCGCACTTTCTGTTTTATTTGTGTGCGAGTATGACACCTTCTAGATTTATTCTGGTGTCACACGTAGACCCCGAGTTTAGCTAGTAGACCTTGAGTTTAGCTAACCAATTGAAAATGCCCCCAATGGAACTGAACATTTATAATCCAGAGACATATGGTTTCAACCTCTGAGTGGGGGCCTATCAACTTCAAAATTTATATAGTGTTGACTATTCTGAGAAAAAGTTTTTTCAAATGTTTTTTTCTAATGTGTGTATATAACTGTCTTTTGCATTGTATGAAATACTGTGTACATGAACATGGATATTTATTGGTTCTTTTTTGTACATATTGTGCTTGATTTGGAATTTATGTTGAGTTAATAGTGCTTGGTAATTGACAGACCTTGCTTATGAGTAATAATTGAAATAATAAAAAGTCACTTCTGTATAATGCTTAAACAGAAGTACGAAATGGTGATTTTTGTAAAATGTATCCCTATGAAAACTTAGGTGGACACAGAAAACTAGATAGCTTGTGCCATATTTCTGGTATTGAGAAGTTTATTATAAATTAAATTTATATATATGTTTAGTGAACCTGTCAGGACACTTTTTTGTTTTGTGGTCAAGGAATATCTGCCTGCAAGGTTAGTGATCACTGCTGGGTACCTTTGATATAAGTGATACATTTGTTACAGCGCCCTGCACGAGGTTGCAGAAGACACAAGAAAGATCTACGAACTAGTGGACACCTATCAAGGGTCATGCAGAACCTCAGGATTCAGAGCTACGACCTGGAAAACCGCTCGAGAAGGTCAAACATAAGAATAAAACGTTTGGCGGAGACAGTGGTGGACAGGGAACTAGGCTTGATGGGAAAGAATGTGTTTGTGGACCTGTTGGAGATGAAAGATTGCTCAAGGATAAAGGTGTACTGCATACAGTGAGCCCAAAGAGGGGTGAGCCGAGGACGGGAACCAGAGATGTGTTAGTCGCTTTGCACAATTTCAAGCAAAAAGAGAAGGTTGCTGGCGGTCGCAAGAAAGGCCAGGGTGTTTACATAGAATGGGTCAGAGCAACAACTATTCCAAAATCTGGCGAAAATCACTCTTGCGAAGTGACAGATGATGGGTCTGGTGGTACGGGTGCTGAAGAGAGAGGACATACGCTATAGATGGACCTTTCCCTTTGGTCTCCTGTTTGAATGGGAGTGGAGGCAAAGACGGATCACCACCTGTGAAGTGGGGATGAAGATCTTGCAAATCGAAGAGCAGGAAGCTTCTGGGCAGAACCAGAGGCTGATGAGAGAACAGATTGAGAGGAAACTGTGAGAATGTATACAATTCACGACAAAGGCCAAAAAAGCGAGCCCCAAGCAATCGGTCTAAGCTTCCCAACGTGGGAATGGGAGGGGAAGAATCCCTTTCATCCACTGGCATAGGATAAAGGGGGCTACTGTTTGTAGGAATGTTACCCACCTACAGGTTAAGAGGAGGGTACCGGGGAGAGGCTGTGTGTCCAGGTTGTCTTGGTATCTCTACATGGATCTAGGGGGACCCGCACAGGTTCACTCTGGGGTATTGCAAGGGCTTAACTCCCAAGGTGTAAGGTCGTGGGGAGCTAAAAGCTGGTTGAGCCCACCCAGAAAAGGGGGGGGGGGAGATGGAAGGGGGTGGGGTAGCGGCCGGCTTGACGGAGTGAGGGGAAGGTGGGGGGTTTAGTCCCAAACGTTCCCCATCCAATACATGTGAGACAGGATCATAAGACGGATATGGAACTAAGTGAAATGCTCACGGTACCCTCTCTAAATATTAGGGATATCCTTTCATTGGGAAAGGGGGACATACACAATGGCAGTCATCTACGCCCCCAACTCGGGGCAAGACTTTAACCTGGCATGGGGTCCTAGTGAAGATATTAGTGCAAGGGTCTTTCATAACCAGGGCAAGCCTTCGGCAGCGCTGTAGCAACGCATGGCCCAGTTAGTATTGGCGGACGGGTGGGAGGGAGCTACTCCCATGTACATAGAACCTTCTCTGGGATAGACTATGTCTGGGTGTCAAGGTCGACGCTGGGAATGGTAATGGAGTAAGAGTGATTGTGCTAGCAGACCATGCCCCTATAATGATAGTCATAGACATGGGGCAGAACCTGTGTAGATGGATGTTCCAAGAGCCATATCCTCAAAGATGAGGCCCTTTGTGAAAAGGTGAAGAATAAAATCCTGGAGTCCTTCATAAACAATGCTTCGGGGGAGGTAAGCCAACAAATGGTGTGGGATGCGTTCAAGGCCACACAGAGGGGAGAAATCATTGTGATAAAAAGCCAAACGTGATAAACAACTAGGGCAACTTTGAGACGAGTTACAAACCAAATTAAAACAAGCAATGTCCTAAATGGTAAACAATGCAAGGAGCAAGGTGCGGAGGGAATATTGGCAGATCAGGGGCCAACTGGACGTCTTGGAAACAAGGGTGGCTAAGCGTTCCCTGCTTTACCTCCGACAGAAGTTCTATATTAAAGCCAACAAAGCAAACCACCTGCTGGCGAGGATGATAAGAAAAAAAGAAGCATTGAGGACCATCCTGGAAATAAGGACGGGGGGAAGGAGAGCTCTGCTCTATCATACATAATGGAGCGTTTACCGAATACTAGTTCTCCCTTTATAGGACAGATTCCACTGCAGAGCAGGCCAAAATGGAATACCTGACCCGATGCCCTCTTTCTAAAATCACCCCACAGGAAAGGAAAGCTCTGGAGGGTGACATTAAGCCTTATCTTTGCCCTGGATACTGAAAAGGTGTTTCATACCGTTGAATGGCCATTTATTTTCCACACCAAAGAGATGATGGGTTTTGGACCCAAATTTCTCTCTTAGAAAAGAGCTAACTATTGGCCGCCCTCATCAATTATCCAAGGGGATTATGGTCTCGAGAGGCACTAAACAAGGTTGCCCTCAATCCCCGCTTTTGAATGCCATCCACCAGCCCCATTATTGGCAAGCATCAGGGAGTCTCAGGAAATTAGGGGTATCCCCTTCGGAGGAGAGGAGCACAAAATCACAGCGTTTGCGGATGATATGCGCCTACTGATCACAGAACCGGCCACCCCATTGCTAGGGATCTCTCGGGAACTCCTTCGATTTGGGAAGGTGGCAGGGTTAAAAATAAATGCCCACAAGTCGGAATTGTTGATTTTGACAGAACCGACAGACAAGGTGGAAGAACTGAGGGATACTCTCCCATAAAGATGGGCTGACACAACTATTAAATATTTGGGGGTACTGATCACCAGATCTATAGGCACTCTTTACTGAGCTAACTACCCACCACTACAGGAATGGATCCAAAGGCTGCTGGTCATATGGGAGCCCCTATCAATCTCCTGGTTGTGGAGGATCAATGTTCTTAAAATGGCAATATTGCCAAAGTTACTCTATGATTTTATGGCTCTGCCAGTGCGCGTGCCCAAAAACTTTTTGAAGACCCTACAAAAATATGTAGGGCATTTATATGGAACCGCAAAAGACCCAGGGTAGCAATTCAGACCCTGCAAGCATCTAGAAGGGCTAGACTTCCGTGTCTATCATCTTGCATCACAGATAAGGGTGATTAGGGACTGGTTTAGGGTCGATCGAGCAAAGGTTTGGTGTCAAATGTACCTGGCGGTGGTGGATGCCCCAATGGATGAGGTGCTGTGGTGCCCGAGGGGAGACAGACCGGCAAACATGTACTGTAGTGAGATAGGGGCCCTGGTGGGAGACTCATGGGACGAACTGGGGTGCTGGGCCGGAGTGACCACTTCCCCTCCCCGCTGACACCACTGTTCTGAATCCCCAATTCATACCAGGCATGGAGGGGGGATGTTTCAACAGGTGGGAGGAAGGGGGATGTAGTAAACTACAGGACTTGTTCTCGGGGCAGGACATGAAGACTTTTGTCCAGTGCAAACGGGACTTTGGGCTGGTAGAAGGAGAAAGGTTCCATTACTTCCAGTTGAGTCACTGGCTGATGAACCCAGCTAAGTCAGCAGCAACTAGGGAGATCACCCCTTTTGAAAGGTTTGTAACCACGAAAACGTGGGGCAAACACATAGTGGGAGCAATATATCATGTCATGAAGGAGGGGGAGGAGTCTCAGAGGTTGCACTACATGGACCAGTGGAGGCCTCAGTGGGACAACCTTTTGAGGGGGAGCAATGGTCTCTGCTATGATCATAAATCCCCAGGCTCACAAGGGCCATCCAGATAAGGAAATGTGGATTATGATGATAGCCCAATGGCACCTCACCCCTGAAAAACTACACACATTTTACCCAGCCGTGCTAGCGTTATGCTGGAGGGAATGTGGGGAGGTGGGAACGTGGAAGCACGTTTGGTGGGAATACCCATCCACCCTGCCATACTGGGAAAAGATCTGGGCAACACTTGTCAGTATATTTGGGAATCAGATGCCAGTCAACACAGGAATGGACATCTTGGGATTGCGGGGGGATGGGGGGGCTGGAGAATTTACCATTGAAAACTCAAAGAAAGGCCTATGTAATCCTGATGGTGGAGGCATCGCTGGTCGTGGCCCAGAAATGGAAACAGAAAGAACCCCCACTGACCACGAATGGGTGCTCTTTACGATTCAGGGGGACCATCATAAATTTCTTTCGGAATGGGACACTATTTTGCACTTCTTGTACCAGGATTCACGATCTACTTGGTGTCCGAGGAGAATGACACTGTGGGGGTTGGTGTAGCCACAAGTTAAAGGGGGTGGAACACCCAGCATAGGAACTGAGATGGGTAAGAGGAGATGCTCCTCAGGGAAGCAGGACTAGTGGGGGAAACACAGGACGGGGAGACATTGACTTTTGCCAGCTGGCGCACAAGAGGTCCACCCAGGGGAGTGTGGGATCAGGACTAGTTGGGGAGGAGGGGTTGGAAGGGGGACTTTGGATCAAAAAGGAAATGGAGGTAAATGATGGGATGGTAAAAGGGACAAGACATTTTCTTCATTACCTTAAGGCCAAGAGACTCATTGCCATCCTTAAACCCTCATTGTTTGCAAAAGACATTTACTATATCATTTTAAGGAAGGGTTGTGTGAAAGAGGCATTTCTAATTCACTTAAAGAACTGTTGTCTGAACATTTTCAGCATTCTACCTGGATTGAGTTCAGGGTAAGGGAACCATGCCCTTGAAAAAAGGATTATTTTTGTTGAATTTCTATTTACATGCTTTTTGCTCACTGTTTATTGAATTTAAGACAGAGACATTTTCCTTACTCATTTGGTTGTTCATTTTTAGTTTGAGGGTCAGAGAGACAGTGTTCCTACTTTTGACGATGAGACAAAGACAGATACTTAGTTTTAGTTTCATAGGTATCGAAACTCTCTGTAGGATAGGGATAGGAATGCCTTTATCTGCACCTTACTTAATTTAATAAAATGTCTAATGTTGAAAACATGACCACCTTGTGTCCGTCTCTCATTTCGGACCCTTCACAAATGGCAAAAATGATTGTATGCAAATTCTGCAAAGGCGAGAAGGTACAACTAGGTATCATGATGCAGAATACTGAGGCAACAGAGGTACCGTTCAATCGTTTGATTGCCCCCCTTAGTTTGTCCGTCCGTTTAAGGGTGATATGCTGATGAATACCTTGCATACACACCCAAGATCTTAGTCAGAGCCTTCCAAAAGTGTGAGATGAACTGTGTATCCCGGTCTTGATTATTAAAGAAGGCAGTCGGTCCGTGTGCCAACAAAAATAGGGATGCCAAGACTGAGGCTGGAGGAATTCCTTTCACGGTATGAAATTCCTCAGCTTGGTTAGACAGTCAATAACCACCCAAATCATGTTGCACCCTTCACTGGGGAGGAAGAACTACTATGAAGTCCATTGTTATCAGGAACCAGTGTCTATGGGGAATAGGCATTTTTTGTAACAACCCCAATGGTTTTACATGAATGCTTTTGCCTTGAGCGCAGAGTGCGCAATCCCTGATTTAATCAATAACGTCTCTCTTAAGAGTAGGCCACCAACACATCAATATCTCAGTGGTGTTGTGTTGACCAGGATGGGCTGCGAACGTGATGTTATGACAACACTGAATTGCCAAACATTGTAGATGTTTGCCAGGCACATATAAAGAACCATGAATGTGTGGTGCACCGTTAATTCCTTGGGCATTCATGTCTGTTACGATGTCTGCATGTATGTTAACCCATTGTTTGATTTGTTCTAGAAAATCGAAGGACAGAGTACTCAGAACTGAACAAAAGGTCAGGATCGTCTTGTGGCAAGGTCTCTCTGTTGATACATGAGAGAGCTTTGGCTTTCCCATACAAACTGCCTGGTTGATATGTGATGACGAAATCAAATGAGGAAAAAAATACATGCCAAATCAATGGTCTGGGATTAGTGCACTTCAAGGAGGCACATGCAAATTTTGATGGTCTGAATATACCAACACCGGATTTAACGCCCCTTGGAGATGGTGTCTCCATTCCTGAAAAGGGATCTATGTGATTACTGCGACCCTCACAATTGCGACGGCCGCAATTGTGAGGGTCGCAGTAAAACCCCTTTGCACCACATATATATGTTAAATGTTAAAGATATTTGTACCGCGCACTGTCCAGGCGCTCTGGCGGATCTGCAAACGAGAAGGTGGGATGGGTTAGTAGGGTGAAGAGGGAGTAGGATAGTGAGAGGAGTGGTGTTCTGTTGGCAGCTTCAACTCGGTATACACTGGGTGCTGAGTTTATGGTGCGAGTATCGGGCGATGTCAGTCCTTGTGTGCTGTTGATGCAGTTTATGTGTTGTAGCGGTGTGGTGAAGTGCATGCGGATTGCGGTGCGAGAGGTGGTTGTGTTAATTTGAGTGAGATAAGTATGTAGAAAGTTTAGAGTTTTTTTGGTTAGAGGGTTAAATGTTTTGCAGCTAATCACAGTATGGCTGAAGGCTTGGGTTTCGGGAATCCTGCCTGGTGCGGGAATGGCTAGACTTGAGAGACCCGCATAGTGGGGGAGCGGCCTACGCCCAACTGAGCAACTGAGTATAGTAACTTACTTTGCTGGATTTCGGAGACAATTGAATAATTCAGTGCAGTTCTGAAACACAGCTAGAATCCAGAGTCCCGCAAGACGAGAGAGAGGCCCACACCTGAAAAAGGTTCGGTTTTTGCGCAACGCATTCCCTGTTGTGTTCTAATGCACTATGTCTAATGTAGTATTTTATTGAACTATGTATAGTGAGGTTGGAGTGTCTATTCTCCCCTTGGGTATCGGAGCAGGAGTAGGGGTCTCTTCATATCCTACCATCTAAGTGGGAGTGTCGGCTTGAACTTTCAGTGTGGGACGTGCCGTGATGCTGTGGGTAAGTGGACTGAGTGGTTTCGTCTTGGTCTGACTATGTGTTCGGTCTGTAGTGTCCTCCTCTTGTGACTATCTCACGAGATGTCTTATGGGCTGTCGTGGGGTGCATTCTGATCATGTTTTGTTGTTTGGTGTGGGTGAAGGTCGGTTTCTTTATTCATTGTCGATAAGCGGTGTGGGTGTTCTTGTGGGTGGTCTTCTAGTTTAGCAGTGAAGAGCCAGGATTTGAGCAGTTTCCTGAATGCTAGGTGGTTTCTTGTGTTCCATATGTTCTTTGGTGGGTCATTCCATGTTTTTGGTGCCTGGTGAGAAAACGAGGATCCTCCAAGTTTTCTTTTGTTATAGGGTTTCGGTTCTAGGCCTATGCCGTTGCTTGATCTGAGCGTTCTTGTCGGCTGGTGTAGGCATAGTTTGTCTCTCAGGAATTCTGCACCTTGGCTGTGTATAGCTCTGTGCGTGATGTACATGGATTTGAATTTTATTTGCTGTTTTACTGGTAGCCAGTGCAGTATTTTTAGTGCAGGTCTGATGTGTTCTTGCCACGGTAGTTGGAGAAGGAGACTGGCCGCTGAAATTTGTATGTGTTGTAGTTTTTTTTAGAAGTCTTTCAGGCATGCCCAGGTATAGGCTGTTGGCATAATCTACTCTGGACATGACCAGAGTGATGATAGTAAGAGTTTTGTTGGCGAATGACAGGAACGGTAGGATCCTTTTTGCTGCTTGTAGGAGAAAGAAAGATTTCTTGAGTAGAGCGTTTACTTGTGGCTCTAGGATGAGGTTGTTGTCCATCAAGACCCCTAGGTTTTTTACAATTGACGATGGCGTTGGGATGGAGCCGAGTTCTTTTGGCCAGGGGATGTAGTTAATGGGCTTCATTACGAATGTGGCGGAAAGGCACCAACGGCGCTGGTAGTGCTACCGGTGCCGTTGTTACCTCTCCGCCACATTACGAGTTCTGCTTGCCGGTGCCGGACTGCACATGTGGTCTGACCAGGCGTGCAGAGCGGCACCCACGAGCAGAACTCGTGATTGCACCGGCACCGTTGTTAACAGTGCCGGTGCAACCATGCTCCCGAGGATCGGGAGGCCGGCCATGCCGGCACCCGCGAATGGGCAATTACCGGCCCATTCATCTCATAATGGCCCGGTAATGGCCCAATCGCCGGGTGATGGGGCCGGTAGCGAGTTTGGCGGTATCCATGTCCTTAATAAGGGTACGGCCACCGCCAAACTCGTAATGAGGCCCAATGTTTCCTCCGTTTTTTGTGACGATCATTATCTCAGTTTTACCTGGGTTGATTTTGAGGTGGTTCAAGTTCATCCAATTGAATATATCCCGAAGGCAAAGCTCTAGTGTTGTGTTTTCTTCTCGGGTGTCTTGTATTTTGAAGATTATTTGTGTGTCGTCGGCGTAGTTGTAGCAGGTTTGGCCATGTCCTTTGATGATTTTGATTAATAGATATAGGTAGATGTTGAATAAGAGCAGGGAGAAGGATGAGCCGTGTGGTACTCCGCATGTGGAGTCTCTTGGGTTGGATTTAAAAGGTTTCATCCATATGGTTTCCGTTCTGCTTGTTAGGAAGGATTTGATCCATAGTAGGGTGGTGTCTGTTATTCCCAATCCTTCTAATCTCGTTATGAGGATTTCATGGTTGACAGTGTTGAATGCTGCGGATAGGTCAAGAAGTATCAGGGCGGTGCTGTAGTCCAAGTCTGCGTTTGTTTTTAGGTCGTCCCATATTGAGAGGAGAGCTGATTCTGTTCCTCTCATTGCTCTGAATCCAACTTGTGCCTGGTCTAGTAGGCAGTGTTCTTCTATGAATTCTTGGGTTGTTTTGTAAACGTAAGTTTCTAGCAGTTTGGCTATCTATGGGATATTGGAGATGGGTCTGTAGTTGGATAGGTCCTCTACGTTTCCTGTTGTGTCTTTGAGTAGCAGCCTGATGTATGCAGATTTGAAAGCCTGTGGTACTTTACCTGTTGAGATTGAAAGGTTGAGGACATTTCTATGGTATTCGATGGGAGTTCCTTCTTTTGAGGATTGATTTGTATATGCCCGGGGGTGCAAGGTTCTTCCAGAGAGCCTGATTTGTTGCTTTGATTTACCAGTTCGACGAAAGTCTCCACTGATATTTCGGGGAAGCTTTGTAGTTTGTTTGTGTGTTCCTCGTGAGGACGTGTGGGGTCTATGGTGTGATCGCGTGGTCTGCTTTGTATGGTTTGTTGGATGGAAGTATCTTATTTTTGAAGTGTTCTCCTAGGTCATTGCATAGTTTCATTGATGGGGTTGGTGTGTTGTTGCATCCCAGTGTTTTTTTTATTTCATTTATGATTTTGAAGAGTTCTTTTTGGGTGTTTGGTGCTTTGAAGATTCGGTTGTCGTAGTGTTTCCTCTTCGCTTTTTGAATTTCCTTTTTGTACGAGCAGATCTGTTACAGAAATGTCACTTTGTTTGTAGAGCTGTTGTTGATCCTCCATTCTGATTCTAGTTTTCTTTTTTTTCTTTTCATGGCACTGAGTAGCGGGGTGAACCATTTTGCTGTGTTTTTTTTCCCGTGATGGAGTGAAAGGTTTTTCTTTGGCAATGTCGTCTAGAGTTGTTACGATCCAGGTGTTGAGTAAGGCTACTTTTTTGTCCAGGTCTGCTTCTTCCATAATTGATGCTTGTGGTTTGCTAAGTTCCAGGAGTTCAGTTAGGTTGGAATTTTTGATGGTTCTCCAATTTCTTTTCATGATGGCCGGCGGTTTGTCTTGTTGCTTCTTAATTGGAATGGCCATCGTGATTATGAACGGGATGATGAGGTGGTCGCTCCAGAGTATTTGAATTGGGGGTGCTGTGGTAATGAGTTTATCATTGGTGAAGATTTCATCAGGTGTATGGACTGCTGAGTGTGTTGCTCCTTTGACTAGTTGTTGTAGATTCATTGCTGCTATTTGGGCGGTTAAGTATTTTTGTGTGGTTGTGGTTTCTTCATCGAACCAGATGTTAAAATCTCTGAGGGTGATCAGATGATTGTGCTTGATGGCTAGGATGGTGATTGCTTCCGTGAAGGTGTCTACAAAGGTTGCATCGTAGGTTGGTGGTCTGTATATCAGTTTGCATTTCAGGTTTGTTTTGGGGTTTACTGATAGACGCAGTATTAAGGATTCGCATTTATCGATGTTTAATGGATCTTCCAGTTTGATAGCCAGTTGTTCCTGGTGTATGATTGCCTTGTGTAGACCCCCCCCATATTCATATTATATCCTATACCCCCCCCACATATATATGTGGTGTAAGGGGGTCTAAAAAAAGAAAAGTCAGCATTTTCGGCTGTCGTCATTGTGAGGGCGACATATATGGCCATTACCCTGAAAAGCCATATGAACAGTTAAAAGTTCTCCTTCTGTCACAGTGCAGTTTCTCTCTGTGGCATCGAATTTAAGGGACATGAAGGCAAGAGGATGCAGATTTTGCCTATGCCCACACCTCTGTGACAGAACCATTCCCATGGCTATGGCTGAGGCATCTGCTTCCACGATAAAATGATCCGAGTTGGGGTATTGTATTGTAGAACGGATGTGGTTGTGCATGCCCGTTTTAATGTATTGAAAGCATATGGTGCCAAGGGTGAACAGTGAAATGGAATCCCAGTCTTCATAAGATCTGTGAGAGGTGCATCAATAGTTGAAAATAAGGCTATAAAACCTTGATAAAAGTTTGCAAAGCCCAAAAATAATTGAACCCTTAGAACACTGGTCAGCCAGTCTAGAACAGCATACACCTTTTTGGGACACATTTGTACCCCCTGAGTAGTTAGCAGGAATCTGAGCAAGTCAACCTGTGGTAACAACACTTTTCCAATTCAGCATACAATTGGTTCTCCCGTAACTTTTCAAGGATGGTTTGTACATGACAAATGTGTGGTTCTAGGTCGCCTGAGTAGATAAGTATGTCGACTAGATAACAATAACAAATTGATCCATAATATTGTGAAAGATGTTGTTGATGAAGTGTTTGAATGTAGTGGGAGCGTTACAAAAGCAGAAAGGCATTGCTAAATATTCGGACAGGCGGTAGTTTATTACTGAAGGTGGTCTTCCATTTGTCACCTTTTGGTACCTGCATGAGGTTGTATGCACCTCTTAGGTTGAGCTTGGGGGTTATGGCAGCTGCTTTGATTTGGTCTAATAGGACTGAGATCAGAAGTTGCTTTTTATGTTTACCACATTGAGAGTGGTAGTCAATACAGGACCTCAGAGTGCCCTCCTTCTTAGGTACGAAAAATAGCAGCAATGCTGCAGGTAACTGTGAGTGATGAACCTCTCCTTTTTTCAGGGGCTCTTCAATATATTCTTTGAATATCAGATTCTCATCTCGGGCTAGGGAGTAGATACGACCAGGAAGGATCGAAGCACCTGGAACTAGATCTATTGGATAGTCGTGTTCCATGTGTCGCGATAAATGGTCAGCATCCTTTTCACTAAACACATCAGTGAATGCACAGTAGACTCGTAAAAGACAGGCCTGCTGCCCCTATAACATGGAGCCCAGCCAGACTACGAGAAGGGGTTTGGTTACTGGCAGAATACATACACGTGGAAGAGCAATAAGAAGAGATAAACTCCAACTTTTCTACAGCCCATTGATATTTTTATCATGTCTCTGCAACCATGGAACCCCAAGGATAATCTTGAAACGCGGTGCTGAAATTATGCCAAACACAATCCTTTCTTCGTGCCCTGAAGAGTGTCCATCAATAACTCTGTGCCGTCCACTGCCTTAACAGCTTCAAGATGTTCCTTTTTTCCAAGGGGATATCATGCCTTTGAGCAAATGCTGAGTTAATTAAATAGCGCAAGGTACCTAAATCTATCAAACCAAGGGTTGGGAACTGATCTTATTGGGCAAAGTCAGTATGACTTGTCGATATGAGGTTTTGTTTCCAAAAGGGGCCAGTGCAGCTCTTGGCCCGTCCAGACGGCCCCGTCTTCGGACGAGTCTGCTCATTTTCCGACACTATTTATTTTTGTATTTATTGTTTGCTTGTTAAATTCTGTTTCAAAGCGCCCACAGGTCAACAGGAGGGAACATGGGATTGCAGTACAATTAAAATATACAAGAAATACAGCAATGAAGAGGGCAGTGGTTTCAGTGCTGGGGTCTCCATGCTCGAGGGTGAGCTACAGATGAAGTGCAAGGTATGGTAAGTGCAATGCGTCCAGGAGCAGTGTTGGGTGGAAAAGTGCAAGTCTCCAGTGCGGAGGGTGTGCCGAGGCAAGTGCTGAGGGTAGACAGAAGCTGGGGAGATTGGGTGTGAGTGGTCAGGGGCCTTGAGGATGCGTAAGGGTCTAAGGCACCAATCACAGCAACTGTGAGATTAGCAGAGGAGGGAAGGAGGAGGAAAAGAGGAAGGTCTTGAGGTGCATTCAGAACTTAAGAAAGTCCTGCTCAAGACGCACAGGGAAGGGGAGGCTGTTCCATAGGAGGGATCCAGCTAAGGAAAGTGAACAACCTCCTGGTCTCTGTTTAGGTAAATGCTTTACACACAGGGAGTTGGTACCAGAGGAACGCAGAGGTCTAGAAGGAGAGTATTTTGTAAGAGAGAGTTACAGATAGTGTGGTCCCCGGCCTCAGACAGCCTTGTGGATGATGCAGAGGAATTTGAATTTGATCTGTGCAGCAACCGTGAGCCAGTGGAGACTTTTTAGGGCAGGAGAGATGCAGTCCCTGGGATTAAGGCCAAGGATAAGTCTTGCTGCTCTAGTGTGGATTAGCTGAAGGGATCGCAGAGTAGAAGAATGTAGCTTGAGGAGGAGGCTGTTGCAATAGTCAAGCCTAGAGAGAACCAGGGCTCAGGAGACATTAACCTTTTGGGGAAAAGTGAAAAAAGAATTCCTTTGAGAAGGAAGAGTTGAAAGTGGGACTTCTTAGCAATGTCCCGAGTGTGAGGCAGGAAGGAGAGAGAGGAGTCAAAGATGACTCCAAGGTTTCTGTCTTCAGAATAAGAAGCAGGGTGAGAGCTCAAGGTGGGATGCCAGAGAGAAGGGAAGAAGGAGGGAGCAGGAGTCCCAATCGGAAACATCTCAGTTTTGCAGGCATTGAGGCAGTTATTGTTGGAAGTGCACCAGGCCTGGATGGCAAATAGGCAGGCAGGGATGAAGGAAGGTGCGAGTGAGTCAGCAGCCTTTTTGGTCTTCGGGAACACAGACGTATACAATGACCGGATTTTCTGCCATGCATGCAAAGGTTTGTAGAGCGATGGTGCTCCTTTTCCTCACGAGTACAAAGACCCTGTATGGAGCTGAGTTGGATGGGTTCTGTGATATCTGCAGCCCTGTTTCATTTTCAGGATTGGATTTGGGTATCGAATGCATAGAGGAATGTTCCTTTTCACCTAGGCACTCAACAAGACGTGCATCTATCTGTAATGCTAAATCTAGCAACTCAGGGTACGTGTTAGGGATGAGAGGCCCCACCGATAGAGCGTCCTTAAGAGTGTCCGACAGACCCCTGTAAAGCAAAACAGCACAGTTTGTGTCTGGTCAGAAAGTTAAGGCTACTAGCTGGTTGAATTTGGCCACATACGAAAGAACAGACTGCATGCCCTGTTACAAAGCCAACAAATCAAGGTCCGAGTCTGTGCTTTGTATCAAGTATCAAATACTCTTTCTGTGGCTTCTAGTAAGGCTTTAAAATCATATACAATGTGGCTTTTAGATTCTAGCAGTGGGTTTCCCCATGTAGCTGCCGACCCCCCGAGATGAGACAAAACAAAGGTTGTTTTGGGTGGTGGCATCAGGGAAAGCAGCGGAACAACATAGAAAGTGTATTTTGCATTGATTTATGTAGGTTCTGTACCTCTTGGGATCGCTATGGCTAGTGGAAAGGGTTGCAGCATCAAAACTGGTATATATGATGGATTAGCAGCCACAGCACCCAATGAGGCAGCTCTGGCATCATCTGGAGCAAATTGAGGATCTTGGGATAAAGCCTGTGCAGCGCCCTGTATGGTATCCAAATGTTGGCAGATGGTCAGATGGGCTGTGATTATATCCGTACAGAGCGAGGCAATAGCCTGCGTTAATGTCGCTATAGGATCCTGGGAGGTCTTCATTATACCACCCTGGAGGAATATAGTAGGCTTCTCAATCTGTCATGGCCAAGAGTTTTAGCGTGACTCCTGGAAGGTGGCAGACCTTCCTTCCCAACCCACCACAGAGAAGACTAAAAGTAGGCCTACGTAGAGGAGGAGGGCAAAAGGGTGAGAAGGTGGCCCAGAGGACCCTCCAGGATCTGTGAAGAAGAAAAGGACAATCATAACTATGTACCAGGAAATAGTCTGCTCCACCTCCAAACCCTAGTACCACTCCTACCTGAATGTGGAGATGTAATCAAAAAGGATGAAAGAATGCAGCAATGTCCTAAGTCAGAAAACAAACATAACACACAGCGAGGGATCTGATCCGGGCGGAACACAGCCTAAAACTAAGGGAGAGGAGTTTCAGGTGCAGGTACACAAAGAATTCCAGAAGGAGAAAATCACACAGGTGTTAAAAGATGCTTCGCCAAACTTCCAAAATACAAAAGGGTCCTAATGTCCAAAGGAAAAAATAAAGGAGGAAAGAAAGTGTTCAGAAATGCAAAAAGCCAACAAGGAGGAAGACGAGCACAATCCAGGTAGAAAACCAAGGTCAGAATACCATTTCGCCAGTAGCTGAGGGGGAAAGACAGATGCTGTCCAAAAGATGAGCTGAGGTCGGAATAGCCGGAAAGGAGGCCAAAGTGATCAGGAATCAGAATGCTACTCTAGGTCTGGAAGATGGTTGAGAAGTAGTACTGCAATACCGAACATGGGTCACAAGATTTTTGTTAAGGATTTCAATCAGATGACACACACCTTGGTCTCAGCCTAGTATGTAGCGCACAACTAAGATGCCTTTCTCTTTATTTTATGCAGATTCAATTTGACATGATACACAACTCATCTCACACCCCCTTTTTCAAATATCCCGGGTCACTATGGACCATGAACCAGGTCAGTTGGTGAAATTGCAATATTTATTTATTTTTAAAATTCAAAAGAAATCATACCATTTTTAATATGGGGCAGCAATCACCAGTGGGGTGATAATTACAATGAAAATGGAACCAATGTACCTGGTTAACCTTTTAGCACAACATATACAAAACACAAGTGAATAGGAGCAGTTTTTGAATTAGGATAGATAGCACCCAAGTTAGGATTTCCCCCTGCAATATTCCATCAACCCACAAAGAAAAGGGGTAGTCGGGAATAAGAGGCACCAAACAGAATCAAAATCTGACCTTCCTTCACAAAATAAGAGGAAAACAGAGTTTGAATCCCTTTGCAATAGCATGAAATGACACTCGGAAATCGCAAATAAATAATTAATGTGCGGTTAAAACTTTGAGGTAAATATGATTTCTCACAAAGGCAGTAAAATGTAAACACTAGCAATCACAAGGCAATGGCTCACCAAGAGCATACAATTTGAAAACGAGTGGAAAGTTTAAACATACTGCAGACGAATGACACGTGGGAAAATTGCATTTCCTTTCAATTCTCGTTTAAAGTGACATAAACGTTTTTTTATAAAAAACGAGTGAAATACTGAAAATCGCAATGCAGTTTTTGGTCTGGGGGACAGATGTTTATCACAGGGACAATATCCCAGTAAAAGAATGGTGGTAGCTGAAGATTTGAATGAGATTTTCGGGGTGGAATGGGGTTCAGTTTTAGGAAAAATAGAGCAGTTAAAATGAAAACTTCGGTTTTGAAAGAAAGGCAAATGTTACTTAAACTATTATCTAGACTATATTGTTAAAGAGGAACACAGTAAACTCCAAGGTTGATTCGCGAGGTCAACCTTATCACCCCAGTGCTCCACTTTAACTGGAAATTGGTTTGATTACTCAAAATATAACTAAGGGCTTAGGATTTACACCAGACAGAAATGAAAAGAGAGATGGCGCTAGCACTTAGAAATCAAGGACAGGGTGCACAGACAATTCTAACAATTTTTAACAAGTTGCCAGGGTATGAATATGATTGCTTAGAGAGTGTAATACAAACAAAATGGTCAAGATGGGGAGACTATGGGCCTCATTACGAGTTTGGAGGTAGCCATGCCGCTATTTGCTACAGTCTGTAGGATTCTTCATTAATAGGTGATCCTCAAATTGTTCCTTGTGATGTCTTGCATCAGTCTCTGTAACTCTTCAAGTGCAATTTGAAGTTTCCCTTCTCCTTCAGAGTCTCCTTTGGTGCTCTTATGTCAGCTATAAGCTCCTGATTGTAGTCTCCCACGTCTATGGGGAAGATATTCCTATTTGAACAGTCTTTCTCTCCTGGCCAATTGTTCCTCAGTTTACTTTGGTCTATTTGATTCTTGACTGGCTTCACTTGCCTAGTTTCTCTCAACTCGGATACAGAACAATTTCTCCTTTTGATATTCTATTCTTCTTGTAGAGATCGCTTGTGACTCTCCCCTTTTCCCAGGCTATTGTTAACCACAATTTTTTTCTCAGCATATTATTATTTTCTCTTATATCCCCATAGTTTAAGTTAATTTCCTTCAAGGGAACTTTATCTCAGGATTTCTACTGAGATGAGTTATCTGCTTAATATATTGATCCCGCCCAGCTGCCCGTTATGCCTGTTCTTCCTGTTACTTTCTTTTATGTGGGAGAACGTTCTCGGAGCCTTTTCCTTTGGTGACCTTCTCTCAGGCCTCGGACTGCCGTAGCCTACACTTCTTTGATGTACTTCTTTGTGTGGTCTCTCTCCTCTTTCTGTTGTCATTGTCAATTGATGAGGCATCAGACACCCTGTGTCCTTTGATGCGTGATGATATCGGCAATGTTGCAAGGAGCTGCTGTCCACTATGGGGCTTCCGTGGTCTCGCCACCACCTCTCTCCTTAGGCCTTCTGCCCTGTGGACTTCTCGTGTCGGCTGAGCGTGGCGACTCCAGCATTCCAGGCTCTCTCTACTTTGGGTGTTCGCCCTGCTGATTTCTCATGCTGGTTGGCGCCATGCCTCTGTCGTCCCGCCCTCTGCTTCTGGGTTTCTTGTCTGCATGGTGACATTGCATGCAATGCAGCCATGAGGAAGGATAGGAAGTGTATTATGTATGGCATTGTTTCAATCGCCACAGGAGTCTCCAGCCACCTATGCGAGTTCATGCTCCTCGGCGAGCCGCAGGAAATAGGACATGTGATATTTTCCTCCCACAGGGGACTGATTGCGGAAGTCCACTTCAGAGAGGCTTTCCGCCAGGGGCTGCTGAGGGCATCGTGGTAGCGCCTCCTCCGGGCGCACCCGCCCCTTATCCCTGTGGGGATGACACTGCCCTTGCTTCCCCGATCGGGCTTGGCCTCTACCTCTTTGGGTATAAGTGGCAAAGGGGTGAAAACCCCTCTCCGTGCCTGCTGGGCTAGTTGGCTGCTGATGCTTGACTGCCAGTCCTAGCTACTTAGCGATCGTCTTTCAGGTCTGAAACATCTGTAAAGACTCATTGGTCTTGTTGCCAAATATGTTCCTGCTTTCAAAGGGCATATACGGATGTTTCTCTTGGAGGGCTCGAGCAAAACCTGACATCCTGAGCCAAGATAATATGTGCAAGATGGTGCTTGTGGCCATCGTTCTTGCAATGCAGTCTGCTGTATCTAGACCAGATCTGCCAGGAGGCTTCCTTGCTGTTCCTCATCAGACCCTCAAAACCTTCACGTATCTCCCCTTCAGGGATGTGCTCAGGCGCTTCTCCCATGATGGAACACATGCCAAATGAAAACTTGTCCAGAACACATGAGGCATTTTCGCAATGGAGACCAAACCTCAAAGACCCAAAAATCCTCCTTCCCCATGCAACCAGTCTCTTGCTCCCTCTATCAGGGGGGGGCAAAGATGGAAAAGATGTGGGGCCCTATGGTTCACCATACTGGCCTAGACAACCAAGATTTTTACATTAGTTCCGAGGGTACCAGCCTGTGCTTTCTTCGCCAGGTAACAGTCCACTGTGAGGTCTGAAGCCGGTTTGGCCCATGTTTTCTAGCAGTTCTGGCTCCTCTACTGCCTGAAGTGCATTTGAGTGCATCAATTTGCATGACGCACAGTCCAGCGTGTCATTGTCTTCACCAAGAAATTAAAGGCAAATGCGGAGTGGATCCGAAATGGACAGTTGACCCTGGCAGTCCATGCCATGTCTCAAACCCGAGGACTTCTTTGGATTCAGCATTGCAAAAAACAGAAGCTAAAGATTTGAGAAATCTATCAAAGTTTATGAGTAGTGTTCCTAAAGCGAGCAGAGTATGTGGAAAAAAGGAACTGAGGTCACAGAGCTTGGCCCCTTTATATGTACCGGCCCCCATGTCATGTCTGGTGCAGAGCGCATAAAAGCGATGGGCGGAACCGGAACTGTGCCCCCGGGTGGCTGAAAAGATTCCAAAGAGCAGCTATGCTGGGAGATAGATATCAAAGAAAGGGATCTGTGGGAGGAAGGAGTTCATTAGAAAGAACATTGACAAAAGATGAGCAATTTGTTCTTCTAATTGATTATTTCCACCCACAGATTCTTCATCTTTGCTAAGCTACCATAGCTGTATGTAAATCTGGAGTAGGGAGGAGAACAAGAGCCACCACCTACACTAGAAAACTCTGGAGGATAGCTTGGGCAAAACGAGCTTCCTTCCCAGACAGGGAATCTAGGATGTCATGTTTGGCAAAAGTGTGCATTGAAGCCCACATAGACAACATATGTTTAAGGCAGTTACCCGCTCTCGGAATTGTGAAATAGGAACTTTGCTGAGGGGTCCTCCTAAAAACCGAAATGATTACCAGCTACCAGGCCAAAGAAAGCAGGAAATACAGTACAGAGATAGGAGACGTGAGAGGGTCCAGACTTCGCTGCTGCGACCAAGCCAAGAACTTAATCCACCTGTAGGCATACATTTTCTTTGACAACTCCCACTCCTTATTGTTAGGCAGAATCCTGTGCAGTGCCTTTAGGGACCACTACACACAATTAAGACCACAGGTGGCAATACAGGTTTTACCTTTGGTACAAGCCTGTACTACTATGTCAGAGTGGTAGCAGTGGCGGAGCAGCCAGGCCTATCTCAAGAGTATATGAGCAGTAGCAGAGATACCACAATTACTGTGACTCAAGCAAACACTGACTCAAGGTTTCAGGTAGAAAAATATAAGTACATTTATTTTTAAACCATTTGTTGTAAACACGACACTTCTATTAGATTTAAAACCACACGTAAAATATACAACTAACCAATTCACTTTTTACCGTAAGTCTCAAGGTAAGTACCCTGTGTTTGAATGGACCGGTGTTATGAACAAAACATGTTACAGTGAATACGATTGCGATCACTTTTGACAGTTTGGTCTAATAACTAAACGCGTATCCGTGACATGAAATGCTACCAGGGCAAAAACACACTTAGCACCTGAGATACCCAGAGGAGTCGGAGGCAGAAATCACAGGCAAGCTCTGCGCATGTGCATGCAACACATGCGGAGCTAAACATATCGGCTCCCGGCGGCCGATACATTTATCCTAAACTACAATCCCTTTCTGCTATTCAAAATCACCCCATCTGTTCACGAGCAGAAGCGAACACACTAGAGAAGCTGTCGCTGCATTCTGGGGACGAATCAGACCGGGGGACTCCAGTACCAGCCCGAAGACTGCTGGCGGGCGATCGGCGGCCATTGTGGCGCGGGCGGAAGCGACTGCCCACCCCTCCTCCTCCGAGGCACTCCGAACACTGAAGATCCCAGGCAAGGAGACGCACCGGAGTTACACCGACGGGCCGGCAGGCGAGACCCTGCAGTGCTCCACCGGCACCGACGGACTGTCAACTGTGGTCCCTCTCGCCCGCCCGGTCCTGGGGACATCGCAGGGTGCTGAGACTGGAACGGCCGTAGACATCTACACACTGCATCCCTCTCGTCCCTGGCAGTGCAACGGACACACAAAGCCGCCCCCCCTCCTTCCTGAAGCAGTAGAGGACCACAAGGGAAACGCTCCACCGTACCCTACGCACCGACCTGAGAGCCACCCTGAGCGATTGCGCCAGGCCCGGGCCTACACCGCCAGCCTTCCCCTGGTGATCTCCCCCCCCCGTCAGCGAGACTGCATCGCCCGGGGTCGAGACGCAGCACGACAAGAAGGGCTTAGTGCTCCGCTCCCCTGCTGGTGGACAACACGTCACCAACGGTCCCAACAACAGCAAGGTAGGAGTGTGTGTGGGGTGGGGGGCTTGCCCTGTCTTCCCCCCTAACCCCTACGGCTCCTCATGTACCCGGACCGGCGACAGGGCCCACGAAGCCCGTGAACGGAACTACATGTGGCGGGGATAAGCACTGGCCAGTGCCACGCTGGTGAACAGTACAGTGGCACGGTCCCGCATTTGTTGGGAGGATCATATTCCCCCTCCCCCCTCCACAAGGCCTACACATAATCGGGCTGCGGCGGCGGGAGACAACCCTCAGAACAGCTCCTACGGGACACCATTACCGCAAGGGTGAACTCTCCCCTACACACACTACAACGTCCCAACGCGCCTGGCAGCCCTGGAAGAGGGGCCCACATCCAAGGGGAACACGCTCTACTGTCTTCGGCGCCGCCCTTGCGTGGACACACCGTGGGCACCCCGTGCTGCTGCGACATAGCAATCTGACCCACGCAAGGTCCCTCCTGGCCTCAACATCCACCCTTCCTGTCCGACAACGTGGAATACCCGGACCTGCTGCCATACCAGGCGTGCCAACCGCGACATGGGAAAAGAAAAGTCCAAAAGGCAAACTCTTCAAAGTAAAATGGACCTCTACACAACGGGGGCGCCTCCCTGCCGAGGGACTCGGACTCCAGAAGAGGAAGGTGCCAGTGAAGAGCCCCACGACCCTCCAATCTCTCTGACAGAACTCATGAAAGCGATTGGGGACTCGAGAACATCACTGGAACTCAAAATGGGAGGCCTATCCACAGAGGTGTCCCTCATTCGCCAGGATTTACGCAACCTGTCGGCTAGGGTCGGTGAAGCAGAACAGAGGGTGTCAGCTGCAGAAGACACCGTCCACCGACTGGAACAACAACTCGCCGCAATCACCCAAAAATTCACCCAGCTGGAATATCGCACTGAGGACAGCGAGGGGAGGGCACGACGTAATAATCACAGGATCCTTGGGATACCGGAGAAGGAGGAAGGCCCCAGCACTGAACTTTTCCTGGAAGACTGGCTGGCTCACGTCTTCGCTCCCAAAAAATTATCCAAATTCTTCTCCATAGAAAGAGCACACAGGGTGCACACCGGTCAACCTACCCCTGGAGCCCCACCTAGAACAATAATTGTACGCCTGTTGAATAATCGAGACTTCAATGCGATCCTGCAAATGGCAAGGGCCTCCGGCTCGATCACATACAACGGCTACAGGGCCGGGTTCTACCCTGATTACACCAAGGAAGTTCAAAAGGCCTGCCAGTCGTTCGACTCAGTCAAGAGGAAACTCCAGTCGCTATCTGTCAAATACGTCCTGTTCTTCCCGGCACTGCTTACGGTCCATTACGAGGGCACCACTCATCTGTTCTACAACCCCAAAGACGCATGGGATTGACTTGAAACACGAGTCCTCACTGACTCTAGAGCAAGACGCGCACCGCCTGACCTGCCAGCGCAAAAACCACGGTCTGGGCGGCCCTCGCCCCCTATATCCCCGACAAGTGCAGATGGTGACAACGCAGCATCTGACCGACAGCTCCACAGAGAATGGATGAGGCCTCCGCAATACGGGGGCTAATCTTCAGTGCAGTAACACAGGAACTCTAACCTAGCGGCCGCTGCTCATCATGCGGTGTAGGCACTATCCCAGTCCGGGTCATCCCGAAGAGGTTCTTTAGTTATAAGTTTAATGTTTGGGCGACAGGTGCTCCCAGTTGGGGGGGGGGGGAGGGGAGTACAGGGTGGGGTGAGTTTTAGGGATGCACGTAACCTTAATCGCAGGATGTGAAGGAATGACACCGACACATACTGGCATGGAAATCAAACACTGTTTACAGGCGGGGCCAATGATACCCGAGCTCTCCAGTTATCAGTCACACAATCACATGGCAACCTCTGGACGTCTCCCTCTGGTGAATAGCTCCGCACACCTCAGAAATACACGAGACCACCATTGATCCTCCCAGATGCCCCACTACGCAACCCACGCAGATGAAGTAAGCACCAACGCACTATCCTTATTGTCCTGGAATGTTAACGGCCTCGGCTCCAGCGTGAAACAGAGATTGGTGCTTCAGTATCTCAACCGATATTCACCAGACATAGTTCTCCTCAATGAAACACATCTGATTGGCACGAACAGCAACTTCTTCAAACGTTCCAATTACCCACACACCTACCAAGCTGGATTCACAAAAGGCGCCAGGGGTACATGGATACTCGTCCATGAACGAGTTCCCCTACAGGTCAGAAAAGTAATAACTGATCCTCGGGGCCGCTATGTGATACTGCTCGCTGACATCTGGGATGAGAAATGGGGCCCCGTCGCAATCTACACCCCCCCTAAGCTCACGAAAGAACTGCTGGCTAAACTGCGGAACTTGCTCCTGGAAGAGGAAGCCAGCCTATGGGTAATAGGAGGAGACTTCAATGAAGTGATGGATGTCACAGTCGATAGGTCTTATAGGAGACCTGGAACCCGACCTGCCCTGACATCGCTCACCGCATTTGCCGAAGCGCTGCGGCTAATAGACACATGGTGCTCAATTCATAGCGACGAGGCCGGCTTTTCCTTTTTCTCCAGCGTACATAAATCACTCAAGAATTGATTACGCCTTCATCCCCCATAGCACAACCCATAGACTTCTATCAGCTGAATTCCTTGCAAGAGGAATTTCGGACCACTCTCCGCTCCTTATAACCATGAAGAATGCCTGTCAACGTCCGGATAGCAACTGGCGTCTGAACACATACCACTTGCGGCTCCCTGAAATCGCAGAAGAACTTCAGAAAAAGACTGCAGAATACTTCGAAATAAACAAAGGCTCAGTGGAATGCTTGATCTCGATTTGGGAGGCATACAAAATGGTCCTCCGAGGGGAGGCTATCTCGGCGATATCCGCCCACCGGAAACGACATGCCCAAAAGGTCAGGGAGGCAGAGGCACAAGTACTAGAATGCGAACGGCAAATCCTAGCACATAACTCTCAAGAAGCTAAGTAAGCCCTGATCACAGCACAGGAAGCCCTCCGCAACATTGCCCTGGACAACGCACCAATGGCACATCAGCTGGTCCGGAGTCAAAATTTACGAACAAGGTGATAAAGCTAACAAAACCCTGGCCTGGTTGGAGAAACGTGAACTAAGCAGAGGACAGGTGCAAGTTATCAGATCTCCGGAGGGAGCGTTGCTGTCAGAAGACTCTGACATAGTTGAGACATTCACTACCTACTATAAGAAACTCTACACTCCACCCACCGGACGCTCACACTCTCGCAACAGCAAACAGACCTCCTGAACACTGAAATCACGGAGAATGAAATACAAGAGGCGCTCGCAAAGCTCCAACCCGGGAAAACTCCGGGCCCCAATGGCTTCCCGACAGACCTGGAAATGCCTTGGCGGCACACTATCGACTCATGTGCACCACATGTTCCTACGTAGTAAAGAACAAGGTGCACTCCCCTCAGACCTCAGGAGGGCATGCATAGTCGTCATACATAAAACCGGAAACCCCCCGGAGGAATGCGCCTCCTACCGTCCCATTTCACTGATCAACGGAGAAGCCAAGGTCCTCACCAGAGCACTTGCTAACAGACTACTAAAGGTGATTGAGACACTCGTCCACCCAGATCAATGTGGATTTATGCCCAATAAATCCACCCGCATGAACTTACGAAGAATTCAACTTGCTCTGAGCAGAGCCGCAGAAATACCAGCACCACTGACCCTCCTGGCGGTGGACTTTGAAAAGGCATTTCACTCTGTGGGGTGGGACGCCTTATCGACAATCATGGCCAGAATGAACCTGGGGCAAACATTCATATCATGGGTCAAACTCCTCTACGCACTCCCGGAGGTCACTGTGAGGGTGGACGGCAAGTCCTCTAAACCATTCCCTCTGGGCTGAGGTACTAGACAGGGGTGCCCCCTATCCCCACTTCTCTTCCTCCTCGCCATCGAACCACTAGCAATATAACTCAGATCAAACAAAAACTGGTCTGGATTCGCCTGGCCAGGGGGAGGGGAAGACCGACTTTCGCTCTACGCGGATGACCTCCTTATATACCTCAGCAGCCCGAGTACCTCATTGCCGACCGTCTCCCTTATCCTTAGGGAATACCAAAGCTTTGCAGGCCTAAAGGTGAATGAGGGCAAAACTATTTACTTCCCGATCCAAGGAGACGAGTCTGCGATTCCAGAGACTTCCCCCTACCATGTCTGTATCAGGGAATTTAAATATCTGGGCATAGGGCTTGACCCGACACTAGAGGGGTTCCTCCAACTCAACCTCCAACCCGTATTAGAACGGTTTAATAGAGATGTCTCCCACTGGCAATCACTCCCCCTATCGCTAATAGGTAGGGCAGCACTGTTCAAGATGATGACCCTCCCCAGACTCCTATATGTTCTCCAAAACGCCCCGCTCACTATCCCCCAGGAAACTTTCACACTCATTGATAGGAACCTCCGCACACTGCTATGGGGAGGGAAGCAACCCAGAATTGCCCTTGACACGCTCCAAAGATCGGTATGTGAAGGAGGCCTCGGTCTACCCTGCATACGCGCGTATTATCTAGCGGCGCAGGTAGGGGTGGTGAATGATTGGTTACACGCAGACCCCACACTGCCACACATCCGTATTGAAATGGAGACCATGTCCCCAGTCCCCCCACTACAGGTCCTGTATGCCACTAACAATCAACTCCCGACGCTGCCAAAAATAACACACCATATCCGTTGCGCCTGGCGAGATGCACACAAACTGGTTGGCTGGAAAGGAAAGCCGACACTATCCCAACCCATATGGCATAATGCATACCTCCCGGAAATAATGAAAATGGGCTCGTTTGAACACTGGGAGGCAAAAGGGATAACCACACTAGCGCACGTGATCCAAGAGGGTCGCCTCCTAAGCTTTGAGGCCATGCAAGAGCAATTCGGCTTGGCACCTATGGACCAGTTTCACGCCATTCGCACCAAGTTCCCAGACATAACAACTATACCCCCCTACTCTCCCATTGAGACCAATGTCCTCCCGCAACGAATCCCCTCCAGGGTCACCTCTAACCTCTATCAGGCCCTCAACTCCTTCGGGGCCACACAACTCGATAGGCTCAAAAAAAGGTGGGAGAGAGATTTGGGTGAACTGGAACCAGAAGACTGGATAGACGCACTAATGTCCCCCAGAGAAATTGGGAGAGAAGCTAAGCTTAGACTAATACAACTTAGAATCCTTCACCGCTCTTACTACTTTTGCACTGCTATGGCCTGGTGGGCGGGGACCGAGGATGGGACATGCATCAGATGCAGGAGTGAACCGGCCACCTTCTACCATATGATCTGGGACTGTCAAGTGCTACAAGTCTTCTGGCGGGACTGCATCAACACGATCACTACTGGCGACGCCAATCCCTAGAGATCCCAAAATGACACTTCTGGGCATCTGGGGAGAAGTGGACCTGACAAAGTACGAAAAAATGTTTTTGGTGGTCGCGCTGGGGGCGGGCAAAAGGCTCATCGCTGCCAACTGGGGCTCTGCAGACCCACTGCACCCGAACCGCTGGAGCAATTAACTAAACAGATGTGCATCTTCAGAGCGCCGAATCTATAACGTGCAGGGCGGCCCCCGTAAATTCGAAAAGATCTGGGGTAAATGGCTTGATGCTCAATGAAATCCACCCCTCCCCACTCCCCCTCACCCCCTCCTCTCCTCCCCTTCCCCTCCACCCTTCCCTCAACTCGAAGACGTAAGACGCAACCAGTACTGCCAGCATTTATTTGTCTCACAGCCGTCTCATGGCCCTTCGGCACAGCATTGCCATTGCCGCCGTCGATATTGCCTTGTCTTTCTGATGAATGCCTGTTAGGCAGAAACCTGTGCAGTTCCCTCTGGGACCACTGCAAAAGATTTAAGACTACAGGTGGTTGGCAGTAAACCCAATTGGTAGCAGTCTGTACCACCCAGATTTACCTGGTAGCTGTGGCTGAGCAGTCAGACTTCTCTGAAGAAGAGTTAGGCAGTATACAGAGTATTTACAAGAGGTCAAAAGAACACAGTAGAACAAGCAAACACTGACCAGAACTTGGTGTAAAAGAGATATAATTATTTATTTAAAAGAAACACATCTAGTTAAACACACTGGCACTAATATCAAGCAGTTCAAAAACACGGTCATTAAAAGATATACATTCCCTTCAACGATTATTAGACAAGTCTTAAGTAAAGCAACACTTATTTTCAGACAGCGGTGAGCGCTTAACGAAGATGGCACTCTAATCAATCGGTTAAAAAGGGAGAGAAAGGCAGAGCGAAGATAGAAACAGATCCCAACACTTTCGGAAGAACACAGTAGGAGAAGAAGGCAGGTTAAAACCGTATAGTCAAAGTTAACAAGGCCGGACCCACTTTAAGAGGCTCCGGTCAAAATGTGTCCAAGGTCACACGGTTAAAAGTGCCCAAAAGTCTCGCAATAGTTCAGAAGGAGTTGGATCAACAGAAAGGGACCAGTTAGATGTCAAGGCGGCCAGCCCAGTTCAGAAGGTTAAGGGATTATTGTTACCTTGTAGCAATCTTTAGAAAGGGAGGCCTGGCGGACACAGTACCTTGAAATGGTGAGAACGCTCCAGCGGGGGCAGTTGTTCCTGGCAGCGGGTGCAAGTCGGTGCTTCGTCCGGGGGAAGAGAGGATCTCGTCGGGGAGGAAAGCAGGAGTCCGTTGCACTGCCAGGGAAGAAACCAGCCGCGGAGTTCTCAATTAAAAGGAGCGGTCCTTTTATTCGCGGTCCAGTGGTAAGTGGCTATCCGGTTGCCGGGGTGCTTGGCACGGGCGATTCGACCACAAGACGTCCTGGGATGCGAGAAAAGAAGGTAACCTGGTTGTGCCCAGCAGTCAGGGGAAGAAGACTCTCCAGCAGAGAGATCTCCTCTGTCGTTGGCAAGTGGTGAGTCGGTTCAGCAGGGCTCCACCGGTGGTGTCGTCGTAGCAGGTCGGCTCAGCTTCTCCCTCGTCGGATTTTCAGGTCCTGTGGCGACTTCTGAAGTTCCAGTCCCAAAAGCCCTGCTTTTATGCAGCACACCCCCATTCACTCAGCCTAGCTGTCAATCAAACATGTTAAGTGGTGAGCCGGCCAGCTCACCACTTGGGCCAATCACAGAAAAGTGCGACTTGAGTTACCAAGGTAACTCAGTCCAGGGTGCCTAAACCCCCTCCCACACCCCCTGTGGTACCCATACAGAGTGGCACCACTTTTGGAGGCTTCTGTGGAGAAGCCTGCCAAAAGTGGAACAAAGGGCTCGACTTGGGTTGGGGTCACAGAAGAGAACACAAACTGCATTTTAGAATCGAGTTCTGGCAAAAAAATACCAACCAGTGAATTAATATTAAATAAATAAACCGGCGGTATGTTCGAGGCTATAAGAATTAAATAATTAAAGTTGGTAGCCTCGAACAATGGGAAAATCCCATAGAGATATATTCGCGGTTGAATATAAAAAGTAGTATCCACTGCCACCAGCCAAAACTCGATCAGGGGGGACAGAGACGTGCCCCCTCGAACAACAGACCCCGGGGCAATCGAATTGCCCCGACCAGTATGTCCACAATATGATGGTTTGTACTGGTTTCTGTTCATAATTTGGGACTAATAAAGCCAATGGTGACTTTACATGCCCTGGGAGACAGTCAGTCCCAGGGTATGGAGTCTATGTTGGGCGGTCGCTACGACACCCCTGGGTTACGGCACGGAGGGTAACCAGACAGAGTGGCACCACTTTTGGAGGCTTCTGTGGAGAAGCCTGCCAAAAAGTGGAACAAAGGGCTCGACCTTTGGTTTGGAGTTACAGAGGCGAACACAAACGCCATTTTAAAACTGAATTCTGGCAGAAAATACCAACCGGTGAATTAATATTAAATAAATAAACCGGCGGTATGTTAGAGGCTATGTTAAAAAGTATTAGCCTCGAACAATGGGAAAATCCCATAGAGATATATACGCAGTTGAATATAAAAAGTAGTATCCACTGCCACCAGCCAAAACTCGATTAGGGGGGACGGGACAGTGCCCCCTCGAATAACAGACCCAGGGGCAATCGAATTGCCCCTACCAGTATGTCCACAATATGATGGTTTGTACTGGTTCTGTTAGTAATTTGGGACTAGTAAAGCCAATGGTGACTTTACATGCCCTGGGAGACAGTAGTCAGTCCCAGGGTATGGAGTCTATGGTGGGGGGTCACTATGACACCCCTGTGTTACTGCACGGAGGGTGCTGTGTAACACACATAAAAAAAACATATGAGACCCTATGGAGTAAAAGACCCCATAGCCCATGAAACACATTAACATTCAAAGGAACACCATAAATCATGTCCAAGAGTGGGAGGAAAAGAGTCTCGCTCTTGGCAGGAGAAAAAAAACAAACTCCAGAAATCCAGCAAAGCTGCTGGGGGACTCACTAGGTTAGGAAATTCAGCCTAAACAGAGAATTCTCCCTAACAATGCCTATGTTTATTTTGTTTATGTTATTGTTGTGCTGTTTAAATTCAATAAACAGAGTTATAAAAAAAATAAATCACAGGCAATATTTTGGTTAGGCAGGCAGAATCCAGAAACACTCCGAGACAGGAGTTCAAGAGTCAAAGGGTCGGAGCCAGGGTTAAGTGACACCGGAGACCTGTTGCCAAAGATCACACAGTCAGACATTTCACGATTCAAAGTAGCCAAGAGTACTTCGATATTGTCAATGTTCGGAAGCAAAAGTTATAAGAAGGAGGGAAGACAAGAGCAAGCCGTGAAGATGAAGAAAAGGGGTTGACCCAGTTCCCTCAAGCAGAACACAGTACCTTATTCCAATGGTGCATCTAGTGCCCTGGCAGTTGTTCCCGTTGGTTTCCCGCAGACCCACGTTTATCTAATATAATCGCGGTAGAAAAGTTAGGGTAGATACCACTGCCACCAGCCAAGTCTAAATGTTAAAAGAACGAAACAATGCTCTAGGAGGTACAGTTAAAAAGGGATACAAATTAACCCTTTCCAGTACTCCATAGAAGATGGGGTGTACTGGATCTGTGGTAGATTGACTAGGTAAAGTTAATGGTAACTTTACCCTTTTCTGGGGACGGTAGTCAGCCTCAGAAATGGAGTCGGGGGAAGTCTCAAAGACAACCCTGTGCCACGGTACTGAAGGTGCTGTGTGACGCACAAGAGAAGGGGGCTACTGAAGTGGGGGCTACTGAAGTGGTGTACTTCAGAGTCCACAATCACAAAAACAGAGAAATATATCTGTCAAAATACAGCTAAGAGTGGGGGAAAGAGCTCACACACTTACCAAGTGGAAAAAAATAAACTCCAGAAGTCCAGCAAAGCTGCTGGAGGACTCACTAGGTGAGGGAAATTAGCCATCAATGAGAATTCTCCCTAACACTTATACCTTAGCCTCTAAGCAGCCACGCATGAACATTCTGATGCTGCAGCCTGGATGTAGGACTCTGCCCCATCAGTGGAATAGCAGGTCCATCTTCGCCTGAGGTACCTTGAAGGACAGATGGACAAGTCCAGACACTCTGGATACCACATCCTATGGCCCCAGTCCGGAGCGGTCATAATCACCTTGGACCCAAACCGACCTGAGAACTATGTGAGAGGTGGACACAAAATTGTAATTTTCTCAACATGTGTCATGTTTATAAAAATGAAAAGGGGGATGGGATAAAGACCTATATGTCCCTATCGCAACAGGAATGTTCCTTCCTATCAAACTAAAGCTAAAGAAAATGTACCTTGTGTCCAAATATATCTGACCTTCACACTAACATATACAACCAAAATGTGCAAGGTAAACGTGTCTGTTTTCAGTTAAAAAAAATGTGCAAAACTATGACTCCAGCAAAGCCATCCTGCATCCAGGGTTTGACTCCCTTCCTCTGAATCAATCAGGAATACTTTTGAGACTTCTGTTCCAACAATATTATATTCAATTCAACGAAAAATGTCTCTTTCATCCAACACTTTCCTCCAACTGCCAAAGTAAATGTCTCGTCACAGAACACTTGTTCAAAACCAAAGCAACGGTTGCTCTCATGAAATATTCTACTCAAGATGTCAGAATTATGTCAGAATGATTACTTAGAATGATGTTACAACAGTATTTTCCATAGAATACTTTTCTCAAGATGTTAATACAAGTGTTTCTTTCATAGCAGGTTTTTCTTAGGAGGTCAGAGTAAGTGTTTTTCTCATAGAATACTTTTGTCAGAATGGCATAACAAATGTCTCTTGTTGTACAATAGTTTGTCAGGATGATAAAGTAAATGTTTTCTTTCCACAAAACCGTTTATTTCCTGGTTTACCCACCTGCCAGGAATGGTTTCTACTTCGCACAACTGTTAATGTGTCTCTCTCTTTACTTGTGGCAATCTTTATTCCAGGTTTCTCCACACCAACATCTCATATGAGGAGAATTGCACAATGTTTGCCCATTTCTTTGCTTGTGACAGTCTGGGTTCCAGGTTTCCGCAAACTGAGATCACACCTGAGGAGACTGGCACCTTTTTTGCTTTTCTTTCTCTTCCGAGAACTAGTAAGTGAAACCCAAAGGTGTCTCACTTACTAGTTCTCGGGGATCTGTCAACCAGGTGGCCAGGGCACAGCCATCGCTATTGGATCCATTCCTGGGGGGTGGACCAGTGAGGGAGGATCCCCTGGAAGGGGTGTCCTCGGGGGGGTGGAAGTGGGACACCGATGGGTGAGATGCGGTATCCCCCTTCTTATACCTTTTCTCCATCCTATCCCGTAGGATACTGGAACACTCTACCAACCCCCTTTTCTGACACAAACACTTTCAAACATCGTGAAAGACGATGGACAAACAGCAAAGCAGTTTCCCTGACATATCCCATTGCCAGGGTTAGGCAATTGACCGGAATCACACACACCGGACAGCCCTTTCCTTTCCCCAGAGGGATAAAAGGTGGAGCACGAGAGCACAATACGAGCAAGGCAGACCGCACGATGAGAGAGCTAACTCAACATGGCATTTCAAGTGGAGGAGGAAGATGGTGCAAACCGACAGGGTGACAAGGAGAGAAGCGACTTTGCCCTTTCCCAGTCAGGCCTGTGAAACCTCTACAGAAGGAATTGTAAGACTGCGAACAATGGCCAGAGTGTTGCAGAAGATGTCAACTGTACATGTGGCCCTCCTCCGTTGATAACCAAGCCAAGGGTAGATGCTTGCCACCGTGGTACCAGCCTTGATACCAGAGACAAGAAAAAGCCAAGTGGTTCATCACAGCCGGTGAGTTTAGGGGAGAGCCGACAAGAAACCAAACTGTGTTTGAACAAAAGTAACAAAATGGCTAATTGAAGAAAGTACAAAGAACTGTTTGTTAAATACGAGAGGGGAAACCAGCTGCAGTGGAGTCAGACACCAAGTGGGTGTACACTTGGGAAACTCTGGGCGAATACTCTATGGTTGAAACTACCGTTACCAGAAGGCCTTGGGAACAGCGCGAGAATAGGGTCTAAGAGATCATATGGGGGCCTAGTAAAATCCCCTGTCCAGTCAAAAGTCTTTGACCGACAAATGATGATAAAGCTAAGGGAAGTGAATCCTGCATCGTAAGAGCTGTGTGAATTACAAAAGTTGGCAAGAGTGAACCCGACGGAGAGATGCCAATGAGCAGGGGGCAAAGTCTGATATCCCAATGTATAGTGTGTTGACAAGAGTTAACCCGGCAGAGGGTTGTCCACAGTGAACTGTTTAAAAAGACATTAAGATTTGTGAATGGCACAGAGGACATTTTGTTGAAAGGCGTAGTGAACCAGACAGAGGGAGGCTGACATTCGAGAGGGGTCCGAGTCTGTAACAGGGGAACCCAGGGGTGAAGAAGAATCACTCTAAAGGCAAGTAGAAAATTGTTTTGAACATATCAAGCCCTCGGAAGCAAGAGAGTGAAACACTGATGGTCCCAATATCGCAAAGAGCTTTCTAGGGATCTGAGCCCAGAAGAGGGGAATGCAGGGGTAGAAAGGTATCACCCAACCTCAAGCACAAAGAAATTTTTGTTTATTATTTTGGAACACAGCATATCCTCTGAGGCAAGAGACTTTTTGTAGAAAAGAGACTTAACCACCGAAGGCTCTGATAGTTGAGAGCGGAACTGTTAGCTTGTGCTGGGAAAGCTCAAGTGTGTGTTGTGCTCTGGAGTCCCGTCTTGTCCCGTGCTGAAAACGTGGGGAAGGAGAACCCCGACTACTGCATACTGACTTATTATTTGTGAACACTTCTTTCTTTCCTGTGAACCCTATCCCACATGCTTTGTCTGTATTTATCGTAAGGATTAGCAATAGGTTTCTATTAGTATAGGCCCTTTTATTTCACAAGATGCCACTAGGACAGCCTTATTATTATTTGATGGTCGTAGCTTGCTCCCGTCTTGGATTTAGCTTTAGATTGGGCATTCTTCCAATCCGCATATACAGTTTAATAAACACCCTTGAACTGTGATCACTTGTGTCTGTCTTTACTGTTGCCACCATGAGTTCCTTATATATGGTGTCAGAATGGGATATGATTCGACTGATAAAAATTGAAACCCATGCTAATAATTGTAGTACCACCAGAAGAGCAAATTAAAAAAGTGGATCTCCTAGATTCTGATTGCATATCCACACTGAAAGAGGTGCTGTTCTCTCAGTTGTGTATTACACTTAGTCAACAAGATTTATTCTTAAAAACACAAGTGTTATTAGATACACTTCCTCTATCCCATTACAACATACAGCCTTGGGACAGAATAATCCTCAAAGTTCGACCTGTGTTTTCTTTTATTAGACCTAGTGATCTGAGTCCCCCTGCCTCCTAACCCTTTGTTTTTGGGACCCACTCTTCATCCGTTGCCGGACCCTCAGGGTTAACAACAAATGTTCCCCAACCTACTACTTCGAAAGACTCAGATTCAGAAGATTTTGAAACCTTGTACGACGGAATCGAGAGCCGTTTCTTTTTAAATTTAGATTCCACAGAAGGAACCCTTACACCACCAGAAAAAATGGCCGACTTAGCCAAAGTCATTGCCCAATTAGCGACCCATCAGATACAGGCAGAAAACAGGCTTCAAGAAAATTTAACATAGTTAATTGAATTACAAACCAGGCAATTACTATCACAGGCCATATCTTGAAGGTGAGGATTTAGGACATTTTTGTTTCTAAATTTTGAATGCCTGGCCAACCAACTAGGATGGGAAGAAAATCTGCAAAGATGCTACTTGCGACCCTTTATTGAAAGACAAACATACTGTCAACTACTTAACCTTGCACAGGGAGCCACCTTTCTATCTATCAAAGAAGGGTTACTAAAATGAGTGGGGCAGACCTGTAATTTTTACAGATAAAAATTACGAGCCATAAAATTAACCCCAGGAGAAACCCTGTTAGAACTAGGTAAACACATTAAAAACAGAGTGGCCCTATGGATTAATAACAAGTCCTTAGAAGAACTAACGGAAATGATTATGTTAGAACAATTCACAAATTCTCTACCTCCTTTCTTCCAAAAATCTGTCCTCCAGTTAAAACGACCTACTCTAGCCGCGACAATTGAGACTGCACAGAACCATTCAGATGCAGCTAAACACTTCCATTTGACCCATCGATGGGAAGAACGTAAGGACCATAAATCCATCCATCGAATTCAACCTCAAGGAGTGGATATACAAGGGGGACCACAGAGGATCAAAGAAGGAAAATCACGGGAGGGAATAGAAAGTAGGAAAACTGACAGAAGCGCTAAGGATGAAAGTAGAAAGGAGGAATTAAAAGGAAGTAGACTGCCTCCTTTGATCTGTTTTTCTTGTAGAGAAACAGGACATCTAGCTAGAAACTGTCCTGAGAATATAAAAGACAAACCCATGGAAATAGGCTGTTTGAAGGGCGAAGAATGGGAAGAACCTGAGGAAGAGCTAGAAACGTTTAGTATGTTCCTGTGGCAAACTCCTGTTGAGTTCACCTTTGAAAAGGCTTGGGTGAATGGGAGGTAAGTGTGAGCCCTGATCGACCCGGGCAGTAAGCAAACCGCTATACGGGCTGATTTTGTTACAACAATAGATCTGAACAATGCGGCCCTAGTTAGAGTGACATGTGTACATTAGACAACGAAGTATACCCCCAAAATACCAGTACACATTGAGATCCGAGGTGAGTCCTGCAAGATATCATCTGCTATAATTCCTGGACTCTCTGAAGAAGTCATTCTAGAGCGGGATTTCCCCATCTTCTCTACACTTTTACAAGAACCTCCACCCCCCTTTGGATATTTTCTACCCCAAAGATCATGGCAAATGGACGACTATTCTGAAAACTTCCCAATATGGAAATGGGAAAACATTGAACCCAAAACAGACCTTAAACCCCAATTCATGGGCTATTGTAAAGAAACTGATGAACCCATTCCACCTCTACCTACTCTGACCATAACTAACCAGTGTAATATGCAAGAGTTCCTGGACATCTCTGGTCCCTGTTCTCTTCCAGGTCTTACCAACCAGAAACCTGGACAAAGTACAGGCATATCCACCTCGCCTAGGGGAAGGGTATATGAGAAAACCAAAGGTGTCTCGCTTACTAGTCCCCAGGGATCTGTCATCCAGGTGGCCAGGACATTCCCGTGGCTATTGGATCCAGTTCCTGGGGGTGGACCAGTGAGGGATGATCACCAGGATGGGGGATCCTCTGGGAGTAGAAGTGGGACACCAACGGGTGAGATGCTGTATCCCCCTTATTATACCTTTTTTCCATCCTACCCCATAGGATACTCGAACACTCTACTCCCCCTTTCCTGACATAAAAACTTTTACACATCACAAAAGACAACAAACACCAAAGCTGTTTCTCTGACATGTCCCAACGCCAGGGTCAGGCAAAGTCAGGCAATTGACCGGAATCACACACACTTGACGGCCCTTTCCTTTCACCAGAGGGATAAAAGGTGGAGCATGAGAGCACAATATGAGCAAGGCAAACCTCACAATGAAAGAGCTAACTCAACACAGCAGTTCAAGAGGAGGAGAAAGACGGCGCGAACCGAGAGGGTGACAAGGAGAGAAGCGACCTTGCCCTTTCCGAGTCAGGCCCGTGAAACCTTGACAGAAGGAATCGTAAAACCGCAAACAATAGCCAGCAATTGTTGCAGCAGATGTCAATGGCACACAAGGCCCTCCTCCACTGATAACCAAGCCGAGGGAGCCGCTTGCCACTGTGGTACCGGCCTTGACTCCAGAGACAAGAAAAAGCCACGCGGTTCATCACAGCCGGTGAGTCGAGGGGAGAGCCGATAAGAAACCGAACTGTGTTTGAACAAAAGTAGCAAAACGGCTAATTGAAGAAAGTACAGAGAACTGTTTGTTAAATACGAGAGGGGAAACCAGCAACAGAGGAGTCAGACACCACGTGGGTGTTCACTTGGGAAACTCAGGGTGAATACTCTATGGTTGAAACTACCGTTACCAGAAGGCCTTGGGAACGGCATGAGAAGAGAGTCAAACTGGTCATACAGGGGTCTAGTTAAATCCTCTGTGCAGTCGAAAGTTTTTGACCCACAAATGAAGATAAAGCTAAGGGAAGTGAAACCTGCATCGTAAGAGCTGTGCGAATTACAAAAGTTGGCAAGAGTGAACCCAGCGGCGGGATACCGATGAGCAGGTGGCAAAGTCTGAAGTCCCAATGTATAGTGTGTTGACAAGAGTGAACCCGGCAGAGGGTTGTCCACAGTGAACTGTTTAAAAAGACATTAAGATTTGTAAATGGCACAGAGGAGATTGTGTTGAAAGCTGTAGTGAACCCGACGGAGGGAGGCTGACATTCGAGAGGGGTCTGAGCCCGGAAGAGGGGGACCCAGGGTGAAGAAGAATCACTCTAAAGACAAGTACAAAATAACATTTGGTTTGTTGTTTTGAATATAACAGGCCCTCTGAAGCAAGAGAGTGAAACACTGAAGGTCCCGATATCGCAAAGAACTTTCAAGGGCTCGGAGACCGGAAGAGGGGGATCCAAGGGTGAAAAGGCATCACCCAATGTGCAAGCAGAAAGGAACTGTTGTTCATTATTTTGGAACACATCAGATCCTCGGAGGCAATAGACTTTTTGTAGCAAAGAGACTTAACCACCGAAGGCTCTGATAGTTGAGAGCGGAACTGTTATCTTGTGCTGACAAAGCTCCAGCTTGTGCTGTGCTCTGGAGTCTCGCCTTGTCCCATGCTGAAAACGTGGGGAAGCTAGAACCCGACTACTGAATCCTGACGTATTATTTGTGAACACTTCTTTCTTTCCTGTGAGCCCTATCCCACACACTTTGTTTGTGTTTAGGGTAAGGATTGGCAATATGTTTTTATTTGTATAGGCCCTTTTATTTGACAAGACACCACTAGGACTGCCTTATTATTATGTGATGGCCGTAGCTTGTTCCCATCTTAGATTTAGGTTTAGATTAGGCATTTTTCCAAACCGCATATACAGTTTAATAAACACCCTTGAACTGTAATCACTTGTGTCTGTCTTTACTCTTGCCACCATGAGTTCCTTACAGTTTCCAAGTTTCCCCAAACTGACATTCCATTTGAGGGGAATTGTACCCTTGTTGCCCTTCTGTTCTACCTGGTCAATGTTCAAATTGCCTGCTCAAGTGTCCTTTAACTTGATAACACGTCCTGGGGCCCCAAACTCCTTTTGGCTGACTCACCGGCTTAACGTGTATCGAAAATGAAGAACTGTTGGTGGGCCAGTTTCTCCGCTTGACCAGAGTCTCTCGCGGTTCCAGCGCCGGTCTCTTGCGCCTTTTCCAATGGAAACCTTGCTATTTCACATGACCGCGTCTCACCTGGTCCTGCAGCCGCTGACTTTGCCCAGAGTCCTTCTCCTCAGGTGCCTGTGAGCGTTCTCCTTCTTCAGCACCAATTGCTGCTGTGACTCTGCTTCGGAGCTCGTCTCCCACTTTGGGGCCTCCATGGCATTCTGCTCCTTCTCCTTCCTCTGAACTGCGACCACCTCCTCTGCTGCTATACCACCACATTGCATAGCCAGACATACCATTTTTAAATCTCCCACACAACTGATAATTTGTTGAACAACTAGTCTGCATCTTTGACTTAAGGTTGTTCCTATTGCACATTGGTTCTTCTCTCCTCTTCCTCCTCCAAGTAATTTAGGTATTATGGGAATTGAAGTCCATATTGTGTTTGAGCTTACCAAAGCTATATTGTTTCGAATGCTTGTTGGAATTGAGTTAGTCAGAAACAGGAGTTATGTGAACCTAATGTGTAGTGATATTGTGTTCAGCACTCTTACCCAGGACAGCACCATTATAATCAAGGGATGCAAAATATGACGTGTTTCTAAAGTATAAAGCTTATTCTGTTTATGGGGTCTTTCATATAATATTCTTTGGATTTTAACATGGGAGGGACTTGTGCAGTGACAACTGTGGGCTACATTGACCCACTGAACAGAATGTCTCCATATCCAAACTGCGTTTTTGCAGCAACAAAAAGATGGCTGCACTGTTTTGCCAAGCACCATTTGGCAAGATGGAACAGGAGGCACCCCGTGAAAGGCTACTAGGGTGTGTTCTTGTTTGTCTTAAAGACATGGAGTGAAATAGCAGTGCTGCTTTGCTGCAAGCCTAAAATTCCCATTGAAAAAGGGAATATGTCACCTCTAAAATGATGCCGCTCTGATGCTATTTTTCCCTGTTTCACCAAACTGCTTTTGTCAAAAAGACCATGTCACGCCCAGCCATATTCACATTGAGCTCCATCAGAAAAGAGCCTTATTCCTGAATGATAGGATGTGCCAGCCAAACCTGAGAAAATCAACAAAAGCGTTCCTTTAGCTACACAGGAAACGCCCAAATTGTGCTACAAAATGTAAAAAATCACTGCTTGAAAAGAAAATCAGAGCTTTCTTTGCACATGTCAATTTCATGGAGACCTTTGCTTGGTACAGACTGTTGTGTGAAACAAGCTGACTACAGCTACAGAACCATATTGGAAAGGCAGATATAAAAACTGAATTTGACAGGAATATGCCCGCTTTCACTGCATGTGTCAAAATGGGCCTTTGCAAACTAAAGAAGAAGATGCCTGTTGGAAGGTACTATGTTGAACAAAAACTTCTCCCTGCCTAGCAATGTGAAAGGGGATTGTGCTGTGAAAATACATGTATGAGATGGTTCCATTCAGCAGGTTTTCTTCTTATTCAGAGCAAACATAAATAAAATTAAATCAAACTGCAGTGGCTGCATGGGGGGATGTCAGGCCAAAAACAGGTTTCTGCTGAGAGGATACCAGAAACAAAAGGCCCCTCACAGTAGATACTGGCACACAAGTGACTTGGGCAATGCTTTGGTCTGGGCTGAGCCCTCTGACAATGGAACTTCTGGGACACGGAAGTGCAAGGTGAAAAGTCACACCTACCCGTGACTTCTAGAGGAAGCTTCAAAGAACATCTCCGTGACAACCCTGGGGTGAGGGGGTAGCCTTGTAAAGGCATGCCCATATATGGAGAACAATACTGACATTTGCCACCAAGGACTATGTTATTATTACAAATGTTAAGACTTTTATCTGTGCCACAGGATTTTGCAAAAATTAGAACATTTTGCAGTTTAAATGTGATTTTGTGGACTTTAATTTAACCTCTTTAGTACCAAGGACGAGGTATCTCGTCCTTGAAAGTGCATGTGCAGTGCCAAGGACGAGATAGCTCGTCCTTTTTGGCACCTTGTTTTGAGCGATCCCTGCAAAGCAGGGATCGCTCAAAACTGTAATCCAACCCCCGGGCTATGTGAGGGGGCGGTCCCTCCTCACTGCCAGGGGGCTGGATTTCCTTCAGTTTCACGGCGGCGTGCGTAAAGCACGTCGGCGGGAAACTGAAAGTAAAATCACTGCAGCAGCCATTTTCGGCAGCTGCGGTGAAGAAAGAAGGTGAGTGCCCTTCTTTCTCCGCCTCAATCTCCGGCTTTATTTCAAGCCGGAGATCGAGGCGGGTATCGTTGGAAAGGGCGTGCGACCCGTGGGCAGCAATGTCACAGGATCAATAGAGATCCGTTTGTGAGGCGGGGGCGGGGGGCTCCTTACTAGGTTGCAGCCCCCCCCCAACCCCCAAAGCATGGGGGCCCATATATAAAGACCCCTGGGGGCAGACATGGGACCATCTGCCCCTGGGTGGGGGCATAAAAAAAAATCGCTAAGAAAAAAAAAGTGATGGGAAGGGGGAGGCCGTTTTGGGGGCCCTAGCCATCAGGGATTTTTTCGGAAAGGGTGTCCTTGGAAAGGGGATATTTTCCCCTTTCCAAGGACACCCTGTGTGACAGCATTTGCTGCCCGCGGCCCCCAAAAATGGTGGGACAGGGCCCCCAGTGGGTGGGGCATTAAGGTTTGGGCACCCCAGGGCCAGATTGGCACATCAATGTGCCTCTCTGCACCAAGGGGATTTGGGTTACCAAAGGAAAAAAGTGAAAATGGTGGAACGCTTTTTAGGGGGGGCGGTGAGGCATCCCAAAGGGTCGGGGGATTTTCCAATGGGATGGGGTGTTGACCCCCTCCACCCCACCCGCAATGGAGTGGGTGCCATGTCATGCAGCCCTCCCTGGGACCAGATATCTGCTCCTAGGAACGTACGCCTGAGCCCAGGGAGGAGTGCAGGACAGCCCCCCCTTATCTGCCCCTGGGGAGGGCTACATGAGATGGGCCACCCCTCCAATTGGGGTGGGGGTAGAGAGGTGCACCCCCCTTCACGTTACAAAATTCCACAGCGGTGTAGGGGACCCCTCCGCTAAAGGGCAGCCTGCCATTTTGAATTGTGTTCTTTGCTTACTATACTTGCCTTGGCGCAGAGGGGCACATTGGTGTGCCAATCTGGTGCCGGGGTGCCCAAACCTTACTGCCCCACCCACTGGGGGGCCTGTCCCACTATTTCTGGGGGCCCTCTCCCCCCCACCCCAAATGGAGGGGCAGTGTACCACACGCAGCCGTTTGTAGGAGGCCCAGGGAGGCCTGCATGAGGTGCCCCTGCCACCCATTTGGGGCGAGGGGGGAGAGGGACCCCAAAAATGGTGGGACAGGCCCCCCAGTGGGTGGGGCAGTAAGGTTTGGGCACCCCGGGGCCAGATTGGCACATCAATGTGCCTCTCTGCACCAAGGGGAGTTGGGTTACTAAAGGAAAAAAGTGAAAATAGTGGAATGCTTTTTAGGGAGGGCTGTGGGGCACCCCAAAGGGTCGGGGAATTTTCTAATGGGATGGGGCATTGACCCCCTCCCCCCACCCACAATGGAGTTGGTGCCATGTCATGCAGCCCTCCCTGGGACCAGATATCTGCTCCTAGGAAGGGACGCCTGACCCCAGGGAGGAGTGCAGGACAGCCCCCCCCCCCTTATCTGCCCCCGGGGAGGGCTACATTTTGCTGGTGTGACCGTAGGTAACACATGTTTTTTGTTTTGTTTACAGATTTTTCTACCCGAGCAGCTGCAACGTTATGTGAGTACTGTTTTTATTATTCTATGGTTAGGGCCCACTGTCAGTGGGGTGGGTGAGACTGGGGCTGGATTGTTGGTGGTGTGGGTGGGAATGGCCCGTCTGGGCAGATCACCTCCAACTGTCCTGGAGTTGCAGCTGGGCTGCATTACAGCTTTTCCCTTCGGTGAGGTATTGGCACACTGCCGAGACTCCTTGGTGGGGTGAAGCTGTAACGCAGAGAACCCAGGGCTCAAGCAAAGGCAGCGGTAATATCCCTGGCCTTGGGCACCCTTCTCCCATGTGGGTCTTTGCTGGGGGTTCTGGGTAATACATTCTGGGCCGATTTGCGTAAGTCAGACCTCTGTGGATTCCCATGGGTGTCCTCTTTTGGGAAATGCATGGGGTTCCCTGTTTTCCTTGCTGGCTTCGATACCCTAGGCCCAAATCTGTAGGTTGCCCACATGAACAAAATGGTCAGTGGCGAAAGGCTTGGGTTTACCAGTGGGTTACCCTTTTCCTTTTGCGCCCCGGTAGGTGCCCCCACACATGTGAGGTACCGTTTTCATCGGGACACGTGTGGGGACGCAGGAAGGTAGTCCATGTGTTGTTGGCGGTGTGTTTCAGTGGGTGGCCAGAGCGAAATGTCTGAGAATTGTTTTCATTTCCAGCCAATTTCAGAGACATTTCCCTGTGTCCACTCACCGAAACACGTCGCCAACAACAGATGTCCCCAATCAGTGGAATATGCGAGAGCGCATGGACATCTCTCATCCCTGTTCTCTGCCCATCCTAACCATAGAAGACCTGATCAAAGAACAGGCATATCCACCTTGCATAGGGGAAGGATATGTGAGAAACCTGAAGGTGTCTCCCTGCCTAAACCTTGAGGATCTGTCACCCAGGTGGCCAGGATACAGCCATCGCTATTGGATCCAGTTCCTGGGGGTGCACCAGTGAGGGAGGATCACCTGGATGGGGGTCCTCGGGGAGAGGGAGTGGGACGCTGATTGGTAAGACGCTGCTTCCCCCTTCCTTTAGCACCTTTTCCCCATCCCCTCACGTAGGACATTCCAAACCACTACCCCGCTTTTCTGACTCTAACACTTCCGCACAAAACAAAAGACAATGGACGAATACCCGAGCCGTTTCCCTGACATGTCCCAATAAAAGGGTCAGGCAAAGTCAGGCAGTTGATCAGAATCAGAAACCCTGATGGCCCTTTCCCTTCCCCACAGGTATAAAAGGTGGAGCCAGAGAGCCCAGTAGGAGCAAGGCGAGTACAGCAGATAGCACAATAAGACGGCTACCACGCAGTAGTTCAAACAAAGGAGAAAGGCGTCAGGAATCGAAAGGGGTGCGAGGAGAGACGTGACCTTGCCCTTTTCGTCCCAGGTCCACCTTCGTGGAGGACAGCCTAAGACTGCGAACAATAGCACAAGAGCCCTGCAGCAGATGTCAATGGTACACGGGGCAAGCTTATGCCGATAAGCAGGAGCGAGGGTAGCTCCCGTGCTCGTGGTACCCGCCTTGACTCCAGAGAAGCCAAAAGCCAAGCGGTTCATCACAGTGGGTGAGTCGATGGGAGAACAGATAAGAACTGGGCTGTGGTGAGTGACAACCACAGGAGTGGAAGCTTCAAACCAAAGCTATTGAACTTTGAGTGAACTGTTAAAAGTGTAAAGGGGATACCAGTTACAGAGGGAAAGCAGCACCATGTGGGGGCTAACTCGAGAGACTCTGGTCCAGTCCCATATGAGAAAAACTTCAAGAACCAGAAGGCCATAGGAAGGCCAGCGAAATAGGTCAAAGCGGTCATACAGAGGGTCAAGCAAAATAACCATACAATTGAAAGACATATCTACAAGAACTGTGAAAGAAAAGGAAGTAAATCCCGAAACCTTTGAATTATATAAAAGAGAACATTGAAAGTAAAGAGGGGTCAGCGCCCAGAATAGGGGCACCCAGGGGTGAGCCACTATCACCCTGCTCGAGGACCATAGTAAACCCGGCGAAGGGAGACTAAAAATGGAGAGGAGTCAGAGCCCGGCGGAGGGGGATCCAAGGGTGAAAGGTTATCACCCCGGATTGAGAAAAGTGAAAGCAGAAGTTAAAGAGAAGGCAAGAGTGAACCCGAAGGAGGGATGCCAGTGGTGAAGCTAACACCCAAGTACTAGCAGTCAAGAGAGGTCCGAACCCAGCGGAGTGAGATCCAGGAGTGAAACCATTACCCAAGTACTGACAGCCAAGAGAGGTCCGAGCACGGCAGAGGGAGATCCAAGGCTCATCTATCATCCAAACTTCAAGAAAAGAACTGGAACTAGGAATACGATTGAGAAAGGTCAGCCCAGAAGAGGGGGGGACCGAGGGGTGAAGCCATAACCCTATCTGTACTGTGGATTATGTTAGGGAGAATTCTCATTCTATGGCTATTTTCCCTTACTGTTAGGGAGAATTCTCTCTTTAGGCTGAATTTCCTAACCTAGTGAGTCCTCCAGCAGCTTTGCTGGATTTCTGGAGTTTGTTTTTTCTCCTGCCAAGAGTGAGACTCGTTTTCTCCCACTCTTGGACATGATTTATGGTATTCCTTTGACTGGTAATGTGTTTTATGGGCTATGGGGTCCTTTACTCCATAGGGTCTCATGTGTTTTTCCTATCTGTGTTACAGAGCACCCTCCGTGCAGTAACACAGGGGTGTCATAGTGACACCCCACCATAGACTCCATACCCTGGGACTGACTACTGTCTCCCAGGGCATGTAAAGTCACCATTGGCTTTACTAGTCCCAAATTATGAACAGAAACCAGTACAAACCATCATATTGTGGACGGACTGGTCGGGGCAATTCGATTGCCCCGGGGTCTGTTAGTCAAGGGGGCACGTCTCTGTCCCCCCTGATCGAGTTTTGGCTGGTGGCAGTGGAAACTACTTTTTATATTCGACCGCGAATATTTTCCTATGGGAGTTTCCCATTGTTCGAGGCTACCAATTTTAATTATTTAATTCTCATAGCCTCGAACATACCGCCGGTTTATTTAATTAATATTAATTCGCCGGTTGGTATTTTTTGCCAAGAATCGATTCTAAAATGGCGTTTGTGTTCTCTTCTGTGACTCCAACCCAAGTCGAGCCCTTTGTTCCACTTTTTGGCGGGCTTCTCCACAGAAGCCTCCAAAAGTGGTGCCACTCTGTCTGGGTACCACAGGGGGTGTGGGAGGGGGTTTAGGCACCCTGGACTGAGTTACCTTGGTAACTCAAGTCGCACTCTTGTGTGATTGGCCCAAGTGGTGAGCCGGCCGGCTCATCACTTAGCATGTTTGATTGACAGCTAGGCTGAGTGAATGGGGGTATGCTGCATAAAAGCAGGGCTTTGGGGACTGGAACTTCAGAAGTCATCACAGGACCTGAGAATCCGACGAGGGAGAAGCTGAGCCGACCTACCATGACGACACCACTGGTGGAGCCCTGCAGAATCGACTCACCACTTCCCGACGACAGAGAAGATCTCCCGGCTGGAGAGTCTTCTTCCCCTGACTGGTGGGCACAACCAGTTTACCTTTCTTTCTTCGCACCCCAGACTGGTTTGTGGTCGAACTGCCTGTGCCAAGCACCCCGGCGGCCTGATAGACACTCACCACTGAACCGCGAATCAACGGACCGCTCCTTGTACCTGAGAAACTCTGCGGCTGATTTCTTCCCTGGCAGTGCAACAGACTCCTGTCTTCCTCCACGATGAGATCCTCTCTTCCCCCGGACGAAGCACCGACTTGCATCCGCTGCCAGGAACAACTGCCCATGCTGGAGTGTCCTCACCACTTTAAAGTACCGTGTCCGCCAGGCCTCCCTTTCTAAAGATTGCTACAAGGTAATAATAACTCCTTAACCTTCTGGACTGGGCTGGCCGCCTTGACCCTCTAACTGGTCCCCTTACTTTGGTCCTACTCCTTTTTGAACCATTACAAGACTTTTGTGCACTGCAACCGTGTGACCTTGGACACATTTCGTTTCGATCCTCTTAAAGCGGATCCGGCCTACTGACTCTGAATTCACGGTTTTACTTTGCCTTCCTCTCTTGTTATGTTCTTGTAAAAGTGTTGGGATCTGTTTCAACTTGTTCTCTGCTTTTCTCTCCATTTTTAAAACGAACTATTAGAGTGCCATCTACGTTAAGCGCTCACCGCTGTCTGAAAATAAGTGGGGCTTTACTTAATACTTGTCTAATATTCTTTTAAGGGAGTGCATATCTTTTAGTGACTGTGTTTTTGAATTACTTACTATTAGTGCCTGTGTGTTTTTCTAGATGTGGTTTTAAATAAATAATTATATCTCTTTTACACCAAGCCCTGGTCAGTGTTTACTTGTTCTATTGTGTGCTCTTGACCTATTGTGAATACTCTGTATATTGCCTAACTCTTCTTGAGGGAAGTCTGACTGCTCAGCCACAGCTACCAAGTGAATCTGTGTGGTACATACTGCTACCAAGTGGGTTTACTGCCAAACACCTGTAGTCTTAAATCTTTTGCAGTGGTCCCAGAGGGAACTGCACAGGTTTCTGCCTAACACTTACCTATAGAGTCCCGAGCAGCTTTGCTGGATTTGAAGGGTTTGTTTCTTTTCTCCTGCTAAGATTGAGACTCTTTTCCCACTCTTATACATGTTTTGCTATGTGTGTTCTAGGGTATTTTTGTGTTCAATGTCTATGGGGATTTCTCAACCCCATTGGAACCATCTTTATTCACCTGTGTTACACAGCACCCTCCGTGCAGTGACACATGGGTGTCGTAGCGACCCCCAAACATAGACTCCATACCCTGGGACTGACTACTGTTTCCCCGGGCATGTAAAGTCCCAATTGACTTTACTAGTAAATTTTTATGAACTTAACCAGTACAACCCATCTTACTATGGAGGTACTAGAAGGGGGTTAATAGTTTTTCCCCTATGTTCATTTTCGAGAGGGTACCGTACAGTCCTTCTCTCAAAGGTTTCTGGCTGGTGGTAGTGGTTACACCGTAAATATTCGACCGCAAATATTTCCCTATGGGATTTTCCCATTTTTCGAGGCTACCACTGTTTCTGACAGCCTCTAACATACCGCCGATTTATTTTTATATTAACTTTACTCCGGTAGGTTTTATTTGCCAGAACTTTAATATAAATTCTTTCTTGTGTCTTTATCTAAACTCCTAACCCAGGTCGGGGATCCTTTGTTCGTCCGTTTGGCGGGCTTCTGCTAAGAAGCCCTCCTTTCCGCACCACTGAGTCTGGGGTGGGTCCATTGTGTGGGAGGGGGAGTAGGACCCCTGGGCAGGGTTGCCTCTGCAACCCATGTCGCACTCTATCCTGATAGGCTGGGCGGTCTCCCGCCAAGATGACCACTCCACTGTGTGAGTGACAGCTAGGCTGTATGAATGGGGCTCTTTTTGCATAAAAGCAGGGTCCTGAGGACTGGAAGAGCAAGACGTCGCCACTGGAACTAAGAAGCCAAAGAGGAGAGAAGCCAAAGACCCCTGCAACGACTGAACCACCGGTGAAGCCCCGCTGCAGCCTCTCACCACTTTTCTCCACACGACGAGAGAAGATCTTCATCTGCAAGAGCCTTCTTCCCTTGAGCTGGTGGGGCCAACCAGTTTGCCAATCACCTTCCTGGACCTGCCTTGGTCGAATTGCCAGTACCCTGTACTCGGAAGCCGGATAACCAGGCACCAGTACACCCGGACCGCGATTTAAAGGAGCGTACCTTTTATTTGTCGGGCAGCACCGCGGCTGGTTTCATCCCTGGGTAGTGTAGTAACTCGAACCTTCCTCCACGACGAGAGCCTCTCTTCCTCTGCTGGATCCCCAAAACTGCAGGAACTACCAGGAACAACCGCCACCGCAGGAGCCACTTCTTCATTTTGAAGGTACATTGTTCCGCCATGCCGCCCTTTCTTTGCGGTAGAGCTAAAGGTGTTTTAAATCCTTTACCTACCTGTTGGGTTGGCCACCCCTCTTGCTTAACATGGTCTTTCACCTTCTGCATCCAACTTTTCAAAATCATTAACCAAAGACTTGACTGCAGCAACAAGAACATTTTGCTCCTGGGCCCTTGCCCTGTACCACTGACTCTGGCACAGGCCTTCTGACTCTGGCTACATTTGTTAGAACTGCCTTCTTTAGATTGATTCTCAACTAGAACTGTGTTGGTGCACCTACCTCTTATAACTACCCTTTTCTTCCTTTTCTAAACCTTGGGAAATGCCATTTTGCTATACTGATGCACTGTCTTGCTTAAACTTGTTCACAAACTTATGGGAAGTGTTGCTAGGGTGTCTAAGAATGTATTTCTGCATAACTTGTGCTTTCCCTCCCTTGTGAGAAATTGCTAGAGTATCCCTTGTGTGTGGTTTTCACTGTGCCGTTTTGCTCAGTTTTCACTCTGGTTCACTTGGTCTACAATTTAACTAGGGAGTGTGTATATTTTTCTTTGACTTATTTTAACTTCCTTGATGACTGTGATAAATGTGTTTTACTAGAAGTGTATAAAATAAATATATATCTACTTTTTAATACAAAGCACTGACTGGATGTCAGGCGCACTCTGAAATTCTATCTTGACAGGACCAAGGGCTTCCGCAAGTCGGGCATGCTTTTTGTCACCTTCGGGGGCTCCAGCCATGGGTATCAGGGATCCAAGGCTTCTATTGCATGGTGGACGGTTGTGGCCATCAAAGAGGCCTATGAGCGGCAGCACAGGCCGCTGCCAACTAACACGCATGCTCACACGGTCAGAGAAAAGGCCACGGCCATCGCATTCCAGCAGCAAGTTCCATGGCAGGTCATAAGCAGGTGGCCACCTGGGCCACCCCTTCAGCTTTCTGCAAGCATTACTTTTTGGACGCCGCCTCCAAGTCAGATGCAGCTTTCGGACAAGTGATTCTAAGGAACCTGTTTGCTTAAGGAGGGTCTCATCTCCACCCTGGGGCTACATTGAGTTGTAATCGATCATGCGGTATGTGGGAAAGGGGATGGGACGTAAGAGTAATTATAAGTTACGGACCGTAGTGACTAACGTACTTAGTCCTTAGTCCCCTTTCCTCCATACATCCTACCATCCTCCTCCCTAATAATACTGGTGTCATTAGGCAATGTTAACTATTGTTGACGCGCCAATGGGGACTGAGGTGTGGCGTCGGGGGGGGGCGGAGTCGGGGTAGCCATAGCGCCCAACCTTTTTTGTCACCAAGGCGAGTGAAAACACCTGATTTTTTTTTTGGCGGGTGAGAGGCTGATAGAACTGAATGGGCGTATGAGGGACTTGGCGGGTGATTCATCTGCTTTCAAGGCGGTGACACCCACCAAAAGCAGGTGAGTTGAGAGCTATGGGGTAGTGCATGCTCCTAGGGACGCACCCCCACGCGCCTCTAAATTTAAAGGGGACGAAAGGTTTTTCTGGTGAAAAGGTTCTGTCTCCCGTCCCTAGGAAGGGACGCCATTGCAGTATGGAGGAAAGGGGACTAAGAGTATGTTAGTCACTACGGTGAGTAACTTATAATTTCTCAGCTCTGGCTTTGGTCCAGAACTCTTCTCCATGTTCGGGGTGGCGCCCATACTGCTTCTCAGTCTCTGCGCCTGGTAGAAGGGACCCTTCGTCCCCCTTGACCCAACCTCACCACGGCGAACCTGCTCGTTGCAGCCCTTGCACTCACGCCGTCTCCCAGACCCTCTCTGCTTCACAGTCTCCTCTGCAGCTGTGTGTCTTCACTGTCACTGTTGATAAAACAAAGTCGCCCTCGGTTGTCCCGTCCTTGGAGTTTAAATGTCTTAGCACCAAGCCCATTGTTACAACAACTAGCGGTCATGGCTCGGTACTCGCAGGTAATCTTCTTTCTTCAGTCCCTCTTCTTCATTGCAGTACCTTAAGTCTTGCCAATGGGGAATAAGGATAATCTGCAGAAGAAGAGTCTATCTCAGTAAAACAACAAAACAGAGGAGAGGGTAGTTACATTTTGGCTGTTTTCATCAACTGCGTAAGGTAAATACCATGTCTCATCTGACGTGTCACTCGTACCTCTATGAGGGTCTTCTCTCCCCACGTGATCCTCCCTCAAATAGCTGCCCCCAGGTTCAGAACAGGAAGCATCTGCCTTAGCCTTGCCACATGAGGGGAAGTTCTCCCCACGGGAGCAGTGATGACATTGCCAGATTCACAGGACAGAGACTGCTTCTGGATGTTAAGGACAATTTATGGCAGATCCTGGAAAAGGCGATTGACTTGCTAAATGTTCACGATCTGTCCACAGCATATGATCCCCTCAACCTCACCATCTTGCTCAAAAGTGTGTGAGGAAGTTGGGGTTTGGGGAGAGTGTCTGAGGGCAGTATCTCCTGGCTCGAAGCCTGCCATAGTGATCGAAGAATGTGCTGGTTAACCCTTTGTGACTGAGTGTGGTGGCGCAGCAGGTTCTCGTCTTTCCCCAGTATTTTTTTACATTTATGTGACACCCCCCTACATGGGTTTCTCTTGTGAGAGAGGGCTCAATTCCAAACTATGCCTATGACATCCAGATAGTCTTCAGGCTCGACAGAGACCAGGATAACAATCTGTTCAAGGGGAACAATGTATTCAAGGTGGTAGAAGAATGGCTGTGCCCTAGCTGCCTTAGTCTAAACAAAGCTACTCCCATCTTCTGGTCAGGAGCAGATAACTGCAGCCAAGTAATAAACACCAATTTTCCAATTGGTGACCATGGTATCATCATCATGAGCAAGGAAAAGTTCCTTCATGTCACTTTTGACTCCTTGTTATCTATGCCACCTGATGCTGCTACTTTAAATTCAACCATTTCTCTGTAATGTGAAATGTGCTATGATTACCCTGGTGCTATGATCAGGGCTAAGGTAGATTATTGCAATACCCTAATTATCAAGGCACTTAAGCAAGTACTTAGCCCTTTACAGGTCCTCCTATAATCATCTACCAGGATTGTGATTAATACCAGTCACAGTGTCACCTCAGGAGAAAGGGCAGAGGTGGACTGCTATGATAAGTCATTTATAACGCACCTGCACACAAGAGTTTCTATGGGATGTGACCTCTCAAATTGGTACATTGAGGATTCCCCAAGAGCTCTCTTTGTCTCACTTTGGTCGGGACTCCACACTTCCTGCAGTCACCCCCGCAGAGAGATCCAGCTGGTATAGTCTACTTCGAAATGTAGTGCATGAAAAAATTATAAGTTACTCACCGTAGTGACTTACGTACTCTTAGTCCATAGTCCCCTTTCCTCCATACTGTATGGGCGTCCCTTCCAACGGACGGGAGACGGAACATTTTTCACCAGAAAAAACCTTCTTCCCCTTTAAATTTAGAGGCGCACAGGGGAGCGGCCCAGGGAGCATGTGCTGCCCTGACTCCCCCCTCCGGCAACCCACCCTACTCCCCCTTGACGCATCGACAATAGATGTAACATTGCCTAATGACACCAGTATTATTAGGGGGGAGGTTGGTGGGACCTATGGAGGAAAGGGGACCATGGACTAAGAGTATGTTAGTCACTACGGTGAGTAACTTATAAATACTCTTACGTCCTGTCCCCTTTCCTCCATACTGTATGGGCGATTACAACTGATTGTAGCCCCAGGGTGGAGAGGCAACCCTCCTTAAGCAAATAGGTTCCTGAGAACTGCCTGTCCGAAAGCCGCGTCAGATCTAGGGCCGGCATCCAAACAGTAATGCTTGCAGAAAGCCGAGCGAGAGGCCCAAGTAGCCGCCCTGCTGATGACTTGCCAAGGGACATGGAGCTGGAAAGTGATGGAAGTTGCCTTGGCCCTGACTGCGTGGGCATGCATTTTGGGCGGGAGTGGTTGAGCTGGCCCTCATACCCTTTTTTGATGGCAGAGACCATCCAGCAGGATATGGAAGCCTTAGAGGCCCGACAGCCTGGTCTTGAGCCTCAAGTGACAAACAGGGCGCCCGATTTGCAGAAGCCCTTGGTCCTGTCCAAGTAGAATTTCAGGGCACGCCTGACATCCAGGCAGTGCAGCAATCTCTGTGCTTCATCCTTTGGATCGGGAAAAAATGTAGGAAGGACTATTTCCTCGTTCAAGTGGAAATCAGACAGAACCGTGGGCAGAAATGCCGGGTGTGTCTGCAGGACTACTTTGTCCCTGTGAAAGGTAGTATACGGTTCCGAGGCGACCAGCGCCTGGATTTCACTGACTCTATGAGCCGAAGTGAGGCCGACTAGTAAGGCCGTCTTGATGGTGACCAGCCTGATGTCGACGGACGCCATTGGCTCGAAAGGTTTGTGCGCCATGGTGCCCAAGACTATGTTAAGGTCCCACACCGGGTGCGGTCTCTTGCTGGGCGGGTAGAGCCTTGTGAGTCCCGTCAGATGTTTCTTGATGATAGGGTTGGAAGAGGAGAAAATGCCTTCCTCCGAGTTCCTGTAAGCCCCAATGGCTGCGAGGTATGTGCGGCAAGTGTCCACCTGCACGCTTGAGTGGGCGAGGTGCGCCGAAAAGGAGAGCACGTCGTCCAAGGTGCACGCCAGGGGGTCTATTCCCCTGGAGCCTGCCCAGTGGCAGAATCTGGTCCATTTGCTTTTGTACTGGGCCCTGGTAGCCTTGCTCCTGGCGCCCTGTACGATCTCCAGATTGGCCTGTGAGAGGCTGAGGTGCCGAAGCGTAACCTGCTCAGGTACCATGCTGTGAGGGCTAGTTTCCCTGGCGCAGGGTGGATGACTATGCCCCCCTGTTGTGCCAGAAGATGTGCTGGGCCCATTGGGAGGTGAATCAGGGGCCCTTCTGAGAGACTGAGAAGATCCGAAAACCATGGCCTAGCCGGCCACCATGGAGCTATTAGAATGATGAGGAGTTGGCGAGACTCCTTGATTTTGCAAATTACCCTGGTGGAAAGGCATAGGCCTTCATGCTGGTCCACTGGAGGTGAAATGCGTCGCCCAGAGAGCCAGGCGCCTGACCTTGCCAGGATGCAAACTGGGGACACTTCTTGTTGTGCCAGGTGGCAAAGAGATCCACCTAAGGCTGACCCCACCTGTTGAAAATCTCCTGAATAACAAGGTTGTTTAGCAGCCACTCATAATTGTCCGCTACCAGTCTGCTGAGCCTGTCCGCTTCCAGGTCGGATTCCCCTGGGAGGTGGACTGCCATGAGGTAAATGTCGTTATCCAGGGCCCACTCCCACATGCTGATCACCAGTCTGCACAGAGGGGATCTGGTGCCTCCCTGCTTGTTGACGTAGTACATGCTGGTCGAGTTGTCTAACTGGATGAGGACAACCTTGCCCGTGAGAAGTGGTAGGAAAGCCCTGAGCGCCAGCCAGATGCCGTTCAGCTCTAGCCAATTGATGTGGTATTCCTGTTCCTGTTGAGTCCAGGTGCCGTGGACCGAGAGATGGTTCAGGGTGACTCCCCAGCCCTCAAGCGAGGAATCCGTGGTGATGGTGGCCTGCGGAGTGGGTGGCCGGAAGGTCTTGCCCCTCCGTAGGTTGCAGTCTCTGACCACCAAGTCAGGTCCGGGTGGAGAGATGGAGGAACGTTGATGCAATCGGATTGAGAGCCCCGCTCCTGGTTCCATGAGGGCGCGAAGTGCAGCTGAATCCTCCTCATCTTAAGTCTCGTGTGCGGAACAGCTAATAGGACCGCTGCCAGTAGACCCAGGAGATGAGGTCACTTCTCTGCTGAGGAAGTGGGCGGTGGCCCTCTTGATGGCCGAGATTCTGTCCTCCGACAGAAATACCTTCTCGGAGCACGTGTCCCAGATGAGGCCCAAGAAGGTCAGTGTACGTAGGGTGCAGCTGTGACTCCTCCCTCTGAGGAGGGCTGCCACCGCATTCATGAGCCTGGTAAAGACACTGGGGGGAGAGTTGAGGCCAAAAGGAAGGACCTTGTATTGAAAATGGTAGCCCATAATCCTGAACCGTAGGAAAGAACGATGGGGCTGCCAAATAGGGACGTGTAGTAGGTACGCATCCTTCAGATCCAGGGAGCACATCCAGTCTCCCTTGTCCAATGTCTCTGCTATAAAAGCTGGCATAACCATCTTGAATTTTTGGAGGGGTAAGGAGAGGTTAAGGGTGGACAGGTCCAGCACAACTCACAGGCCCGCCTGGTTCTTCTGGATGGCGAAAATCCTGGAGTAAAAGCCAAAGCCTTAGTGGGAGGCTGGTACTTCCTCTACTGCCTGGCTCTCTACGAGCGACTGGATCTCTGCCAAAAGAGTTGCTGTCCCAACCCGTGGGAGTGAAGGGGAGGAGGGAGGAGAGGCTGGGATAGGAAGACAGTAGCCCGTGAATACTACGGAGAGGATCCAGGGGTCCGTGAAATTCTGGCACCAGAAATGTGCGTGGAGAGCAAGCCTGCCCCCCACCGGAGACACGTGGTCCTGAAGGGGCGTGTCATGCCTTCTTTCCCTCAGAGGCTGTCGCTGAGGTAGGGGACTGGAAAAAGCCCTTACTCCCACCGACCTCCCCTTTTTGTTGCTTGTGCCGGTTCAGAGACGGCGAGAAGTCCGGCTGGCTGGATCTGCGTTCCTGGAAGCCGCAGAACCCTCCGTATGTACAAGATCTTTCTGAACGTTGCTGAGATTGAGTGTACGATTTGGGCGTGGTCTTTGTAAGGATGGATAAAGACTTAGCTGTTTGTGAGCTGTTTTTCTTCTTGTCCAGCTCTTTGTCCGTAGAGGAGTGGAAGAGTCCCCCCCCCCCTCCTCGAACGGTAGATCTAGTATGTGTTCCTGGACATCCAGGTTGAAGTTTGTTGCCCGGAGCCGGGCTGTTCTTCTCATGTCCGTGGCAATACAGATGGCACGGCCTGAGGTATCAATATGGGCCACTGTGGATTCCATGAGGTCATGCGCCACCAGCTTGGCCTCCGCTAGCCCCACCTTAAAGCGTGATTGGCACTGGGTGGGGAGTTCCGGGAGAAAGTCCGCAATTTCCCACCATAATCTTTGGTTGGCGGTTGCCAGCATGGCATCGTCGTTGGCTTGACGTAGCTGTAAAGAGGCATTGGAATAGCGTTCCTTGCCATACGCCTCCAAGATCTTCTCCTCCTGGCCTGGAAGCGCTGCAGTAGAAGAGCCTGAGGGCAACTGGGGCTTGGAGTATAGTGATGTCGCAACGATCACCAAGGAGTGTAGCTGAGGATGGGCCAAAAGCAAGAGTATATCCCCCTCCATCTGCCTGTACTTGGCATTTAGGCCTCAATTGGCCGGCTGGGTTGAGTGGGGTTTGAGCCAACCCTTCTTGGCCAGGGAGACTACATCGGTCTGCATTGGAATCCCCGATTTGGCAGAGGGGCGTCATGTGAGGACTTCTGCCAGAACCCCCTCGGCCGGCTGCTCGACCTCGGGTTGGGGTAGGCTCATATACTCCGCCAGGCCAGCAACACGTTCATTGAAGGCCCTGGCTAAGGATGGCGTGTCCGGATCCTCCTCCTCATCTGTATCCTGCGGGTCTGGAGGATCATGTGGAGGAGGAGGAGTAGTTGGTGCTGGAGTCCTGGGTACAGGGACCGCGGCCAGAGGAGGCGGCTGCACTGGGGCCTGGGGGCACGATGGAGGTGTCTGTGGTGCTGCTAGCATGGCGGGAATTACTTCCCTGATAGCGTCTTTGAGGATAACGCCCATCCAGTTTGACTTCATGAGGTCAAGGAACCTCACAAAGAAAACCTCCTCACTGACTGAAGTGGTGGCAGGGGGTGCTGACGGGGTAGCTGGAGGCTGCTGCGGCCGCTGCATACCCTGTCCGTACCGATGTAAAGGAAAGCTGCCCTGCGGATAAGAGGGGTAGGCTGTAGGCTACTTACCTGGTTGAAGCCAGTCCCACCTTGACACACGTTCTTCGCCGAATTCCTGGAATGGTGTTGGATGGGTGCCTCTTTCTGGAATGGAGGCCATTTTGTCGGGCTGCCTGCCACATGCCAGCGATGTGTTGCTCTGCCTCTGGTCCCGGCCTCCTACAGGACTCTTGTGTGTGGATCACGAGGTCTACCCTGCTCCTCGGGCCTAGGCCCGGTAGGTGTGACACCCTCGACCCGAGGGTCGGTAGAGCTGCGTTTAGGCGCCCCCTCAGACGTGCTGCCGGTATTAGGATGTAGCCCCTCACCCATGGTGCTGGGACAAGGGCAGAGCCCCTCGGGTGAAGACCTTGTAAAAGAACCTTCCGGTCCTTCAACACTGTCACCGGAAGGATTCAAGGATACCTCGGCCTGAAGGCCGGTAGCTGGAGCAGCCTCGGAGCAAGCGCTGGTAGAAGGACCTGGCCGGTCCCTCCCGCATGGGAGAGACCTCGGAAGGCATCTCCCTTGCAGGGTGCGATGGAGAATATCAGCCCTACCTTGGGCCTGGTTCGATGTTTCACAAAGTTCTTGAGATCCTCTGGAGGCGACTTCTGGAAGAGCTCCCTCCACCTGGCTAGTCTGTTCTTCAGCGCTTTCGAGGACAGCGAGTCACACGCTGAACAAGGTTGCCAACCGTGGTGTGGGCCAAGGCAACGTAGGCAGAAGGCGTGGGGGTCTGAAGTTGGGAAGAGCCTGTTGCAGGATGGATACCTGCTGAATCCTGTAGAAGCCGATATGCACCGGGTGGAGCGTGACGTCTGAGGACCGAGTACATGTATGATAAAAAGAGAAAAAAGAAGGCAAAGAGAAGTATCCGCGCGTGGAATTACATGGCCGAACCCAAACACAGGAGCAATGGTGAATTCAGCCCGTTCCTGTTGACTGGGAAAAGGGGACTGGGGTGTGGCGCCGGAGGGCGGAGTCAGGGCAGCGCATGCTCCCTGGCCCGCCCCCCTGCGTGCCTCTAAATTTAAAGGGGAAGAAGGATTTTTCAGGTGAAAAAGGATCCGTCTCCCGTCCCTTGGAAGGGACGCCCATATAGTATGGAGGAAAGGGGACAGGACGTAAGAGTATAAAGTGTTACAAAGGATGATGTGTACACTGGAATACCTTTTGCTTACCCCAGGTCTAATCTGCGAGTCTTCTTGTGAGTTGGGACTCTGCATTGAGAGCACCATGAGAATGCAAGCCCTGGAGTAGATCTCGGATTGGAACCCAAATAAAAGTGTGCTCCAGTGAAGAGGGAAAAAAACAACATGGTATATGAATACAGCAGAAACTAGACTTAAGTGAGCAAGTGCAGTTCCTGAAAGCAACAGAAGTCAGGCTGCCTGGTCACCATTATGCTTGCACCCAAATCCAAGATGGCAGAGAACCTACTTGGCAGAAGCCATGGAAGAAGAATCATAATACAACTGTTACGGCTGCCATAAAATCTACAAATGTCAGTGGCCCCTCTCTATACCTAGCCTCCTCCATGATACCTAAGAACCTACCTACAGGAACAAAGACCTAAAATGATTTTTAGGCATTTATTTCTATCTTTTCTGAATTGCTAGGAAGGGTTCAAAGTTTTACCACCAAGTTTATATGCTTTTGTCTAACCCTCAGCTGATCATATAGTTATCATATAGCCAATGGCTTTCTCCAATCGTATTGGTAACACGGTACCACGTCCTTTCATCACAGGATGTTTTTTCGCTGATTATTTTTCAAAAAAACCCATCAAATCTTTTAGGGGGGTTCATAAATGATATATATGGGGTGTGGGTGTTTGGGAATAAAACACGAGGCTGTGAACCTGCTGGCGCGGACGGCCGAGCAGCCAAGAAGAAGAGGAGGCCCAGCAGAGAGACCTGTGGAGCTGCCGGTGCAGACGATCGAGCAGCCAGGAAGAAGAGGAGGCCCAGCAGAGCGACGGGCAGGAGTGAGTCTGGATCTGAGCAGAGGCCGCCCAGCAGGACCATACCGTAACAGCGGGGAGACTCAGAAACCAAGTGGAGCAGCAGCAGCTGACGTGAGGAGGTACGGCGGCAAACAGAGGGGCGGGCACGTGTGAAGAGGATTGCATGCCACTTGAAAGCGAGGATCAGCAAAGACTAGTCACAAAACACCCTAATAAGGCCACTTGAAAGCGAGGAAAGAAAAAAAAAAAAATATATATATATATATATATATATATATATATATACATATATATATACATATATATATATACTAATGTAGAAATATCACCATCAACAAGGTCACTATATAAAAAACGTGCTGAAAGCGAGGACCAGTAAAGACTGCAGAGGAAAGAGATAAATAAAGCCACTTGAAAGTGAGGACTACTCAAATGAAAATCACCAGCACAGAAATAATCACATCAACAAGGCCACTTGAAAGCGAGAATCAGTAAGGATCACCAAATAACGGCAACTCCTATCAACAAATCCACTTAAAGGTGGGGACCTTCCAAAATAAAAGGAAGAAGAAGAACACAACTAGAACACGAGGACCACACCAGATCACGCGCTCAACGGAGCATAAACCCACCAACCACAAAGGAATCATCTAATCCTAACCAAACCTCAAAATGTCACAATCGGGAAACGCTGCAGGAGATGGCGCTGCACCACCCGCACCTGCCGTAGCCCCCACGAAACCAATATCATTTCTACGCCGTCCAAACCCTTTCCCAATGTAACCCCAAGAAAATCAAGGCCAGAGATGGCAGGATGGATGAATTTGAAGAATTCATGAGAGCCGTGGGAAACCAAGATGCGCCAAACAAGCTGGACATCTTCACCAACCTAGTCGGTAAGGACATCAAGAGCGTCATTAAAGCGATCCCGCCCACAGAGAGAACAACTTACCAGAAACTCATCGATGCTATCAACAGTCGCCTAGTCATCATACCAAACAGAGATTATGAACGATACACGTTCAACCAGTGCACCCAGGCACCCCACGAGACAATAGGACAATTCATATTACGGCTTCAGAGGAAAATAACATACTGCGACTTCGCAAACTTCAACGATGATGAAGACATCCGGCTACGAGTAATAGAAGGGTGTCTGTCCTCCCACTTCCGGAAACACCTACTAAAGAAGCCCCTTCCCCTGCAAGAGATAGCAGAACTGGCAAGGGTTTACAAGCGCATAGATGTCCAAGCAGCAAACATTGAAAGCCCAAAGAAGTTGGACACAGTAGCGGCCATCACCGCCAATCCGCAAGGGCAGGCCCGCCAGTATGGCACCTCATCCCGACAAGACTCATGGAATTCAGCACAGCGAACCCAACCTGAGAGACACTGCTACCGCTGTGGGTTTGAATTCCCCCACAAAGGACAGTGCCCAGCAATCGGCCAGATGTGTATGAGATACGGCCAGGAAAATCAATTCCAGAGCATGTGCCGGGAAAGAACACCACAACTGCCGGCCTACAAACCTCTGAATCAGCTGACACCAAACAGACGATATGAACCACCGAGACCACTGAACCCATGACCATACCCCGAGATGGACAACACCAGCAACAACATTTCCAGAAAAACACCCCGGATTCATCAGAGCAGTAGAAAACCTGCAAATGGAACCAGCAAATGAAGCATATCATAATCAAGAACAGATCTACCATGTACAGACGGTCCCGGAGGAAGATCTAAGAAGGGAATTCCATGCCCTGGATCCATACAAGAACCCTCCCATCGAAGAACCACCACCAGAGATGGAACAGTACCCGGAATACGACCGTTACAGCAGGGAAAATGTCCGGCTCATATCTGACTCATCCGATGACAGCGCTGCGCCCCGAGTGACAATCCACCTGGCAGGGGCCAACACACCATTTCTGATCGACACAGGTGCAACGGTCAACGTAATGAACCAGAAAACATGAGGCACTTGTCAAGGAATACCCCCTACAACCTTCTCAGACCCACATCTTCCAATGGGGCGCAACCCTACCACTCACATCCAAGGGCCAGTTCCTGTGTGATCTAGTACACAGGGGAAGAAGGGTGCCAGTAATGATCCACGTCATCCACAGCCCAGTGACAGGGAGATGCCTCCTAAGCCATAAAACAGCCATTGCGCTGCACCTAATAGACATTCGCTATGACCAGTCGGAAACGATTCATGGGTTACCACCAAACGCGCAATCCATACGGGCCATATCCCAGAAGGAACTCAACCTTGAGTCATTGAGAGACACGTTTCCCAACCTGTTCAAGGGCGTCGGCCTGTTGAAGGACACGGTAATCAAACTACACATCGACCCCAACGTGCGGCCCATACCTCAACACCCCAGAAGAATCGGGTTTCACTTACAAGCCAAGGTGATGCACAAGTTGCAGCTACTCCTCGACAACGACATCATCGAGAGGGCAGAAGGACCCACCCCGTGGGTGTCCCCACTGGTAGTTGTCTCCAAGGCAGACGGACGCCTTCACCTCTGCGTAGACATGAGAATTCCCAACACGGCCATCTAACGGGAGAGACACCCAGGACCAAACATTGAGGACATGCTGGTGAGGCTCAACTAGGCCACCAGGTTTTTTCGAAACTGGACCTTAACCAAGGTTACCACCAGCTAGTGATAGATCCGGAGTCGAGACCAATAACAACCTTCACCACTCACAAAGGACTATTCCGCTACAAGAGGCTGAACTTCGGAATCTCGTCAGCGGCTGAAATATTCCAAGGGACCATCTGTAGATTAATCAGCCCAGTGACCAACGCTTTCAACTACAGCGACGGCATCTTAGTCTTTGGAGTGACACAGGACCAACATGACGAGGCACTGAATCAGGTATGCCGCATCCTCCAAGAAGCTGGCCTCACTCTCAATGGTCCTAAGTGTGAAGTCAACAAACACAGCCTTTGCTTCTTTGGCCACATTTTTCTCGGATCAAGGCATCAGAGCAGATCCGGACAAAATCAGCGCCATAGTAAACCTAACAAGTCCGAAAGATGTGTCGGACCTGCGCTCATTCCTGGGCATGGCGGGATATTGTGCATGATATCTCCCCCACTATGCGACACTCACTAACCCCCTACATCAACTGCTGAAGAAGGACCAACCGTTCATATGGGAAGAACAGTGCTAACAAGCGTTCTCGGCAATAAAACAAGTACTGGCAACCAACCGTCAACTAGCATATTTCTACCCTCAGTAGAACACAAAGATAACGTTAGACGCCAGCCCCATAGGCCTAGGAGCCATATTAGCCCAGACCAACCCACAACAAAATTCTGAAAAGCACGTGGTAGCATACGCCAGCCGGGCATTGAACTCCATTGAGCAAGCCTACTCTCAGGAACGGGAAAGCCTGGCCGCAGTCTGGGCATGTGAAAAATTCCACCACTTCATCATTGGAAGGACCTTTGTACTCATCACTGATCACCAGGCCTTGCTAGCCCTATTCGGAAACCCCAAGATAAAGATGCCGCCACGCATTGAACGTTGGGGCATCTACCTCCAGGAGTAAGACTATACCATCATCCACAAACCCGGAGGCAAAGCCAATCATGCAGACTACCTATCGAGGCATCTAGACAAGCCTTCAGATGCCGAGATGCAGCAAGGTGAAGCAGAAGAATACATTGCATACCTGTCCCCGAACGCCATTCCCCCCGTGATCACGAAAAAACAGTTTGTGGAACGAAGCAGGGCTGACCCCACGATCAGAGCAGCCATCCAACTAACGAACACCAAAAGGTGGTGACAGGCAGCCATGGAACGCTTTGAACCAGGGGAAGCAAGAATGGCGAAGATACACAGTGAACTAGCCATGACAAACCAAGGAATGCTATTGAGAGGAAATCGACAGGTGGCCCCCAAAAGCCTCAGGAAACCCCTTGTCATGATTGCACATGAAGGACACAGAGGCATAGCAAATGCAAATAGATACTGCGCAACCAGCTCTGGTTCCCGCACATGGACGCCATAGTCGAGGACACATTGAGGCACTGTGATCCATGCCAGATAAACGTGGCGAGCTCACCCCCATGCCCACTCCAGACAGTCCCCCTCCCTGAGGGACCGTGGCAACGAGTAGCACTTGACTTCTACGGCCCACTGGAAGAAGGAGGCTACCTCCTAGTGGCAATTGATGAATATACTAGATTTCCTCTAGTAAAACAAGTGCAGTCCACAGCCTCCCACCAATTAGTAGCCGTGGTCGACGAACTATTTAGGGAATGGGGCGTCCCCAACATCATGAAAACCAACAACGGAGCCCCTTTCCAAGGACAGGAGTTCGGGAAGTTCGCAGCACACCTAGAGCCCATCAGAGGAAGAGCCCGAAAGCCAAGAGGCACCCGCTGAACGACCCGAGGACCCTCCGCCGCAGATGCCGGATTGCGACACACGCGGCCCGGCTGGCGGACCCCAGCGGTCATCGCAGAAGCCCGGACGCCTCATTGAAGAAATATAGGCCCGGAACTTCCATGATAAGTAAGTGGGGGATGTTACGAGGAAAAGGGCACCGGGCCCTTTAAGGGGAAAGTGAAACTACGCAGGGGAGTGGGTGGAAGGGAGGGGGCGAGGTGAGAGAAGCCAGTTTGTTAAATAATAAAGGAGAGTGAAGACGTGCCTGGCGTACGTGTTTTATTGTACGGATGGGCCCAAGTACTATGCAACACCCCCCGCAAAAATAATAAAAAAAAAATAAGATGAGTTTTTTCGTAAAAATAATCGTGGTAAAAAACCCAGTGAAAAAACATCCCGCAATGAAATGACATGGAACCGGTAAAACAACCGTATTGGTTGGGAGCTGGCAATTTTATACAGGCTTTGCAAAAGTCAATACGCTTTCTCAGTTTGATGCCCATCCTATGCCTTGTGTAGAGGAAACCAATACAGAAAATTGGAACTTTTCTGGCTATATCAACTTTAGATATCAAAAACGTTTACTGGCAGGTCCAACTAGCTGCAAAGGATACATAGAAACCTGTCTTTTCCACTCCTGAGGGATTTTTTCAATGCACTGTATCACCCTTTGTGTTGCAAGGAGACCCTACATCTTTCCAGCGGCTTATGTTTGCAGTTTTAATGCTGTATTGGAAATTTGCAAGAGCCTCAAAAGAGGACATGATCATCCAAAGCAAAACATAGGATTATCACATGATACATATCTAGCTGATGGGCCAGGATTAACAAGCAAGTTTAACGGCCATTCCTGTGAAATGTTGCCTGGCCCACTTCACCATAAAATATTTGAGTGTTTGTGTTGAAAATGGTCCAGAAAACCCCAGGCTGCAAAGATAGATGCAGTCTAAGAACTTAATTGCAAGCCTTTTTAGGGTTCATCAGGTATTAAAAGAGGTTTATTTCTAACATATCCACTGTAGTGGGATCCCTTACTGAGGAACTGAGCCTAGGTGTGTTTTCTCCTGTCTTTTAAAATTTGCATCGTATCAGTATTTAAAAAATGGCACAGTCTCAGTACCTCAAATTGCATTGTGAAACCTAGGCCTTTCTCCCTCTATTCAGTATTCTCAAACTTAGGTGTGTTTTCGCCTGTCTTTTTGCAATAGTTCCTAAATTCTGAGTTTCGTCGTCTTGTCCAATTGCTCAACTGTCTTGTCTCTCGCTGTCTCATCTGCTTGCACCCTGCCCTGTGTTCCTTCCCTAGTGTTCTCCCCTTCCCTCTCCCTTCCCTCTCTCTCTCTCTCTCCTCTCCCCTTCTACTGCATGGTGCTCTCTGTCTCTCCTATTTAATCTAACTGCTTCTCTATTGACCATCCTGCCCTCCTCATTAAATCTGGTAGGAAGAAGTTTAAAAAGGACATCCTGGTCTCCAACCCAGGCCTCCCTATTGCTGACACCTATACCAGTGCCTCCTCCAGGCAAACTTTCACCGACATCCTCTTTGTCGTTCCCTCACCTGACCTACGGACCCTACATATGGTCTCTGTGCTCTCTCCTTTCTCTTTTTCTCCCATTAATGGTGGCACCCGGCGGGATGCCCTCCTGACCTGTGTCCACTCTTCTAAGGTCATCATTAATGTTTATGTGAATGGCACCGTCCTGGTCCAAGGCCCTCAGGCCAACCTTCACCTCTTCGTCAGATGCTTACCACGCCTCATCAATTTCCCTTCTTCTCCTTCTGTCCCCTCTCCCCCCAACACGGCCTCCTAGCCTCACCTTGCCCTCTCCTTCCCTCTCTGCCCCCCCTCAGGCTCCTTCTACCCCTCCGCAGGGCGTACCTCTGATTTGTACCCCTCCCCGGAAGTCCTTCAAGGATGGCAACCTTCTCCATATTGCCACTCTTAACTCTCGCTCAGCTGTCAAACATTCATCTGACATCTACCGCCTTCTGGAGGAACTTGATCTTGATGTCCTCGGTCTCACCGAGACATGGTTCACAGCCAGCTCGGTCACAAGCTTTGACATGCTCCTCCCTGACGGCTACAAGATCCTCTCTACACCAGGCCCAACCGCTTCGGAGGGGGTGTAGCCCTGATCTTCCGTGAGTAGATTCCTGCCTCTGTCATTCTTACGCAGACCTACTCCTCCTTTGAGTGCCTCGTCTGCAGGCTCTCCCTCTCCCCTAGCCATTTCCTTACTGTGGCTACTATCTATTGGCCACCTGGTCAGATCTCCTCCTTCCTCTCTGAGTGGGCGGACCTCTCCTCTTCACTCCTGGTCTCGACCACTCAACTCCTCCTTCTTGGAGACTTCAACATCCACCTGGATGCCTCCTGTCCTCCCTCTGGACTCTTTTGTGACCTCTGTGACTCGCTCTCACTCTCCATTCTTCCCTCTGGCCCGACTCACTCTGCTGGGCACACCCGGGATGTTCTGATCTCCTCCGACATTCCCCTTTCTGTCCCGCTCACCACTCCTCTCTCCTGGAGTGATCACTTTCTCTTTTCCTCCCATTTCACCCTCTCTACCCCTCAGGCCAAGCCACTTCCATCACTGCCACCCACCTTCTCGGTCATCCTACCCATGAAGCGCGTGTCAGATGAGGCTTTCGCCGCCACTTTCTCACCCCCCCGTCCCCCTTTGGCTGACTCTCACCCTGGCACAGCCCTTTCCCTGCTCCACTCTGCTATATCTGATACTCTTGATATTCTTTCCCCTGTCATGAGAATACGCCTGAAGCCCAAAGCTAAGTGCAACTCCTGGTACGACTCAGACCTCGTCACCCTTAAACGCAAGTGCAGGGTGGCCGAGAGGAAATGGTGTGCTTCATGTACATCCTCTGACAAACTGGCCTGCCGCCTGCTCCAAAGGCAATACCGGCTCTCTGTCCTCACCAAGTAGAGAGCTCTTATCTCTGCGGCATCCAACAACTCGGCTGAACTCTTTAAAATCTGCAAGGAACTGGACAATCCTGCCACAGTCTCTACCTCTCCTGTCCCTTCCCAGGCCCTCTACACGTCACTGGCTTCTCACTTCATCTCTAAAACTCAGGACATCCTGTCCTCACTCTCCTCCCTCTACTCCCTGCTCTTTCTCTGGCCCTTCTGCAGCCACCTCTCCTCCCTCCTTCTCTGCCTTTCCCCTTTTCTCCGCAGACAAGGTTTCTAGACAAGTCTGATCTATGAAAGTCTCATCAAAACAGGTTCACCCCTGTTCCTCCAAAACCATCAATGACCACATTGACTACCTAACTCCTGCCCTGGCTGACTTCTGCAACCACTCCTTCGCCACTGCAGTTTTCCCATCCCCCTGAAGCACTCCCTTGTGCACCCTCTTCTTAAGAAACCCTCTGCCGACCCCTCCTGCCCGGCTAATTATCGGCCATCTCCATCACTCCCTTCATGGGCAAACTTCTAGAAAAACTGGCCATCTCCCAGCTTAATCTCCGTTGGTCGTCTTCATGACCATCAGTCTGGCTTCAGAGCTGCCAGAAGCACGGAAACTGCTCTCTGCGGATTCCCATGGGTGTCCTCTTTTCGGAAATGCATGGGGTTCCCTGTTTTCCTTGGTGGCTTGGACACCCGAGGCCCATATCTGTACGGTATGCCGGTCGGCAGAGAGTCTGAAATTCAGGTGTCCAAACAGACTTGGGGTTACTTGTGTTTTAGGCTTTCCACTTGGCGCCCAGGTGGGTGCACCCACACATGTGAGGTACCGTTTTCATCGGGACACCTGTGGAAACACGGAAAGGTACGCCATGTGTTGTTGGGGGAGTGTTTCGATGGGTGAGCCGAGCGAAATGTGCGGAAAATGCGTTTTTTCCCCAAATTTCGGACTTTGCAGGGCTGTCTGGGTAATAAATTCTGGGCCGATTTGAGCAAATCATACCTCTGCGGATTCCCACAGGTGTCCTCTTTCGGAAATGCATGGGGTTCCCCATTTTCCTTGGTGGCTTGGACACCCGAGGCCCATATCTGTATGGTGTGCCGGTCAGCAGAGAGTCTGAAATACAAGTGTCCAAACAGACTTGGGGTTACTTGTGTTTTAGGCTTTTCCCTTGGCGCCCAGGTCGGTGCACCCACACATGTGAGGTACCGTTTTCATCGGGACACCTGTGGCAATACGGGACGGTAGGCCATGTGTTGTTGGGGGCGTGTTTCGATGGGTGAGCCGAGCGAAATGTGCAGAAAACGCGTTTTTTCCCCCACATTTCGGACTTTGCGGGGGTGTCTGGGTAATGAATTCTGGGCCGATTTGCGCAAATAATACCTCTGCCGATTACCACAGGTGTCCTCTTTTCTGAAATGCATGGGGTTCCCTGTTTTCCTTGGTGGCTTTGACACCCGAGGCCCATATCTGTATGGTGTGCCGTTCGGCAGAGAGTCTGAAATTCAGGTGTCCAAACAGACTTGGGGGTACTTGTGTTTTAGGCTTTCCCCTTGGCGCCCAGGTGGGTGCACCCACACATGTGAGGTACTGTTTACATCGGGACACCTGTGGGAACATGGGAAGGTATAACATTTGTTGTGTTTGTGTGGTCTTCATAACGTTTTGACCCCTTTGCTGGTGCCCTTTGTCATACAACCCTTTAATTTCCCAAATGCGACCTACATTTAGTCGCTGCTTTAGGCACCATACACTTTTGTAACCTGCACAAGTCACCTACCCTTGAAAAGGTCTGCCTGTGCTCTTTCAGAAAATGTGTGCTTGCCGTTCCTCACCACATTGGTTTTCCCGATTTACACATGCTAAGTGCGTCTGTTTAGGCCGTGAGCGTAAAACTCCTGTGTGCCATGGCTCAGTGTTTGGCTTGTGGTATTGCTTGTTTTGTAAAACACTACAAAAAATGTGTGCTTTCCTAACTGCAAGAGTTGGGGGAATGTAGCAGAGCATTGCTTTTCTCAAAATTCATAGAAGCCATTGCCGTACCAAGCCAACCATGTCCAACACATACCTTTTTCGGTCATTTTCCTGCTTTTCCCCCAATCTATGGCATTTTCCCCTACCTAGTGTTTGCCTGACCTACGCAAATCACCCTTCCTAAACTTGGAAATTTGTCTACTTTTCAGAAATATATGCCTTTCTGTCCTCCAATTCGGCTTTCCTACCCTTTTCTCCTATTCCGTCCATGCATGTCCAATTGGCAAAAATGGCCAAAATCGCCTACCTCTCACAAAACAGTTGATAACCACATCAAAATAATGTATTTTTGTTTCCACTCAACCTGTTCTTGAAAGCCAGGAAATTGGGGAATTAAGCACAGCAAACCATTCATTCCTAGCTCTTACAAGGAAAAAAACCACAGGCTTCTTTGTACATCATTTGATTGCCATTTTTTGAAAAAAAACAAAATGTTCCCCCTTTTTGCTTATTTTCTCTCACGCCCTACAGCAACCTAGACTTCCTGGGTGGCGTTACGACCGCCTACATGTGGGGAAAAAAAGGAGCCAAATTTGGCAGAGATACCTCATGTAACAAAAAAGTTACAAGACATTGAATGGCCACATACCGAAATCACCAAAAAAGGCCCTGGCACTAGGGGGAAATACCCATGGCACTTAAAGGGTTAAGACATTGTAGCTTCCCCTGACACCTTGGGAATAGAAATGGCAGAGAATTGGGGATTATAAGGAAAGTATCCATGATGCCATTGCAAATTTTAATACTTACATGCCTACTGATAATCCACACCCATCGATAAAGTTATAGAATTTTAAGTAATATAATTGTCACTGAAAAGCATGAAAAAGTGGTAGAAGGGCGAAACAATTTCTCACAGATGGCTGAGTTTGGACTGGAATGGTCTGCCCTAAATCCTAAGCCCTTAGTCATATTTTGAGTGATCAGACTAGTTTACGCTTAGGGTTGGATGCTGGGGTGATCAGGTTGAAGTCACAGATCTACCTTGGATCTTACTGTGTCCCTCTTTGGCGGTGTAGTCTGAATAGTCTAGTTTAAAGTAAACCTGTTCTTGTCTCAACTGATTTTCTTTCCTATTTCACAGCTTCATTTTACTTAAATCAACCCTTTTTCTATCTTGCATATCTCATCCAGTCTTTTAGCTAGATACCTCCTTTCACTTTTGTCTTGTCCCTGTGATATATATCTTTCCCACAGCCCATGAACCGCACTCCAAATCAGAGTATTTCACCCGTCTTTATTAAAAACCGTTAGGGTAATTTAAAGCGGGAATTAAGAAAATTGCAAGTTTTCCAACGTGTCATTTGGCTGCAGCATGCTCTAAACTTTCCACTCATTTTCGAATGTTATGCCTTTTGCTGATCCATTGCCTTGTGATTACCAGTGATATAACATACATGCTACTGTGATAAAACATATATATATTATAATTTAACCATACATTAATTAATTATTTGTAAAATTTGAGTGTTATTTTAGGCCTTTGCTAGGTGTTTATTCTGTGAGAGGTGGTCAGATTTTGATTCCGTTTTCTGCCTCTTATCCCTGACTACCTGCTGCTTCTTTCTATCCACTCAGAATTCGATTATTTGCAGGGGGAATCCTTAACATGGGTGCTATCTATCCTCATCCAAAAAGTGCTCCTATTCACGTGTGCTTTGTATATGTTCTAGGAGAAGGTTAACCAAGTGCTTTGCTTCCATTTTCATTGTAAATATCACCCCATTGGTGATTGTTGCCCCATATTAAAAATTGTATGATTTTTTTAAAATTTTAAATATAAATAAATATTGTATTTTCACCAACTGGCCTGGTTCATGGTCCATTGTGACCCGGGGTATTTGAAAAAGGGGGTGTGATACGAGTTGTGTACCATCTCAAATTGAATTCAGATAAAATAAAGAGAAAGGCATATAAATTGAGCGCTACATCCTAGCCTGAGACCAAGGTGTGTGTCACCGGATTGACATCCTTAACAAATTTGGGGGCTTGTAGCTGGGATTGAGTTTGGTCGCCACCTGTGGCAGTCTAACGCAGCAGACTAACCTGCAAGGTAGTGATACTTTGTGTAGTTGGAATACTGTGTTACACTGTAGGAGCGCCTCCCCAAAACAAATATTCTAAGTACCAGGCCTGTGTCTAAAAGTAAAACTGAATCAACCCCAAAATAGACAGAAAGCAACAGAATACAGGTTACCCGTACATGAATGAATGAATGAATAAATAAATAACACTTTCCAAAATGACTGTTTCAGTAGAGATCAATATGGCTAGGGAGCACCTACTGCACAAGTTATTTGTCAGAGGTGAATGGCCAGAACAAGATGAAAAAGTCTGGCTAGAAGAAATAACACAATAGGTCACCGCCATGAATCTGGATACGTGGGAGGACGGTGGCCTATTACACCAAGTATTGAGTGAGTTATATATGACCCCAAAAATGAAAGAGGAGCAGATTCAAATTGTCAGAATTGCGGCCTAAATGTATCTCCACATGGGAGTGATGCGGGAAAAGCATGAGGAAAACACAACTCTTGTACAGAATCAATCTGAATTATTAAATAAAATCCAGACGGAACTACTTGGCTCTCCAACAGCAGAATAATGTAGACATAGAGGCCGAACTAGAAGCAGTCAAAATAGAGTGTCAGGAAAAGATTGACTGCGGATTCAACAATTAACATATAACAGGGCCTGCTCAGGACAAATAACCATGCTGCAAGATCAGGTCGAAAGGTTGAAAGAGGAAAATAATAAATGAATTATGAGAGACCTCCACTCTCAAGCAGAATTTGATCAAGAACGCAAGAAATTAAATACCATCAAGAAACAAAGGGATGACCTAGTTGAACAGAGGGGCACCCTAAATCAGGAGAAAGACAACCCTATGCCAGGAAGTAAGCAATTTAAAAACAGAGTTACAGGGACGTGAGTTAGGCCTCCAGAAATTAAATGAACTCCAAACAGAATATGGAAATCTACTAGAGCACGCCAGATGGGTAGAAGGTGCTCTGGAAGTGAACACCCAAACCGAAAATGCACAAACTCAGGAGTTGAGTCTCCTACAACAGAAATTGGGTCAGGGTGCCCAAACTATACAGGCAGCACAAAGAGATAGCAAGGCCCTCTGTGAAGAGAATGATGGGCTCCACAAACAAGTTAGAACACAAAGGGTATATATAGAGACCAATTCCTACCGTTAATGTAACGTTGTAGCACTCTACAACGGTCTATGGAGGACTCATTGGAGTATAATATATATATCAGCAACTGATTATACACATATATAGGCAGGCTGTCCCAACTAGAAGAACACCCTGTCCCTCTCACTGTCATAGCTCACCCTAGAAGTCGGGTGTTGCACCGCCTATTTAACAGGGATGGAATAGAGAGACAAGCCCTATTGTGAAATGTTTTGCTAAAAACCAGATACAAGTTATTAGTCACACAGAATATTTATATTTTAGGCATTCTACATTAGATAAATGTCTAAGTCTAGGGTATATTTGGGATCTCTGATAACTGGAATTTCCTGTGCCTTTATTGACCAGTACACTATCAGCTTCTCAATATCTCCATCAACTTGTACTGGTGTTTAAAACTGGTTAAGCTCCTTATATGCGGGAGCCTTAAATACCAGGAAACAACAAAGACCTGATCAAACTGTCAGGTACACTCAAACCTATGATGTCTGAGACTATTATTTAAGTGGACAGAACATCGGAGCCGTGTCAGATCTAGGGCCGGCATCCAAACAGTAATGCTTGCAGAAAGCCGAGCGAGAGGCCCAAGTAGCCGCCCTGCTGATGACTTGCCAAGGGACATGGAGCTGGAAAGTGATGGAAGTTGCCTTGGCCCTGACTGCGTGGGCATGCATTTTGGGCGGGAGTGGTTGAGCTGGCCCTCATACCCTTTTTTGATGGCAGAGACCATCCAGCAGGATATGGAAGCCTTAGAGGCCCGACAGCCTGGTCTTGAGCCTCAAGTGACAAACAGGGCGCCCGATTTGCAGAAGCCCTTGGTCCTGTCCAAGTAGAATTTCAGGGCACGCCTGACATCCAGGCAGTGCAGCACTCTCTGTGCTTCATCCTTTGGATCGGGAAAAAATGTAGGAAGGACTATTTCCTCGTTGAAGTGGAAATCAGACAGAACCGTGGGCAGAAATGCCGGGTGTGTCTGCAGGACTACTTTGTCCCTGTGAAAGGTAGTATACGGTTCCGAGGCGACCAGCGCCTGGATTTCACTGACTCTATGAGCCGAAGTGAGGCCGACTAGTAAGGCCGTCTTGATGGTGACCAGCCTGATGTCGACGGACGCCATTGGCTCGAAAGGATTGTGCGCCATGGTGCCCAAGACTATGTTAAGGTCCCACACCGGGTGCGGTCTCTTGCTGGGCGGGTAGAGCCTTGTGAGTCCCGTCAGATGTTTCTTGATGATAGGGTTGGAAGAGGAGAAAATGCCTTCCTCCGAGTTCCTGTAAACCCCAATGGCTGCGAGGTATGTGCGGCAAGTGTCCACCTGCACGCTTGAGTGGGCGAGGTGCGCCGAAAAGGAGAGCACGTCGTCCAAGGTGCACGCCAGGGGGTCTATTCCCCTGGAGCCTGCCCAGTGGCAGAATCTGGTCCATTTGCTTTTGTACTGGGCCCTGGTAGCCTTGCTCCTGGCGCCCTGTACGATCTCCATATTGGCCTGTGAGAGGCTGAGGTGCCGAAGCGTAACCTGCTCAGGTACCATGCTGTGAGGGCTAGTTTCCCTGGCGCAGGGTGGATGACTATGCCCCCCTGTTGTGCCAGAAGATGTGCTGGGCCCATTGGGAGGTGAATCAGGGGCCCTTCTGAGAGACTGAGAAGATCCGAAAACCATGGCCTAGCCGGCCACCATGGAGCTATTAGAATGATGAGGAGTTGGCGAGACTCCTTGATTTTGCAAATTACCCTGGTGGAAAGGCATAGGCCTTCATGCTGGTCCACTGGAGGTGAAATGCGTCGCCCAGAGAGCCAGGCGCCTGACCTTGCCAGGATGCAAACTGGGGACACTTCTTGTTGTGCCAGGTGGCAAAGAGATCCACCTAAGGCTGACCCCACCTGTTGAAAATCTCCTGAATAACAAGGTTGTTTAGCAGCCACTCATAATTGTCCGCTACCAGTCTGCTGAGCCTGTCCGCTTCCAGGTCGGATTCCCCTGGGAGGTGGACTGCCATGAGGTAAATGTCGTTATCCAGGGCCCACTCCCACATGCTGATCGCCAGTCTGCACAGAGGGGATCTGGTGCCTCCCTGCTTGTTGACGTAGTACATGCTGGTCGAGTTGTCTAACTGGATGAGGACAACCTTGCCCGTGAGAAGTGGTAGGAAAGCCCTGAGCGCCAGCCAGATGCCGTTCAGCTCTAGCCAATTGATGTGGTATTCCTGTTCCTGTTGAGTCCAGGTGCCGCGGACCGAGAGATGGTTCAGGGTGACTCCCCAGCCCTCAAGCGAGGAATCCGTGGTGATGGTGGCCTGCGGAGTGGGTGGCCGGAAGGTCTTGCCCCTCCGTAGGTTGCAGTCTCTGACCACCAAGTCAGGTCCGGGTGGAGAGATGGAGGAACGTTGATGCAATCGGATTGAGAGCCCCGCTCCTGGTTCCATGAGGGCGCGAAGTGCAGCTGAATCCTCCTCATCTTAAGTCTCGTGTGCGGAACAGCTAATAGGACCGCTGCCAGTAGACCCAGGAGATGAGGTCACTTCTCTGCTGAGGAAGTGGGCGGTGGCCCTCTTGATGGCCGAGATTCTGTCCTCCGACAGAAATACCTTCTCGGAGCACGTGTCCCAGATGAGGCCCAAGAAGGTCAGTGTACGTAGGGTGCAGCTGTGACTCCTCCCTCTGAGGAGGGCTGCCACCGCATTCATGAGCCTGGTAAAGACACTGGGGGGAGAGTTGAGGCCAAAAGGAAGGACCTTGTATTGAAAATGGTAGCCCATAATCCTGAACCGTAGGAAAGAACGATGGGGCTGCCAAATAGGGACGTGTAGTAGGTACGCATCCTTCAGATCCAGGGAGCACATCCAGTCTCCCTTGTCCAATGTCTCTGCTATAAAATCTGGCATAACCATCTTGAATTTTTGGAGGGGTAAGGAGAGGTTAAGGGTGGACAGGTCCAGCACAACTCACAGGCCCGCCTGGTTCTTCTGGATGGCGAAAATCCTGGAGTAAAAGCCAAAGCCTTAGTGGGAGGCTGGTACTTCCTCTACTGCCTGGCTCTCTACGAGCGACTGGATCTCTGCCAAAAGAGTTGCTGTCCCAACCCGTGGGAGTGAAGGGGAGGAGGGAGGAGAGGCTGGGATAGGAAGACAGTAGCCCGTGAATACTACGGAGAGGATCCAGGGGTCCGTGAAATTCTGGCACCAGAAATGTGCGTGGAGAGCAAGCCTGCCCCCCACCGGAGACACGTGGTCCTGAAGGGGCGTGTCATGCCTTCTTTCCCTCAGAGGCTGTCGCTGAGGTAGGGGACTGGAAAAAGCCCTTACTCCCACTGACCTCCCCTTTTTGTTGCTTGTGCCGGTTCAGAGACGGCGAGAAGTCCGGCTGGCTGGATCTGCGTTCCTGGAAGCCGCAGAACCCTCCGTATGTACAAGATCTTTCTGAACGTTGCTGAGATTGAGTGTACGATTTGGGCGTGGTCTTTGTAAGGATGGATAAAGACTTAGCTGTTTGTGAGCTGTTTTTCTTCTTGTCCAGCTCTTTGTCCGTAGAGGAGTGGAAGAGTCCCCCCCCCTCCTCGAACGGTAGATCTAGTATGTGTTCCTGGACATCCAGGTTGAAGTTTGTTGCCCGGAGCCGGGCTGTTCTTCTCATGTCCGTGGCAATACAGATGGCACGGCCTGAGGTATCAATATGGGCCACTGTGGATTCCATGAGGTCATGCGCCACCAGCTTGGCCTCAGCTAGCCCCACCTTAAAGCGTGATTGGCACTGGGTGGGGAGTTCCGGGAGAAAGTCCGCAATTTCCCACCATAATCTTTGGTTGGCGGTTGCCAGCATGGCATCGGCGTTGGCTTGACGTAGCTGTAAAGAGGCATTGGAATAGCGTTCCTTGCCATACGCCTCCAAGATCTTCTCCTCCTTGCCTGGAAGCGCTGCAGTAGAAGAGGCTGAGGGCAACTGGGGCTTGGAGTATAGTGATGTCGCAACGATCACCAAGGAGTGTAGCTGAGGATGGGCCGAAAGCAAGAGTATATCCCCCTCCATCTGCCTGTACTTGGCATTTAGGCCTCAATTGGCCGGCTGGGTTGAGTGGGGTTTGAGCCAACCCTTCTTGGCCAGGGAGACTACATCGGTCTGCATTGGAATCCCCGATTTGGCAGAGGGGCGTCATGTGAGGACTTCTGCCAGAACCCCCTCGGCCGGCTGCTCGACCTCGGGTTGGGGTAGGCTCAGATACTCCGCCAGGCCAGCAACACGTTCATTGAAGGCCCTGGCTAAGGATGGCGTGTCCGGATCCTCCTCCTCATCTGTATCCTGCGGGTCTGGAGGATCATGTGGAGGAGGAGGAGTAGTTGGTGCTGGAGTCCTGGGTACAGGGACCGCGGCCAGAGGAGGCGGCTGCACTGGGGCCTGGGGGCACGATGGAGGTGTCTGTGGTGCTGCTAGCATGGCGGGAATTACTTCCCTGATAGCGTCTTTGAGGATAACGCCCATCCAGTTTGACTTCATGAGGTCGAGGAACCTCACAAAGAAAACCTCCTCACTGATGACTGAAGTGGTGGCAGGGGGTGCTGACGGGGTAGCTGGAGGCTGCTGCGGCCGTTGCATACCCTGTCCGTACCGATGTAAAGGAAAGCTGCCCTGCGGATAAGAGGGGTAGGCTGTAGGCCACTTACCTGGTTGAAGCCAGTCCCACCTTGACACCCGTTCTTCGCCGAATTCCTGGAATGGTGTCGGATGGGTGCCTCTTTCTGGAATGGAGGCCATTTTGTCGGGCTGCCTGCCACATGCCAGCGATGTGTTGCTCTGCCTCTGGTCCCGGCCTCCTCCAGGACTCTTGTGTGTGGATCACGAGGTCTACCCTGCTCCTCGGGCCTAGGCCCGGTAGGTGTGACACCCTCGACCCGAGGGTCGGTAGAGCTGCGTTTAGGCGCCCCCTCGGACGTGCTGCCGGTATTAGGATGTAGCCCCTCACCCATGGTGCTGGGACAAGGGCAGAGCCCCTCGGGTGAAGACCTTGTAAAAGAACCTTCCGGTCCTTCAACACTGTCACCGGAAGGATTCAAGGATACCTCGGCCTGAAGGCCGGTAGCTGGAGCAGCCTCGGAGCAAGCGCTGGTAGAAGGACCTGGCCGGTCCCTCCCGCATGGGAGAGACCTCGGAAGGCATCTCCCTTGCAAGGTGCGATGGAGAATATCAGCCCTACCTTGGGCCTGGTTCGATGTTTCACAAAGTTCTTGAGATCCTCTGGAGGCGACTTCTGGAAGAGCTCCCTCCACCTGGCTAGTCTGTTCTTCAGCGCTTTCGAGGACAGCGAGTCACACGCTGAACAAGGTTGCCAACCGTGGTGTGGGCCAAGGCAACGTAGGCAGAAGGCGTGGGGGTCTGAAGTTGGGAAGAGCCTGTTGCAGGATGGATACCTGCTGAATCCTGTAGAAGCCGACATGCACCGGGTGGAGCGTGACGTCTGAGGACCGAGTACATGTATGATAAAAAGAGAAAAAAGAAGGCAAAGAGAAGTATCCGCGCGTGGAATTACATGGCCGAACCCAAACACAGGAGCAATGGTGAATTCAGCCCGTTCCTGTTGACTGGGAAAAGGGGACTGGGGTGTGGCGCCGGAGGGCGGAGTCAGGGCAGCGCATGCTCCCTGGCCCGCACCCCTGCGTGCCTCTAAATTTAAAGGGGAAGAAGGATTTTTCAGGTGAAAAAGGATCCGTCTCCCGTCCCTTGGAAGGGACGCCCATATAGTATGGAGGAAAGGGGACAGGACGTAAGAGTATAAAGTGTTACAAAGGATGATGTGTACACTGGAATACCTTTTGCTTACCCCAGGTCTAATCTGCGAGTCTTCTTGTGAGTTGGGACTCTGCATTGAGAGCACCATGAGAATGCAAGCCCTGGAGTAGATCTCGGATTGGAACCCAAATAAAAGTGTGCTCCAGTGAAGAGGGAAAAAAACAACATGGTATATGAATACAGCAGAAACTAGACTTAAGTGAGCAAGTGCAGTTCCTGAAAGCAACAGAAGTCAGGCTGCCTGGTCACCATCATGCTTGCACCCAAATCCAAGATGGCAGAGAACCTACTTGGCAGAAGCCATGGAAGAAGAATCATAATACAACTGTTACGGCTGCCATAAAATCTACAAATGTCAGTGGCCCCTCTCTATACCTAGCCTCCTCCATGATACCTAAGAACCTACCTACAGGAACAAAGACCTAAAATGATTTTTAGGCATTTATTTCTATCTTTTCTGAATTGCTAGGAAGGGTTCAAAGTTTTACCACCAAGTTTATATGCTTTTGTCTAACCCTCATCTGATCATATAGTTATCATATAGCCAATGGCTTTCTCCAATCGTATTGGTAACACGGTACCACGTCCTTTCATCACAGGATGTTTTTTCGCTGATTATTTTTCAAAAAAACCCATCAAATCTTTTAGGGGGGTTCATAAATGATATATATGGGGTGTGGGTGTTTGGGAATAAAACACGAGGCTGTGAACCTGCTGGCGCGGACGGCCGAGCAGCCAAGAAGAAGAGGAGGCCCAGCAGAGAGACCTGTGGAGCTGCCGGTGCAGACGATCGAGCAGCCAGGAAGAAGAGGAGGCCCAGCAGAGCGACGGGCAGGAGTGAGTCTGGATCTGAGCAGAGGCCGCCCAGCAGGACCATACCGTAACAGCGGGGAGACTCAGAAACCAAGTGGAGCAGCAGCAGCTGACGTGAGGAGGTACGGCGGCAAACAGAGGGGCGGGCACGTGTGAAGAGGATTGCATGCCACTTGAAAGCGAGGATCAGCAAAGACTAGTCACAAAACACCCTAATAAGGCCACTTGAAAGCGAGGAAAGAAAAAAAAAAAATATATATATATATATATACATATATATATATACTAATGTAGAAATATCACCATCAACAAGGTCACTATATAAAAAACGTGCTGAAAGCGAGGACCAGTAAAGACTGCAGAGGAAAGAGATAAATAAAGCCACTTGAAAGTGAGGACTACTCAAATGAAAATCACCAGCACAGAAATAATCACATCAACAAGGCCACTTGAAAGCGAGAATCAGTAAGGATCACCAAATAACGGCAACTCCTATCAACAAATCCACTTAAAGGTGGGGACCTTCCAAAATAAAAGGAAGAAGAAGAACACAACTAGAACACGAGGACCACACCACATCACGCGCTCAACGGAGCATAAACCCACCAACCACAAAGGAATCAGCTAATCCTAACCAAACCTCAAAATGTCACAATCGGGAAACGCTGCAGGAGATGGCGCTGCACCACCCGCACCTGCCGTAGCCCCCACGAAACCAATATCATTTCTACGCCGTCCAAACCCTTTCCCAATGTAACCCCAAGAAAATCAAGGCCAGAGATGGCAGGATGGATGAATTTGAAGAATTCATGAGAGCCGTGGGAAACCAAGATGCGCCAAACAAGCTGGACATCTTCACCAACCTAGTCGGTTATGACATCAAGAGCGTCATTAAAGCGATCCCGCCCACAGAGAGAACAACTTACCAGAAACTCATCGATGCTATCAACAGTCGCCTAGTCATCATACCAAACAGAGATTATGAACGATACACGTTCAACCAGTGCACCCAGGCACCCCACGAGACAATAGGACAATTCATATTACGGCTTCAGAGGAAAATAACATACTGCGACTTCGCAAACTTCAACGATGATGAAGACATCCGGCTACGAGCAATAGAAGGGTGTCTGTCCTCCCACTTCCGGAAACACCTACTAAAGAAGCCCCTTCCCCTGCAAGAGATAGCAGAACTGGCAAGGGTTTACAAGCGCATAGATGTCCAAGCAGCAAACATTGAAATCCCAAAGAAGTTGGACACAGTAGCGGCCATCACCGCCAATCCGCAAGGGCAGGCCCGCAGTTTGGCACCTCATCCCGACAAGACTCATGGAATTCAGCACAGCGAACCCAACCTGAGAGACACTGCTACCGCTGTGGGTTTGAATTCCCCCACAAAGGACAGTGCCCAGCAATCGGCCAGATGTGTATGAGATACGGCCAGGAAAATCAATTCCAGAGCATGTGCCGGGAAAGAACACCACAACTGCCGGCCTACAAACCTCTGAATCAGCTGACACCAAACAGACGATATGAACCACCGAGACCACTGAACCCATGACCATACCCCGAGATGGACAACACCAGCAACAACATTTCCAGAAAAACACCCCGGAATCATCAGAGCAGTAGAAAACCTGCAAATGGAACCAGCAAATGAAGCATATCATAATCAAGAACAGATCTACCATGTACAGACGGTCCCGGAGGAAGATCTAAGAAGGGAATTCAATGCCCTGGATCCATACAAGAACCCTCCCATCGAAGAACAACCACCAGAGATGGAACAGTACCCGGAATACGACCGTTACAGCAGGGAAAATGTCCGGCTCATATCTGACTCATCCGATGACAGCGCTGCGCCCCGAGTGACAATCCACCTGGCAGGGGCCAACACACCATTTCTGATCGACACAGGTGCAACGGTCAACGTAATGAACCAGAAAACATGAGGCACTTGTCAAGGAATACCCCCTACAACCTTCTCAGACCCACATCTTCCAATGGGGCGCAACCCTACCACTCACATCCAAGGGCCAGTTCCTGTGTGATCTAGTACACAGGGGAAGAAGGGTGCCAGTAATGATCCACGTCATCCACAGCCCAGTGACAGGGAGATGCCTCCTAAGCCATAAAACAGCCATTGCGCTGCACCTAATAGACATTCGCTATGACCAGTCGGAAACGATTCATGGGTTACCACCAAACGCGCAATCCATACGGGCCATATCCCAGAAGGAACTCAACCTTGAGTCATTGAGAGACACGTTTCCCAACCTGTTCAAGGGCGTCGGCCTGTTGAAGGACACGGTAATCAAACTACACATCGACCCCAACGTGCGGCCCATACCTCAACACCCCAGAAGAATCGGGTTTCACTTACAAGCCAAGGTGATGCACGAGTTGCAGCTACTCCTCGACAACGACATCATCGAGAGGGCAGAAGGACCCACCCCGTGGGTGTCCCCACTGGTAGTTGTCTCCAAGGCAGACGGACGCCTTCACCTCTGCGTCGACATGAGAATTCCCAACACGGCCATCTAACGGGAGAGACACCCAGGACCAAACATTGAGGACATGCTGGTGAGGCTCAACTAGGCCACCAGGTTTTCGAAACTGGACCTTAACCAAGGTTACCACCAGCTAGTGATAGATCCGGAGTCGAGACCAATAACAACCTTCACCACTCACAAAGGACTATTCCGCTACAAGAGGCTGAACTTCGGAATCTCGTCAGCGGCTGAAATATTCCAAGGGACCATCTGTAGATTAATCAGCCCAGTGACCAACGCTTTCAACTACAGCGACGGCATCTTAGTCTTTGGAGCTGGCCTCACTCTCAATGGTCCTAAGTGTGAAGTCAACAAACACAGCCTTTGCTTCTTTGGCCACATTTTTCTCGGATCAAGGCATCAGAGCAGATCCGGACCAAATCAGCGCCATAGTAAACCTAACAAGTCCGAAAGATGTGTCGGAACTGCGCTCATTCCTGGGCATGGCGGGATATTGTGCACGATATCTCCCCCACTACGCGACACTCACTAACCCCCTACATCAACTGCTGAAGAAGGACCAACCGTTCATATGGGAAGAACAGTGCTAACAAGCGTTCTCGGCAATAAAACAAGTACTGGCAACCAACTGTCAACTAGCATATTTCTACCCTCAGTGGAACACAGAGATAACGTTAGACGCCAGCCCCATAGGCCTAGGAGCCATATTAGCCCAGACCAACCCACAACAAAATTCTGAAAAGCACGTGGTAGCATACGCCAGCCGGGCATTGAACTCCATTGAGCAAGCCTACTCTCAGGAACGGGAAAGCCTGGCCGCAGTCTGGGCATGTGAAAAATTCCACCACTTCATCATTGGAAGGACCTTTGTACTCATCACTGATCACCAGGCCTTGCTAGCCCTATTCGGAAACCCCAAGATAAAGATGCCGCCACGCATTGAACGTTGGGGCATCCACCTCCAGGAGTAAGACTATACCATCATCCACAAACCCGGAGGCAAAGCCAATCATGCAGACTACCTATCGAGGAATCTAGACAAGCCTTCAGATGCCGAGATGCAGCAAGGTGAAGCAGAAGAATACATTGCATACCTGTCCCCGAACGCCATTCCCCCCGTGATCACGAAAAAACAGTTTGTGGAACGAAGCAGGGCTGACCCCACGATCAGAGCAGCCATCCAACTAACGAACACCAAAAGGTGGTGACAGGCAGCCATGGAACGCTTTGAACCAGGGGAAGCAAGAATGGCGAAGATACACAGTGAACTAGCCATGACAAACCAAGGAATGCTATTGAGAGGAAATCGACAGGTGGCCCCCAAAAGCCTCAGGAAACCCCTTGTCATGATTGCACATGAAGGACACAGAGGCATAGCAAATGCAAATAGATACTGCGCAACCAGCTCTGGTTCCCGCACATGGACGCCATAGTCGAGGACACATTGAGGCACTGTGATCCATGCCAGATAAACGTGGCGAGCTCACCCCCATGCCCACTCCAGACAGTCCCCCTCCCTGAGGGACCGTGGCAACGAGTAGCACTTGACTTCTACGGCCCACTGGAAGAAGGAGGCTACCTCCTAGTGGCAATTGATGAATATACTAGATTTCCTCTAGTAAAACTAGTGCAGTCCACAGCCTCCCACCAATTAGTAGCCGTGGTCGACGAACTATTTAGGGAATGGGGCGTCCCCAACATCATGAAAACCAACAACGGAGCCCCTTTCCAAGGACAGGAGTTCGGGAAGTTCGCAGCACACCTAGGGTTCCACCATCAGAGGAAGAGCCCGAAAGCCAAGAGGCACCCGCTGAACGACCCGAGGACCCTCCGCCGCAGATGCCGGATTGCGACACACGCGGCCCGGCAGGCGGACCCCAGCGGTCATCGCAGAGGCCCGCACGCCTCATTGAAGAAATATAGGCCCGGAACTTCCATGATAAGTAAGTGGGGGATGTTACGAGGAAAAGGGCACCGGGCCCTTTAGGGGGAAAGTGAAACTACGCAGGGGAGTGGGAGGAAGGGAGGGGGCGAGGTGAGAGAAGCCAGTTTGTTAAATAATAAAGGAGAGTGAAGACGTGCCTGGCGTACGTGTTTTATTGTACGGATGGGCCCAAGTACTATGCAACACCCCCCGCAAAAATAATAAAAAAAAAATAAGATGAGTTTTTTCGTAAAAATAATCGTGGTAAAAAACCCAGTGAAAAAACATCCCGCAATGAAATGACATGGAACCGGTAAAACAACCGTATTGGTTGGGAGCTGGCAATTTTATACAGGCTTTCCAAAAGTCAATACGCTTTCTCAGTTTGATGCCCATCCTATGCCTTGTGTAGAGGAAACCAATACAGAAAATTGGAACTTTTCTGGCTATATCAACTTTAGATATCAAAAACGTTTACTGGCAGGTCCAACTAGCTGCAAAGGATACATAGAAACCTGTCTTTTCCACTCCTGAGGGATTTTTTCAATGCACTGTATCACCCTTTGTGTTGCAAGGAGACCCTACATCTTTCCAGCGGCTTATGTTTGCAGTTTTAATGCTGTATTGGAAATTTGCAAGAGCCTCAAAAGAGGACATGATCATCCAAAGCAAAACATAGGATTATCACATGATACATATCTAGCTGATGGGCCAGGATTAACAAGCAAGTTTAACGGCCATTCCTGTGAAATGTTGCCTGGCCCACTTCACCATAAAATATTTGAGTGTTTGTGTTGAAAATGGTCCAGAAAACCCCAGGCTGCAAAGATAGATGCAGTCTAAGAACTTAATTGCAAGCCTTTTTAGGGTTCATCAGGTATTAAAAGAGGTTTATTTCTAACATATCCACTGTAGTGGGATCCCTTACTGAGGAACTGAGCCTAGGTGTGTTTTCTCCTGTCTTTTAAAATTTGCATCGTATCAGTATTTAAAAAATGGCACAGTCTCAGTACCTCAAATTGCATTGTGAAACCTAGGCCTTTCTCCCTCTATTCAGTATTCTCAAACTTAGGTGTGTTTTCGCCTGTCTTTTTGCAATAGTTCCTAAATTCTGAGTTTCGTCGTCTTGTCCAATTCCTCAACTGTCTTGTCTCTCGCTGTCTCATCTGCTTGCACCCTGCCCTGTGTTCCTTCCCTAGTGTTCTCCCCTTCCCTCTCCCTTCCCTCTCTCTCTCTCTCTCCTCTCCCCTTCTACTGCATGGTGCTCTCTGTCTCTCCTATTTAATCTAACTGCTTCTCTATTGACCATCCTGCCCTCCTCATTAAATCTGGTAGGAAGAAGTTTAAAAAGGACATCCTGGTCTCCAACCCAGGCCTCCCTATTGCGGACACCTATACCAGTGCCTCCTCCAGGCAAACTTTCACCGACATCCTCTTTGTCGTTCCCTCACCTGACCTACGGACCCTACATATGGTCTCTGTGCTCTCTCCTTTCTCTTCTTCTCCCATTAATGGTGGCACCCGGCGGGATGCCCTCCTGACCTGTGTCCACTCTTCTAAGGTCATCATTAATGTTTATGTGAATGGCACCGTCCTGGTCCAAGGCCCTCAGGCCAACCTTCACCTCTTCGTCAGATGCTTACCACGCCTCATCAATTTCCCTTCTTCTCCTTCTGTCCCCTCTCCCCCCAACACGGCCTCCTAGCCTCACCTTGCCCTCTCCTTCCCTCTCTGCCCCCCCTCAGGCTCCTTCTACCCCTCCGCAGGGCGTACCTCTGATTTGTACCCCTCCCCGGAAGTCCTTCAAGGATGGCAACCTTCTCCATATTGCCACTCTTAACTCTCGCTCAGCTGTCAAACATTCATCTGACATCTACCGCCTTCTGGAGGAACTTGATCTTGATGTCCTCGGTCTCACCGAGACATGGTTCACAGCCAGCTCGGTCACAAGCTTTGACATGCTCCTCCCTGACGGCTACAAGATCCTCTCTACACCAGGCCCAACCGCTTCGGAGGGGGTGTAGCCCTGATCTTCCGCGAGTAGATTCCTGCCTCTGTCATTCTTACGCAGACCTACTCCTCCTTTGAGTGCCTCGTCTGCAGGCTCTCCCTCTCCCCTAGCCATTTCCTTACTGTGGCTACTATCTATTGGCCACCTGGTCAGATCTCCTCCTTCCTCTCTGAGTGGGCGGACCTCTCCTCTTCACTCCTGGTCTCGACCACTCAACTCCTCCTTCTTGGAGACTTCAACATCCACCTGGATGCCTCCTGTCCTCCCTCTGGACTCTTTTGTGACCTCTGTGACTCGCTCTCACTCTCCATTCTTCCCTCTGGCCCGACTCACTCTGCTGGGCACACCCGGGATGTTCTGATCTCCTCCGACATTCCCCTTTCTGTCCCGCTCACCACTCCTCTCTCCTGGAGTGATCACTTTCTCTTTTCCTCCCATTTCACCCTCTCTACCCCTCAGGCCAAGCCACTTCCATCACTGCCACCCACCTTCTCGGTCATCCTACCCATGAAGCGCGTGTCAGATGAGGCTTTCGCCACCACTTTCTCACCCCCCCGTCCCCCTTTGGCTGACTCTCACCCTGGCACAGCCCTTTCCCTGCTCCACTCTGCTATATCTGATACTCTTGATATTCTTTCCCCTGTCATGAGAATACGCCTGAAGCCCAAAGCTAAGTGCAACTCCTGGTACGACTCAGACCTCGTCACCCTTAAACGCAAGTGCAGGGTGGCCGAGAGGAAATGGTGTGCTTCATGTACATCCTCTGACAAACTGGCCTGCCGCCTGCTCCAAAGGCAATACCGGCTCTCTGTCCTCACCAAGTAGAGAGCTCTTATCTCTGCGGCATCCAACAACTCGGCTGAACTCTTTAAAATCTGCAAGGAACTGGACAATCCTGCCACAGTCTCTACCTCTCCTGTCCCTTCCCAGGCCCTCTACACGTCACTGGCTTCTCACTTCATCTCTAAAACTCAGGACATCCTGTCCTCACTCTCCTCCCTCTACTCCCTGCTCTTTCTCTGGCCCTTCTGCAGCCACCTCTCCTCCCTCCTTCTCTGCCTTTCCCCTTTTCTCCGCAGACAAGTTTTCTAGACAAGTCTGATCTATGAAAGTCTCATCAAAACAGGTTCACCCCTGTTCCTCCAAAACCATCAATGACCACATTGACTTCCTAACTCCTGCCCTGGCTGACTTCTGCAACCACTCCTTCGCCACTGCAGTTTTCCCATCCCCCTGAAGCACTCCCTTGTGCACCCTCTTCTTAAGAAACCCTCTGCCGACCCCTCCTGCCCGGCTAATTATCGCCCATCTCCATCACTCCCTTCATGGGCAAACTTCTAGAAAAACTGGCCATCTCCCAGCTTAATCTCCGTTGGTTGTCTTCATGACCATCAGTCTGGCTTCAGAGCTGCCAGAAGCACGGAAACTGCTCTCTGCGGATTCCCACGGGTGTCCTCTTTTCGGAAATGCATGGGGTTCCCGGTTTTCCTTGGTGGCTTGGACACCCGAGGCCCATATCTGTACGGTATGCCGGTCGGCAGAGAGTCTGAAATTCAGGTGTCCTAACAGACTTGGGGTTACTTGTGTTTTAGGCTTTCCACTTGGCGCCCAGGTGGGTGCACCCACACATGTGAGGTACCGTTTTCATCGGGACACCTGTGGAAACACGGAAAGGTACGCCATGTGTTGTTGGGGGAGTGTTTCGATGGGTGAGCCGAGCGAAATGTGCGGAAAATGCGTTTTTTCCCCAAATTTCGGACTTTGCAGGGCTGTCTGGGTAATAAATTCTGGGCCGATTTGAGCAAATCATACCTCTGCGGATTCCCACAGGTGTCCTCTTTCGGAAATGCATGGGGTTCCCCATTTTCCTTGGTGGCTTGGACACCCGAGGCCCATATCTGTATGGTGTGCCGGTCAGCAGAGAGTCTGAAATACAAGTGTCCAAACAGACTTGGGGTTACTTGTGTTTTAGGCTTTTCCCTTGGCGCCCAGGTCGGTGCACCCACACATGTCAGGTACCGTTTTCATCGGGACACCTGTGGCAATACGGGACGGTAGGCCATGTGTTGTTGGGGGCGTGTTTCGATGGGTGAGCCGAGCGAAATGTGCAGAAAACGCGTTTTTTCCCCCACATTTCGGACTTTGCGGGGGTGTCTGGGTAATGAATTCTGGGCCGATTTGCGCAAATAATACCTCTGCCGATTACCACAGGTGTCCTCTTTTCTGAAATGCATGGGGTTCCCTGTTTTCCTTGGTGGCTTTGACACCCGAGGCCCATATCTGTATGGTGTGCCGTTCGGCAGAGAGTCTGAAATTCAGGTGTCCAAACAGACTTGGGGGTACTTGTGTTTTAGGCTTTCCCCTTGGCGCCCAGGTGGGTGCACCCACACATGTGAGGTACTGTTTACATCGGGACACCTGTGGGAACATGGGAAGGTATAACATTTGTTGTGTTTGTGTGGTTTTCATAACGTTTTGACCCCTTTGCTGGTGCCCTTTGTCATACAACCCTTTAATTTCCCAAATGCGACCTACATTTAGTCGCTGCTTTAGGCACCATACACTTTTGTAACCTGCACAAGTCACCTACCCTTGAAAAGGTCTGCCTGTGCTCTTTCAGAAAATGTGTGCTTGCCGTTCCTCACCACATTGGTTTTCCCGATTTACACATGCTAAGTGCGTCTGTTTAGGCCGTGAGCGTAAAACTCCTGTGTACCATGGCTCAGTGTTTGGCTTGTGGTATTGCTTGTTTTGTAAAACACTACAAAAAATGTGTGCTTTCCTAACTGCAAGAGTCGGGGGAATGTAGCAGAGCATTGCTTTTCTCAAAATTCATAGAAGCCATTGCCGTACCAAGCCAACCATGTCCAACACATACCTTTTTCGGTCATTTTCCTGCTTTTCCCCCAATCTATGGCATTTTCCCCTACCTAGTGTTTGCCTGACCTACGCAAATCACCCTTCCTAAACTTGGAATTTTGTCTACTTTTCAGAAATATATGCCTTTCTGTCCTCCAATTCGGCTTTCCTACCCTTTTATCCTATTCCGTCCATGCATGTCCAATTGGCAAAAATGGCCAAAATCGCCTACCTCTCACAAAACAGTTGATAACCACATCAAAATAATGTATTTTTGTTTCCACTCAACCTGTTCTTGAAAGCCAGGAAATTGGGGAATTAAGCACAGCAAACCATTCATTCCTAGCTCTTACAAGGAAAAAAACCACAGGCTTCTTTGTACATCATTTGATTGCCATTTTTTGAAAAAAACCAAAATGTTCCCCCTTTTTGCTTATTTTCTCTCACGCCCTACAGCAACCTAGACTTCCTGGGTGGCGTTACGACCGCCTACATGTGGGAAAAAAAGGAGCCAAATTTGGCAGAGATACCTCATGTAACAAAAAAGTTACAAGACATTGAATGGCCACATACCGAAATCACCAAAAAAGGCCCTGGCACTAGGGGGAAATACCCATAGCACTTAAAGGGTTAAGACATTGTAGCTTCCCCTGACACCTTGGGAATAGAAATGGCAGAGAATTGGGGATTATAAGGAAAGTATCCATGATGCCATTGCAAATTTTAATACTTACATGCCTAATGATAATCCACACCCATCGATAAAGTTATAGAATTTTAAGTAATATAATTCTCACTGAAAAGCATGAAAAAGTGGTAGAAGGGCGAAACAATGTCTCACAGATGGCTGAGTTTGGACTGGAATGGTCTGCCCTAAATCGTAAGCCCTTAGTCATATTTTGAGTGATCAGACTAGTTTACGCTTAGGGTTGGATGCTGGGGTGATCAGGTTGAAGTCACAGATCTACCTTGGATCTTACTGTGTCCCTTTTTGGCGGTGTAGTCTGAATAGTCTAGTTTAAAGTAAACCTGTTCTTGTCTCAACTGATTTTCTTTCCTATTTCACAGCTTCATTTTACTTAAATCAACCCTTTTTCTATCTTGCATATCTCATCCAGTCTTTTAGCTAGATACCTCCTTTCACTTTTGTCTTGTCCCTGTGATATATATCTTTCCCACAGCCCATGAACCGCACTCCAAATCAGAGTATTTCACCCGTCTTTATTAAAAACCGTTAGGGTAATTTAAAGCGGGAATTAAGAAAATTGCAAGTTTTCCAACGTGTCATTTGGCTGCAGCATGCTCTAAACTTTCCACTCATTTTCAAATGTTATGCCTTTTGCTGATCCATTGCCTTGTGATTACCAGTGATATAACATACATGCTACTGTGATAAAACATATATATATTATAATTTAACCATACATTAATTAATTATTTGTAAAATTTGAGTGTTATTTTAGGCCTTTGCTAGGTGTTTATTCTGTGAGAGGTGGTCAGATTTTGATTCCGTTTTCTGCCTCTTATCCCTGACTACCTGCTGCTTCTTTCTATCCACCCAGAATTCGATTATTTGCAGGGGGAATCCTTAACGTGGGTGCTACCTATCCTCATCCAAAAAGTGCTCCTATTCACGTGTGCTTTGTATATGTTCTAGGAGAAGGTTAACCAAGTGCATTGCTTCCATTTTCATTGTAAATATCACCCCATTGGTGATTGTTGCCCCATATTAAAAATTGTATGATTTTTTTAAAATTTTAAATATAAATAAATATTGTATTTTCACCAACTGGCCTGGTTCATGGTCCATTGTGACCCGGGGTATTTGAAAAAGGGGGTGTGATACGAGTAGTGTACCATCTCAAATTGAATTCAGATAAAATAAAGAGAAAGGCATATAAATTGAGCGCTACATCCTAGCCTGAGACCAAGGTGTGTGTCACCGGATTGACATCCTTAACAAATTTGGGGGCTTGTAGCTGGGATTGAGTTTGGTCGCCACCTGTGGCATTCTAACGCAGCAGACTTACCTGCAAGGTAGTGATACTTTGTGTAGTTGGAATACTGTGTTACACTGTAGGAGCGCCTCCCCAAAACAAATATTCTAAGTACCAGGCCTGTGTCTAAAAGTAAAACTGAATCAACCCCAAAATAGACAGAAAGCAACAGAATACAGGTTACCCGTACATGAATGAATGAATGAATAAATAAATAACACTTTCCAAAATGACTGTTTCAGTAGAGATCAATATGGCTAGGGAGCGCCTACTGCACAAGTTATTTGTCAGAGGTGAATGGCCAGAACAAGATGAAAAAGTCTGGCTAGAAGAAATAACACAATAGGTCACCGCCATGAATCTGGATACGTGGGAGGACGGTGGCCTATTACACCAAGTATTGAGTGAGTTATATATGACCCCAAAAATGAAAGAGGAGCAGATTAAAATTGTCAGAATTGCGGCCTAAATGTATCTCCACATGGGAGTGATGCGGGAAAAGCATGAGGAAAACACAACTCTTGTACAGAATCAATCTGAATTATTAAATAAAATCCAGACGGAACTACTTGGCTCTCCAACAGCAGAATAATGTAGACATAGAGGCCGAACTAGAAGCAGTCAAAATAGAGTGTCAGGAAAAGATTGACTGCGGATTCAACAATTAACATATAACAGGGCCTGCTCAGGACAAATAACCATGCTGCAAGATCAGGTCGAAAGGTTGAAAGAGGAAAATAATAAATGAATTATGAGAGACCTCCACTCTCAAGCAGAATTTGATCAAGAACGCAAGAAATTAAATACCATCAAGAAACAAAGGGATGACCTAGTTGAACAGAGGGGCACCCTAAATCAGGAGAAAGACAACCCTATGCCAGGAAGTAAGCAATTTAAAAACAGAGTTACAGGGACGTGAGTTAGGCCTCCAGAAATTAAATGAACTCCAAACAGAATATGGAAATCTACTAGAGCACGCCAGATGGGTAGAAGGTGCTCTGGAAGTGAACACCCAAACCGAAAATGCACAAACTCAGGAGGTGAGTCTCCTACAACAAAAATTGGGTCAGGGTGCCCAAACTATACAGGCAGCACAAAGAGATAGCAAGGCCCTCTGTGAAGAGAATGATGGGCTCCACAAACAAGTTAGAACACAAAGGGTATATATAGAGACCAATTCCTACCGTTAATGTAACGTTGTAGCACTCTACAACGGTCTATGGAGGACTCATTGGAGTATAATATATATATCAGCAACTGATTATACACATATATAGGCAGGCTGTCCCAACTAGAAGGACACCCTGTCCCTCTCACTGTCATAGCTCACCCTAGAAGTCGGGTGTTGCACTGCCTATTTAACAGGGATGGAATAGAGAGACAAGCCCTATTGTGAAATGTTTTGCTAAAAAACAGATACAAGTTATTAGTCACACAGAATATTTATATTTTAGGCATTCTACATTAGATAAATGTCTAAGTCTAGGGTATATTTGGGATCTCTGATAACTGGAATTTCCTGTGCCTTTATTGACCAGTACACTATCAGCTTCTCAATATCTCCATCAACTTGTACTGGTGTTTAAAACTGGTTAAGCTCCTTATATGCGGGAGCCTTAAATACCAGGAAACAACAAAGACCTGATCAAACTGTCAGGTACACTCAAACCTATGATGTCTGAGACTATTATTTAAGTGGACAGAACATCGGAGGCATGAGTCCAGCTCATGTCTCAGGAAGGTCGACCAGTTTCATTGACTGTGATGGCTGAGGTCATCTTCAGCAGGACAATAGAAAGGTTGAAGGTGAAGGGGACCTTGCTCCCTTGGTAGGTTACTTCTTATGCCTACTGCAGTGCTCCTTTGTCCACAATGGGAATATTCCTGCCCTGCTGGTTCTGATATGGCTCACTCATGCAGAGAATGCCAGCATTGTGCTCTTACTGGGCGCGGTATGTTGTTAGAAGAAGTGCTGTGCGGCAAGAACAGTCTGCTGAACTGTCTACTAGTCCATGCAGTGGAAGTGCAGAGAGTCCTTCCGGTGTGCTGCTGCTGGGTACCGTGCCTCTGTTCGTAACGCGCCAGTCTGCCTATATGTGTGTATAATCAGTTGCTGATATATATATATTATACTCCAATGAGTCCTCCACAAACAAGTGGCAGCGCAAGAGCGGGTCATAGAGGCCAGTAAAATCCTGATAGCCGAACAAAAGGCTCAGATCTTTGCATATTATCAAGAGATAGGGGCTGAGAAAGAAAAACTAGCGAGGTTGGAAAAGGAGCATCCTAGATCTAATACAAACTGTAGGTACCCCGAACAGGTAGAGAGGGACAGGGCAACCCCTTAACATAGTATGATGACTTCTATACTAAGGGACTCACACCAATTTAATCCTTTGCGCACTGCTGACTTCATGGCTGCCGGTTCACATGAGACGGAAACCATGAGGCCATCAGAATTTAACAGGCCAAGCATAATGGAGCTGGCAAGTCAGCGCCCCCCAGAAATTGATAGAAGGGCGTCCCTATGCAGGTGCAAAAATATAAAGGCTGATGTCTCTGACAAGGAAACCTCCTATGAGGAGAGAGTCAGGGAATCAGACCTGCAGGAGCGCTACCTCCAAAGGGACCAGTTGCTTCAATTTGCTCAGGAACAACAGGAACAGAGTCCCCATAAGAGCATCCTGAAGACCACCACCCAATCGGGGCAGTGGGGGGGATACTCTGCCAACCCTGGGAGCAGGGAGGAGTCAGAAGATTACTCTCCTGTGCGCCGCAGGAGTGAAGAAACTAGGCCCCAACATCCTACAGGCCCCCTCTCAAACCCACAGAATCAGGGAGCACCTAGATGATCAGGAGGGGACCTCAAGTAGCAGCGCCTCTGAGTCTGAGGGCGAGTGGACTCGGGTGACCAAGCCTAAGAAGGCAAATAAACTCAAGAGAGCTATGACAAAAGACCCCAATAGGCAGATTAAGGCCATTAGGAGTTTCATAACCCCATACCCCAAAAACGCAAAATATTCTGTCTGGGAACACTTGGAACTCTATGAGCAGATGATGGACACTTTCCACCTGAAAGACAACCAGAACTGCATAGAGTAAGTTAAATAGACGTTCTCTCCTGAGCGCTCCAGCGTCTTTGCTGGACTGGAGGACCAGAAACATTCAAGATGGTCCACCTGCAGGGCGGCCACCTTGAAACACTTTTCCGCCCTCAGAAAACCCCCAAAAGGCTCGCAAAGCAGCCTACAATCTGCATTGCGGGGAAGATCAGGCCCCACGATAATTTGTGCAGGAGCTAAAACGCGCCTTCGCACAAAGCACTAGGAGGGTGCCCACGGATAGCAGAGAGTTTATAACTACCTTCTTTCATGCGCTCCCAAAGTATATTATGACCCAGCTGGTGAGGGACTTCCACAATAAAAGATTTCTGGCGTGGGTCATAGAGCAGGTGACCCGCATATATGAAGTCCAAAAACCCCAAGCCGGCCAACACCCCAGCTGCTGCTAAGGTAGCAGAGGTGAAGGTTACCCCCATTTTAGACCTAGATATGGGGGAGCCTAAAAATATACCTACACACAATCAGCAAAATCAGAGACCCAGAAGGCCTTCAGGCCAATCACAAACAGGTGGTGGTCAGGGAGGTAATCCCACCAATGGGACCCCCTAACTCCCCTGATTATATAAGTCCCAGATAAAAGGGCAACTGACCAATCTTGTGGTATGCATGGACTCCCCCAGCCCAAGGGGGGATCCAATCAGGTAAGTACCAGCCTGGGAAACTTCCCTCCTAACTTCCCCCAGAAGGGCAGTAATCCCCCAACTGCTGGATTAAGTTTCTTTCCCCTGTACCCACAAAACCCCAACCTGCAGGACAACCCTCCTTTCTTTCCCTGCTTTTGGAGGGTTACCAAAATTCACAATATCCAGGGTCCTACGGGAGAAGGGATAGTTACCCTTCCCGTGATCCATCTAGATTTGAACAGAGACCCCCGTACCAGCCGGAACGGGAGACCCAACTGGTGCGGCAGGCCCAGAACCTTACCCAGGATCTGGGTCGCATGTTGAGGGCTCAACAGAACTCTCAGATGAACATGGCGGCTCAGAACCCCACAAACCAAGGGTCTGGCACTCCAGAACAATGACGGGGAGAGAACCCTGACAACTCACCGGTTCCAGAGGAGGAGGCACGGGGAGGGGGGTGTAAAGCCCTAGGGGAAGCTTCCTTCCTCACTCATGAAAAGCCCCTGAACACCCAGGAACCGGAAAAAAAATCTTCTGCCCCTGAAAATCTGCCACCCAGGGAACGGAGGGTGGGTAGGAGAAATAAAGACCTAAAAAAGGCCCATTTTGTGGAGGAAGTTAGTGTCCTCCAGTTTGAAGGGGAAGAATCCTGAGAGGATTCTGGGAAACAGATATTCTCCTTCAGGGATGGGGGAACTCCTCCCAAAGAAAAATGAGTCCCAAGAGATCTAAATGAAGACTGGGTGGAGGTGGGGACTGATTCGGAATCGCCCATCCTTGAACCCCAGAATCGGCCTCCAGAGAATCAAATCTTAAAAGAGGGATCCCAAACCCCACAAACCGATTCTGGTAACTGCCTCTGAAAAGGGGGCGGGGGCAGCCCAGAATCAGAAAAGAAGAAGCCTGAAACTCCCCAAACATTAGAATGCAAAATCTTGCTTTCAGATACCCAAACTCCAACACAGAATTATGCCCAAACTACACCTGTGTCGAAGTCCAAAATAAAGAAACTGACCATCCAGCTTGCCCAAAATGCACATTACCTTTGTCCACTTGAAGAGAAGGAGGGTAGATTGTATGCCCCGCGCCAAGTCAAGGGCAATGTACATTTGCAGCGCTGGTGGACACTGGATCACAAACCACTCTTCTGTCAAAAAGGGCCTTTGAGCAGCTGAATTCAGGAAGGGGGAGAGATACCAGATCTCTCTCACCCCTCTTCCGGGACAACTCCAAAACTTCGACGGGAATGAAATTCCTGTCGAGGCGACAGCGGATTTGGAAATAAAAATTGGGTGACACAAAGTGAAACACCCGGTCATAGTTGTGACTCCAGAGGGTACACCCTGTCTACTAGGGAATGACATCCTGCGCAGGTAGTCCCCCACTAATAGACTTTGTGAACAAGGTCCTCTGGACTCAGACTAACAGGCCAATAAAATTAAAACAACCATGTTAGTTTAAATGGCACATGCCACATGGTTGAACAAAAACCTGATCATATTGAGTTTCATTTCCAGAACAATCAAATACCTGAAGTGACAGTAATTGCTGTAGGACAACAAACTGGTGATGGGAACTCCTCTCCATTCCTGAAAATCAACCTTTCTTCCAGTTTTAAGTGGCATTCCACAATGGAAGGAAATACTTTGAAATTCTATACCAATTCACAATCTGAAAATCCCAATTCTATAGTCAAAAGAGATGAGAAACCAGCTCAAAGTTTAGCTGACATTCAGAAAATTAGAGAACAGTTGTTCATCCCTATTCAGTTAAATGAGGGGAAGGAGGCTGTTCTCGCCCGGGAGTGCATGAACAACGGTAAGAGCCTCAATAGCGAAGCCATGTTCCGAAAGCTCCCAAAAAATCGAGCCATTCCCACATTTAAATTGATCGATAAGTGGGAAATGGGCCTGGAAACTCCCAATTCCAAACTATTCCTGCCTAGCAGGTGCATGCTCAAAATTGCTATAGGTAACAAAAGCATAGAAAATAATTGTTGGGTCGTGCAAGATGTCCCTACTTGATTCTATTTAGGCTGTGACTTTCTCAATCGTTTTGCCATTAATTTGGACCTGATAAATTACAAAGCCTGGACCCGACTAGGGGGAAATCCCATGGACTTTGATGATTCTGAAAAAGCATTTCGGTCAGCCCAATTGCTGCCGTATGCAGTTGAAGTTCAAATTGGAGAGGAGGTCACCTTCCCAGGATGGACCCGACTATTCCCACTTGAATTAAAAATGAAAAGAGGACAGAAACTGCAGAATCCTGACGCATATGTACACCTCAACGTCCATCTCCAACAGCAGGGGTAGGGGTTAAAGACAACACCATTAGTCAATGTAGAACACAACACCATTCCAATATTGATGGATAACAGTGACCATAGGAGTATCACTCTGGATGCAGGCACCATTATTGGAATGGCGGTTGATAATCGACATTTTTCAATGGATCTAGGTAATGAACTGATAGGACCAATCCCCACTGACTGTTTTGATAATGATAATGACAATGACCTACCACCAGACAGGATCTTCACCCGGCAAGGGGGTAATTTCCTGGTGTACTCTTCCTGCCCTTACGGTGAGGAAGAGGTGAACTGTGACATCAGGCAGGATGAGGTGATCTTCCAGGTCCACAATGACAGCCTCTCTACCTGAAACCCTCTGTCCAGGTGAAAACTCTAACCAGGGACCTCTCCAGCCAGCTGGAGGAGGCCGCTGATATAGCAAAACCGGAAGTCTTTCCAGGCTTCAGGCAAATGATTGAGGAACGAGTCAACCTAGCTGATGCCTGTGAGACTCTGGAGCAAAAGCAAAAGTTGAAACAAGTGTTCTTAGATTTTCAAGATCTCTTTGCGGTGGACTCGTATGACTGTGGTCGTACCGAAATCCACACTACAACAATTCCCACGGACCCTGGAATGACTCCAGTGTTTGTGAAGCAATACCGCTTGCCTCTCGCATCCATGGAGTCCCTGACGGAAATCATCAAAAACCTTGAGTCCCGTGGGATAATTCGTCCAGTCCTCAGCACTTTTAATAATCCGGTGCAGGGGATTTTAAAAACGAACAGCCAGTGGAGACTCCGTGCTGACCTGAGGGAGCTGAATAAACAGGTCCACATGTCCCGATGGCCTCTCTCCTACATTGACCAGGGGCTGGTACAGATCTAGGGGTCAAATGCCTACAGTGCTATTGACCTGAACAATGGATACTGGACCGTGCCTGTCAGTAGGGAGGACCAATACAAGCTGGTCTTTATCTTCGGGGGGCAGCAGTACACATGGACTCGGACTCCCTTCGGGTACATCAACTCGGGCAACAAATTCAACATAATCCTACATAAGGCCATGCCCGACTTGGGTGAAAGGGGTAACCTGGCCTATGTGGATGATGTTCTGATAAAAAGCTCAACTGTGGAGGAAATCGGAGGTGCGCATGCGCGCGCGACGCATGCGGAGCTAAATACATCGGCTCCCGGCGGCCGCTACTATTATCCTGAATTTTTTTCCCTTTTACTGGAATCAATCTCGCCTCGACCGCCCGCCAGCGGAGGCGGACCCACTAGAGCTGCTGGCGCTGCACTCCGGAGAAGAACCGGAGCAGGAGACGCCAGAACCAGCCCGCGGACCGCTGGCGGATGACTCGCGGCCATTGCGGCGCGGGCGGGAGAAGAGGATCGCCCCTCCCCCCCTGAGACGCTGAGAACGCTGTGGCTCCCAGGCGAGGTCGATGCTTGAAACAAGACCCCGCAAAGCTCTCCAGGCACCGTCGAGCGGCCGCTGAGGCCCCCCCCCACCTGCTCCACCCTCGGGACAACAGTTGCTCGCACACCTCCCGATCTACGAGAGAAACGCATCCAGATAGACTTCACGGCCTGGGCCTTGCACCGCCAGCCTTCCCATCGGGGTCTCCTCCCTCCTCCCCCCATTCCCCCTCATCAGCAAGACTGCAATACCTGGGGTCGAGCGGCAGCAGGAGCCGTGAGGGAAGACACGCTGCAAACAGAGGCACCCACGGCAAGGTACACGGTTGTGGGGGGTGGATGTTTTGCTTTGTTTCCCCCCCCCGCGACCCTTTTTGCAACTAGCCTGCTGCAGAGGCCACGGAGCCCGCGAGGGCCACAGCTGCGCCATAGACCAGCACCAGACCCAGAACGTCGTCACGACCCACGAGCCACAAACGCAGCAAAACGACACTGGGAGTGTGGGGACGAGAAGATCCTCTTCTTACAACCAAGTGAGCCCCCCCCGGTCCACGGTGGACCCCAAGACTTGGCGTAAACGGTGGAACTGCCCTGCCCCTCTCTTGGGACCACCCCAGGTGACTTAAATCATCGCTCAAAACGTAGTACTCGCGGGGGGCCACCCTATGCAGTGAAGACAGACGCGGTTCAGCCCACAACTGCGGATGAACAGGGGCACAGTCCTCCCCACGAGACCCCTACGCACTTTGGCTTAGATCCCAGACACCACGGGGGCCACTCTATATGCCGGAGATAGGCACGTGCCAACACCACGCCACCAAGCGAGATTGACACCTGCAGCGACGACGCTGCGGCCATCCCAAACGTGACTTTTGCAGAGGCTCGCAGCCTATACACAATCGTCTGCTCCATACAGGACCTCTCCCGACGGGGAGCATCCAGATCCCTGCTACACAGAGCCGCTCGACCAAAGCATGGGAAAGGTGAAAACCAAGAGGCAAACACTACAGAGCAAGATGGATCTCTACACCGTGGGGGCCCCTCCCCAGCGCGAGCCTCAGCCCCCAGAAGAAGAGAGTAACTCTGGAGACCCTCCTATCTCTTTGTCAGACCTTATGAAAGCGATTGGGGACTCGAGGACATCCTTGGAACTTAAAATGGGCGGCCTATCCTCTGAGGTGTCCCTTATACGCCAAGACCTCCGCAACTTATCGACCAGGGTGGGGGAAGCGGAACAGAGGGTGTCTAACACTGAAGATGCGGTCCACCGCATGGAACAGCAGCTCACTGCGATTGCCCAAAAAGTGACCCAACTGGAAAACCGCGCCAAAGACAGTGAGGGGAGGGCGCGACGCAATAATCTCAGGATCCTCGGTATACCAGAGAAAGAGGAAGGCCCCAGCGCAGAACTCTTCTTAGAAGATCGGCTCATTCATATCTTTGCCCCTAAGAAGCCATCCAAATTCTTTTCCGTGGAAAGGGCACACAGGGTCCCCACCGGCCGACCTATACCGGGTGCCCCACCCAGAACAATGATCGCACGCCTACTGAATTACCGCGACCGGGATGCGATCCTACAAATGGCAAGGGCCATGGGCCCGATCACATACAACGGCTACAAGGTCGGTTTCTATCCCGATTACACGAAAGAAGTCCAAAAAGCCCGCCAGTCTTTTGACTCCGTCAAGAAGAAGCTCCAGTCGCTATCCATCAAATATGCCCTCTTCTTCCCGGCATTGCTAAAAGTCCAGTATGAGGGCGCTACTCACTTGTTTTACAACCCCAAAGATGCATGGGACTGGCTTGAAACTCATGTCCTCACGGACTCCAGCGGGAGACGTGTGCCATCGGGCCCACCCACACAGCGACCTCGACCTGGGAGACCCTCGCCCCCTAGTTCCCCGACCAATGCGGACGACGACGCGTCAAGGACCCCTACGGGAAAAGGATGAATACCCTGTACTAAGGGGCCCAAACTGCAGATTGGTAGAATGGGAATGCTCACCTAGCGGCCGCCGCCCCCTAATGCGGCGTGCGCGTTATCACAGCCGGATTATCCCGAAGAAGTTTATAAAGTTATAGGTTCAATGTTTGGGCGACAGGTGCTCCCAGTTGGGGGGGAAGTACAGGGTGGGGGGGAGTTCAAGGACTGTAAAGAAACCGAATCAAGAAACAAGAAGGCACGACACATAGAAGCACTGACAAGGGAATCAAGTACTATCTATGGGCAAGACCACAGACATAATCATCATCCAGGCAGCAGATACACCGACACGAGACGACCCCCGGACGTCTCCCCCGAAAGTACATCGCTGCACACCTCTCGAGTGTACATGACCGCCACTGATCCTCCCAGAAGCCCAGATAAGCGCCCCAGGCAGATAGAATGAACTCCAACAAGGTAACCGTGCTCTCCTGGAACGTCAACGGCCTCGGCTCCAGCATAAAGCGAAGACTGGTGCTCCAGTACCTTAACCGTTACTCGCCGGACATTGCCCTTCTAAATGAAACACATTTGCTAGGCACAAGCACAAACTTTTTCAGAAGGTCCAACTACTCTCACGCCTACCAGGCTGGATTCACGACAGGAGCTAGGGGCACGATGATCCTTGTCCACAAGCGAGTCCCCCTGCAGGTCAGGAAGGTCAAGACCGACCCCCGGGGCCGCTATGTTATGATACTGGCTGACATCTGGGGCGAGAAATGGGGCCTCGCTGCAATTTACGCCCCCCCCTCACAGACGAAAGAACTACTCTCCGAGCTACTGAGCCGGTTACTGGAAGATGAGGCCGATGTATGGGTGATTGGCGGGGACTTTAATGAAGTGATGAACACTGCAGTCGATAGATCTCACAGGAGATCAGGTACCTGCCCTGCCCCCACACCACTCGCCATGTTCGCCGAAGCTCTGGGAATGACGGACACATGGCGCTCGCTCCACAACAATGAGGCTGGGTTCTCCTTTTTCTCTGGCGTCCACAAGTCATTCTCCAGAATCGATTATGCCTTTATCCCCCGCAGTATAAATCACAGGCTCCTTGACGCTGAATTCCTCGCAAGGGGTATTTCGGACCACTCTCCGCTCCTATTGTGCATGAAGAACTCCTGCCGTGGCCCGGATCGTAACTGGCGCCTGAACACATATCACCTACGTCTCCCTGAAATTGCGGAGGAACTGGAAAAGAAGACAACAGAATATTTTGAAAACAACGAAGGATCAGTGGATTGCCCGATCTCGCTTTGGGAGGCGTATAAGACTGTCCTCCGCGGGGAAGTTATCTCGGAAGTTTCAGCCTACCAACGACGACAAGTCCAAAAGATCAAAGAGGCAGAAGCGCGTGTCCTGGAGTGCGAACGGCAAACCCTAGAACACTGCACCCAAGAAGCGAAAGAGGATCTGCTTACAGCACAAGAGGCCCTTAGCAACCTGGCTCTAGACAACGCACGGATAGCCCATCAGTTAGTCCGGAGCCAAATCTATGAACGAGGCGACAAGGCGAATAAGACACTGGCCTGGTTGGAACGGCGCGAACAGACCAAGGGACACGTGCGGCAATTGAATCTCCAGACGGAACACTCCTCACAGATGACTCCGACATTGTTGCGGCATTCGCCGCCTACTATGAGAAACTCTATACTCCATCGGCCGAGAGCCCGCCTTCCGAACCCGCATGCTACCTTGACCAGATCGAGATCCGGAAGCTCTTTCAGCACCAAACAGATCTCCTGAACGCCGAAATCACTGTAACCGAGGTGCAAGAGGCGCTCGCACAGCTCCAACCTGGGAAGACCCCGGGTCCTAATGGGTTCCCTACAGAAACATGGAAATGCCTCGGCGGTTCACTACCCTCCCACATGCACCGTATGTTTCTACGCAGCAAAGAGCTGGGGGCACTCCCCCCGGACCTCAGGAAAGCATGCATAATCGTCATACATAAGCCCGGGAAACCCCCAGAGGAATGTGCCTCCTATCGCCCAATATCCTTGATCAACGGCGAAGCCAAGGTCCTCGCAAGAACACTAGCCAACAGACTACTGCAAGTTATAGAGACCCTTGTCCACCCCGACCAATGTGGATTCATGCCCAACAAATCCACCCGCATGAACCTGCGTAGAGTTCAGCTGGCGCTGAGCAGAGCCAAGGAAATACCAGCCCCACTGGCCCTCCTGGCAGTGGACTTTGAAAAAGCATTTGACTCTGTAGAATGGGAGGCTTTGTGGGCAATCATGGCTCGGATGAACCTGGGGCAAACGTTTATAGCGTGGGTTAAACTCCTGTATGCACACCCGGAGGCCATGGTAAGGGTGAACGGCAGGTCTTCTGGATCATTTCCCTTGGGTCGAGGTACGAGACAGGGGTGCCCCCTCTCCCCGCTGCTTTTTCTCTTGGCCATAGAACCTCTCGCAATTGAGCTTAGAGCTAACACTAATTGGACAGGGTTCGCCTGGCCTGGGGGGGAGAGGACCGACTATCCCTCTACGCGGACGACCTCCTCATATACCTCAGTAACCCACGCACTTCCTGCCCGATTGTTTCCCGCATCCTTAGGGAATACCAGCGCTTTGCAGGCCTTAAGGTAAATGGGACCAAAACCATTTACTTCCCGATCCAGGGCGGCGAGTCTGCGATCCCTGAAACCTGCCCATATCATGTCTCCATTAGAGAACTTAAATACCTGGGTATAAGACTCGACCCGACACTGGGTGGGTTCCTGCAACTCAACTTACAACCAATAATTGACCGGTTCAATAGGGACACCTCCCACTGGCAATCACTCCCACTATCACTAATGGGCAGAGCGGCGCTATTCAAAATGATGACCCTCCCCAGACTGTTGTATGTACTTCAAAACGCCCCCCTTGTCACCCCACGAGACACCTTCGCACTCATTGACAGACGCCTTCGCACACTGCTGTGGGGAGGGAAACAACCCAGGATCGCCCTTGAAACACTGCAGCGATCAGTGTGGGAGGGAGGCATCGGTCTACCATGCATACGCACCTATTACCTTGCAGCCCAGATTGGGGTGGTAAACGACTGGATACACGCAGACCCCACACTCCCCCACATCCGCCTTGAAATAGAGAGCATGACCCCACTAACCCCACTACAGATCCTGTACGCCACCCACGACCAACCCCCGATGTTACCCAAAATGACACGCCATATTTGCCGGGCCTGGTGGGATGCGCACAAACTAATAGGCTGGAAAGGTAAACCAACACTATCTCAACCCCTATGGCACAACGCACTCCTCCCGGAAATAGTAAAGATGGGCCCCTTCGGTCACTGGTGCGTAAAAGGGATACACACACTAGCGCATGTGATACAAGAAGGCCACCTCCTTGACTTGGAGGCCATGCAAGAGCAATTCGACCTCGCACCCATGGACCGGTTTCGACATGCGCAACTGGCCCACGCCATCCGCACCCAATTCCCTGATACGACAACCATACCCCCCTGTACTCCCATTGAGACCAATATCCTTCCGCAATGCATTGCCTCCAAGGTCACTTCCACGCTCTACCAAGCCCTTAACTCCTTTGGGGCGGCGCAGCTAGATGGGCTCAAGGAAAAGTGGGAAAAGGACGTAGGTCAAATGGAACTAGAAGACTGGGTAGAGGCATTAATGTCCCCTAGAGAAATTGGTATAGACTCTAAACTCAGACTTATACAACTGAGGATCCTCCACCGCACATACTATTCACGTACTGCCATGGCCAGATGGGGGGGACTGGAAGACGGGACATGCCTCAGATGCAAAACGGAACCTGCCACTTTTTACCATATGATATGGGACTGCCGAGTCTTACAGGTCTTCTGGGAGAGCTGTATTAACACAATCTCTGCCACCCTGGCGACACCAATCCCCAGGGATCTCAAAATGATACTGTTGGGAATCCGGGGTGAAGTGGATCTCTCGAAATATGAAAAAATATTTCTGGCACTGGCATTCGGGGCAGGCAAAAGATTATTCGCAACTAGCTGGGGCTCTGCTGACCCTCTATCTGTGAACCGCTGGAGCAATGAGTTGGACAGATGCGCGGCCTCGGAGCGCCGGATTTATAATGCACAGGGTTGCCCCCGCAAATTTGAAAAAATATGGGGTAAATGGCTTGACGCTAACTGAAATGTGCCGATGAAAATAGAAATGTTCTGTTGTTAACATTGGTTACCTGCCTTATCCCACAAATGTCTGATGGCTCTCGGCCCTACAGAGTTCCTTTTGCTTTTTGAAATTGCTTTACCACCATGATCTGATGTATGCCTTTGATTCATGTCTGTTTTGTTGTTGTATTATTAAAACGTAATAAACAGAATTATTAAAAAAAAAAAACTGTGGAGGAAATCATAGCGGAAATCTGTTATGTTCTGACACAGGTGAGGGTTGCCGGAGCAAAACTACCCTTCCAAAAGGCACAGTGGTGCAGGACCCGTGTCAACTTCTTGGGACATGAGATAACTCCTGAGGGTCTCTGTCCCTAGGAAAAGAAAGTGGAAGCATTCCTAAAACTAAAAGACCCCACAACTCTGCGTGAGCTAAGAAGCTTCCTTGGACTGACTAATTATAGGAGGAAGTTCATTGATGATTACGCAGAGCTCACAAGACCCGTGATCCATCTGTTGAAGGGGGGGTCAAGTGGGAGTGGTGTCCAGAACAAGCCGAGGCAGTAAAGCAACTCAAAAGAAGCCTCTCACAAGCTCCTTGTCTAGCTTACCCTGTCAAAAACAAGGAGTTCTACTTGGAGACAGTGTTTTCAAATACATGCTTGACAGCAGTATTATATCAAAAGCATGACAAGGTCAATAAAGTCATCTCCTATGCAAGCAAGACTTTATCCTCTGTGGCGGAAAAATTCAACCATTGTGAGAAGGCACTCCTGGCAACGGTGTGGGCATTGAAAAATTACTGCCTGTTTATCAAGGGGGAACATATCATAGTGGAGACGCCACACCAGCCTCTGCAATACCTCCAAAGTGACAGAATCTGGGCCGGAAATGTGAGTACTTCCAGAATTACTTCCTGGATTCTGTCAATGCAAGGCTTTCCTGTGGAGGTCAGATTTGGCCAAAACAAGAAGAGTCCCGTCACGCAAGGTATGGCTGACTTGTACAATTGTGCCAGAGAAAACTGTCTCGAGGACGAAAGTCTTGAAACCCAGGACAACATGGAGGTGTACCTGAATTCCCTGCACAAAGTCTATGAAGAAGACAAGTGCGAGGGAATGCCCACAGTTTATGTGGACGGGTGCTCCTACCATGTTGACAACAACGGGGAAAAGGAACTGGTGGCTGGCGTTGGGCATGCCTGGGTGAATGATACCCCGCAATCCTCTGCTGGGTACAAGATCGGTCCCCGTAGTAGTCAGGTGGCAGAGCTGATAGCAGTTCACCAGGCCATCCTCACTGCCGTCCAACACCAACTCCACGTACTGGTCATAATTACCGATTCAGATTATGTCCGGAACGGGTTCGTGTAGCACCTGGTTAATTGGAAAACCAGAGGCATTCTATGTGCTAACAACAAACCGCTTAAACATGGCAAGCCAATCCAAAATATTGATTATCTGGTTACCTCTAGTGGGATGACCATATATTGGAAAAGGATTAAGGGTAATTCCAGAATAGAGGGGCCAGACAAAACTGGGAACGACCTAGCTGATCAGTTGGCCAAAACCAGAGCCATCCAGGGGGATCTCCTTGAGATTGAGTCCCTGTTGGGGGAAATCCAGGTCACTGCTATCACTAGGTCCCAGACAAATGCTCACAATTAACTCTCAACTGCCCAGTGGTGTAAGGAGACCCCAGATGCTGATTTCATCACGGCACAAAAAGGGGATCTGATTATCGGTAAATGTATCAACACATTGAGGACCCTAAGAACTTTCCCCTGACGGGTACCGATTACATTGGGGAAGAGGACCTCAGAGTGTTGATGAAATGTCCAAAAATGTTCCGAATCCAAGACGGTTTGTTGGTAAGAAGATCCATATCTGGCTGTGACCAGTGGGTGGTCAGTACCTCATTCCAAAGCCTGATGCTACGTCACACCCATCATGCAGCCACAGACGGTCATCAGGGGTTTCACGCTACTTTAGAAATCTTGTGATAGGTTGCATACTGGCCACACATGGGGCAGGACCTCGACCAATACTTGAAGGGGTGTCTTGTGTGTGCACAATTTCAGCCAACTTTACTCACACACTGAGCTCCCCTCCAGAAGAGGATGATGACACTGCCTTGGTCAGATTTACAAGTAGATTTCATCGGGCCCATGATTCGCTCCTCTATGGGGAACAAGTACATGTTAACTGTAACATGCTTGTTTACCAAATGGGTGGAATGTTTCCCAGCCCCAAATTGCAAGGCAGACCCAGCAGCTGCCCTAATGATCAATCACATCTTCTCAGGTTTTGGCCTACACCAAAGGATTGAGTCAGACCAGGGGAGTCACTTCACCAGTGAAGTGATGACAAAGATGTGGGAGATACTTGGGGTAAAAAGTAAAACTTCACATTACATACCGCCGGTCCTCTAGTGGTGGAGTTGAGATGTATAATAAAACCATTGTGAGCATTCTAAAAAAGTTTGTGGCAGACTCTGGGCCAAGTTGGGACATCCGATTACTGCTTGTCCTGATGGCCATCAGATCTACACCTTCTTCTGCAACTAAGATGTCTCCATTTGAGCTGAGGATGGTGCTACCTCGGCATCTGCTCAATAGAACACAAGAGCAGACACTGATAAACGCCTCCACAACTAATGAGTATGTTGAGAATCTAAGAAAACACCTTCAACATGCTTTTGCGTACGCTCAGCGGAATCTAGAAAAATCTGCCAAGGGTATGAAGACTCAATATGATTTAAAAACAACCAAAAAGGAATACCAAGTAGGAGACAGGGTTTGCTTGTCCAATTTCCAAAGGAACCAGACCAAAGAGTGTACATTTTTGCCAAGCTGGCACAGTCCTTTTGAAATTGTAGATAAAATTTCACCTGTCGCCAACAGAATCTGCATCCCCAAAGGCGAACTGACAGAAGAGAAATGGGTCCATATTAGTCAGTTAAAAAGTTGTCACCCTAGCCACCCTTTGCAGCTTATTGAGGAGCCAAGAGAAAATCAAATAGAGGAGACATCTGAAGCATGAGAATAAGAAAAAGAAGAACCAGAAGGGAACGCATAGATTTATAGGTGTAATTATGTAACAGGGAGTATTTTTCTTCATTATCAATTGTCATTATTGAATGCATGTGTGTCCTACTGCTGTCATCCTTCGGGGGGGCAGTCAGTGGGAAATTGTAGTACCCGGTTTGTGTTTATTTCATAGATTCGTACTGGTTGCACCTTCATCACCAAGGAGGACCTCCCTGGGACCGGGAAAGGAAAGAGCCAAGGAAAAGCTGGGGGTGTCGCTCAACACCACAAAGGAAGACATCAGGGAAAGCTGTATGTGTCGTTCTATGCTCCAACAAGAGACAGCGGGAGGATTGTGTCGTACCGCTCACTGATGGAAGAAGGACTCCTAACTGATGAAGCCCACTTTGCCCTACTCTCCCTCGACAAGGATCTCAGAAGAGTCGGGGGGGATGTTTGGGCTACATTGACCCACTGAACAGAATTTCTCCATAACCAAACTGCTTTTTGCAGCAACAAAAAGATGGCTGCACTGTTTTGCCAAGCGCCATTGGGCAAGATGGAACAGGAAGCATCCTGAGAAAGGCTACTAGGGTGTGTTCTTGTTTGTCTTAAAGAAATGGAGTGAAAAAGCAGTGCTGCTTTGCTGCAAGCCCAACATTCCCATTGAAAAAGGGAATATGTCACCTCTAAAATGATGCCGCTCTGATGCTATTTTCCCCTGTTTTCACCAAACTGCTTTTATCAAAAAGACCCTGTCACGCCCAGCCCTATTCACATTGTGCTCCATCAGAGCCTTATTCCTGAATGACAGGCTGTGCCAGCCAAACCTGAGAAAATCAACAAAAGCTTTCCTTCAGATACACAGGAAACACCTAAATTGTGCTACAAAATGTCAAAAATCACTGCTTGAAAGAAAATCAGAGCTTTCTGTGCACACGCCAATTTCATGGAGACCTTTGCTTGGTACAGACTGTTGTGTAAAACAAGTTAGCTACAACTACAGAACCATATTGGAAAGGCAGATGCAAAAACCGCATTTGGAAAGCAATATGCCCACTTTCACCACATGTGTCAAAATGGGCCTTTGCAAACTAAAGAAGATGCCTGTTGAAAGGTACTATGTTGAACAAAAACTTTTCCCTGCCTAGCAATGTGAAAGGGGATTGTGCTGTGAAAATATATGTATGAGATGGTTCTATTCAGCAGGTTTTCTTCCAATTCAGAGCAAAAATAAATAAAATTAAATCAAACTGCAGTGGCTGCATGGGGGATGTCAGCCCAAAAACAGGTTTCTGCTGAGAGGATACCAGAAACAAAAGGCCCCTCACAGTAGATACTGGCACACAAGTGATAATTGCTACTTGGGCCAGACTTTGGTCTGGGCTGAGCCCTCTGACAATGGAGCTTCTGGGACACGGAAGTGCAAGGTGTAAAGTTACACCTACCCGTGACTTGTAGAGGAAGCTTCAAAGAACATCTCCGTGGCAACCCTGGGGTGAGGGGGTAGCCTTGGAAAGGCATGCCCATATATGGAGAACAATATTGACATTTGCCTCCAAGGACTATGTTATTAATAAAAATGTTAAGACTTATCTTTGCCACATAAATCTGGCATACTGCCCTAGAAATCCAACCAGCTGAGAGCAAGGCAGGGACTAGCACCCCTGACCAATCCAGTGGTTTAGAGGCATGTTTAGCTAAGCCTGCCCAGCCATACACTTCTATGATGTCACTATGCATTATAAATAAGAGTCCATGACAGAGCTCCAGACAGACACTCTCTCCGGAATTTCCTGCACCGGCGTTCCTGATCTCCATTCATCTTGCTGATTCCAGATTGTCCCTACAAGGCCAAAGCATTGCTGACCCTACTCCAGAGCCCACTGCAAAACCCAAGCATAGCTGATTCCTACTCCAGCAAGCCCATTGATCCAGAAAACCCATCACTAATATCCCATTAACAAAAAGGGGAAAGCGGTGGTACTTTTTGCATCCTGAAATCAGACCGGTTTGCGGGCCCCCTAACTGCATGCCCACTGCAATCCTGCCATCCAGCTGTCCATAGCGTCCGGTGACCAGACCTGGCCCAGCTGTCTTTTGCCAGGAGAGTCTGCTACCTGGTGACCCGAGCCCTGGAGACCAGAACCTGTTGACTGTCCAAAAATCCCCAAAACTCAAAAGTGGACTGTGAGTATAATCCCCGCCCCACAGAAACACATAGCTTACCTTGCCTTGACTTTGTCCTTATCCCACTCTCTAAGTAGTCATATTTATACCCTAGTAACTTGTTGAAACTGTTAGAATTATCCGTGTACCTGTCTATGACTTTCTAAAGTGCTAGAACCATCTCTTTATTCATTTTGTTCTGTGTAAATCCTAAGCCCTTAGTCATATTTTGAGTGATCAGACTAGTTTCCACTTAGGGTTGGACGCTGGGGTGATAAGGTTGAAGCCGCAAATCAACCTTGGATCTTACTGTGTCCCTCTTTGGCCATGTAGTCTGAACTGTCTAGTTTAAAGTCAACCTGTTCTTGTCTCAACTGATTTTCTTTCCTATTTCACGGCTTCATTTTACTTAAATCGACCCATTTTCTATCTTCCATATCTCATCCAGTTTTTTAGCTAGAGACTCCTTTCACTTTTGTCTTGTCACTGTGATATATATCTTTCCCTCAGCCCAAGAACTGCACTCCAAATCAGAGTATTTCACCCATTTTCTATTAAAAACCGTATGGGTAATTTAAAGCGGGAAATGAGAAAATTGCAAGTTTTCCAACGTGTCATTTGGCTGCAGCATTCAATTATTTGCGGGAACATTGCAGGGGGAAACCTTAATCCGGGTCCTATCTATCCTCATCCAAAAAATGCTCCTATTCACGTGTGCTTTGTATATGTTCTAGGAGAAGGTTAACCAAGTGCATTGCTTCCATTTTCACTGTAAATATCCCCCCATTGGTGATTGCCGCCCCATATTAAAAAACATATGATTTCTTTTGAATTTTAAAAATAAAGAAAGTATTTTCACCAACCGGCCTGGTTCATGGTCCATTGTGACCCGGGGTATTTAAAAAAAGGGGGTGTGCTACGAGTTGTGTACCATCTCAAATAAAATGAATTCGCATTAAAAGAAAAGAGAAAGGAATATCAACTTAGCGCTACATCCTAGGCTGAGACCAAGGTGTGCGTCGCCTGATTGAAATCCTTAACAAATTATGCTATCAGGTATTTAGGATTATAAGATTTTCCTCTTCACAGAAAGAAGAATACTACATCTCTCCCAAGGGAGTCACCACTTCTCTCGAGACAGCCATCTCCTCCCATATGATCCATCCGCATAATACCACCCCCAAGATCAGGATTGGGCAGCAGATTGAACACTGCACATCTCACATGGGAGGAGACGTTAGGCTGGGGATCAGGGATGACCTGCTCTAGGGTTATTTGTTTGATCAAAACCAATAGCCTCCCCATATAAGGAGGTTCTTTGGTTTAGGTCCCCCAGTTCCAAACAGGTCCTCATGAGGGAAATCATTTTTTCCCATGAATCAAATGGAGAATAGGGAAGAGACATTTTCTGATTTCCATTTCTGGTCTTATTAGGTGTTTTAAAACTCATTTATGGCCCCCCGGAAGACCCTCTGATCAAAATGGGGTACTTCTCTGCTTATAACCAACTCAGTCGGAAGTTCAGGTATTACTGCCACTAATAGCTGTACCTTCCTCCCCATATGGTAACATGAATCTGAGTAAATGGGTGTCCTTTTGTTTGTTAACAAGGGGGGTCCTGGGAGTCCCTCTGCCAGACATTAGTCCTGGTTACGAGAGACTTACCCAGAGTCTTTAGCTCACAATCATTCACAGAGAAGAAATATCTCAAACATATCAGTCTTTGTCCTGCCCTGGGGCAGTCCAGCACCAAAATGCTAGGCACTTCTCCTCTGAACAAGAGGTCCAACTGATGCGGTCCAACCAGATCAAAGCACGCGTCTGGGGTTGCTGTTGGTACTCCCCTTGTTAATTGTCTTTTTGTTTGACCATGAACACAACTTACAGTCCTTTGTCCTGTGGATTTCCAGCCCTGAGGAAGTAGACTTGCTTTTATGGCACATGTGAGAACCTGAAGGTATCTCCCTGCCTAAACCTCGAGGATCTGTCATCCAGGTGGCCAGGATACAGTCATTGCTATTGGATCCAGTTCCTGGGGTTGGACCAGTGAGGGAGGATCACCTGGATGGGGGGTCCCCGGGGAGTGGGAGTGGGATGCCGATGGGTGTGATATGGTATTCCCTTTCCTTTAGCACATTTTTCCCATCCTCTCATGTAGGACATTACAAACCACTACCCCCCTTTTCTCACTCTAACACTTTCGCACAACACAAAAGACAAAGGACTAATACCCAAGACCCTTCCCTGACATGTCCCAATACAAGGGTCAGGCAAAGTCAGGAAATTGATCAGAATCACACACACCTGATGGCCCTTTCCCTTCCACACAGGTATAAAAGGTGGATCCAGTGAGCGCCGTACGAGCAAAGCGAGTACAGCAGACAGCACAACGAGACGGCTACCATGCATCAGTTCAAACAAAGGAGAAAGGCGGCGGGAATCGAGAGGTTGGCGAGCAGAGAAGTGACCTTGGCCTTTTCGTCCCAGGCCCGCAGAACCTTTGTGGTGGAAAGCCTGTGTCGTGCAGCAGATGTCAACGGTACATGGGGCAAGCTCATGCCGATAAGCAGGAGCGAGAGAATCTTCCACGCCCGTGGTACCAGCCTTGACTCCAGAGAAGCCAAAAGCCAAGCAGATCATCACAACCGGTGAGTCGAGGGGAGAACCGATAAGAGCCGAGCTGTGTTGAGTGACAATTGTGGTGCCACCAGAAGGGGAAAATAGGATAGTCGTTCTCCTAGAATCGGGCCGCGTGTCCACGTTGAAAGAGGTGTTATCCTCTCAGTTAAATATTCCATCTGGCCAACAGGATCTATTCTTCAAGACTCAAGTCTTACTAGAAACCCTTCGCCACTCTCATTATAACTGTCACGACTCGCTCCCTTCGCTCCCGTTCCCGCCACTTGGGGGCATGTTTTGGGGCTTATTCCTTGCTGGACATTTCCTCCGAACCTAATGCCACAGTGCTGTAATGAATTGGGAGCGCTAAATCCCTATTTTGCAAACTACTTCCCTTCCGGATCCATTCCAGGTTTTTGGCAGCCAGCATGCTTCTTTAACCAAATGACTGTGCTTCCCAGAATGCCTGGCCCACTGCTCCACCTCCACCCTTGCAGGACAAAGTTGGGTGGAGGATAGGCAACACCTGTGGCTGCAGGTGCAGCAGTCAGCACACCTGAGGCGTGTGCTCGTTAAACAGCTTTAAAAGCCTCAGTCTCACTTCAGTCCAGCGCTGGTCATCGTTTGCAGTGTTCCTGTTTTTGACTAGTCCCTGGTTCCTGGTTCTTTGCCTTTGTACCTACTTCCTGTTCCTGTTTTCTTGTTTCCTCCGCCCTGAATTTCGGATTCATGCGCTAATTGATTTCTGCTCCCTTGATTTCCCTTTTTGTCTTCCTCTGTTTGCAGGCAGCAATTCTCAGTGCTTTCCCCTTTTAGATGCAGCCCAGTTTGTCTGTGTTCTATATTTCTTTGACTCTGTCCTTTGCTGCTGTTACCCATTTGCCTTAGCCTTCCTCTTAGTTTAGTTTCCTGTCTTTTCCTTGGAGGGGTAGGGAGAAGTTTGCATAGGTTATTTCGTTTTTTCCCTGCTCCTGGTCCTTACTTTCTAGAGGATCCATTCCATGTTTTCCACTGCACTTCTGCATTTATTTTCCCTTTGATTATTAGGTTGGTGTGCGGTAGTAGCTAGCTCCTGTGTGAATGCTTATGTTTTCCTCACTATTTTGTAAACACTATTCCCACTTAGGTATTTAGTTTTCCTTCCATTGCTGTTCTAGCCTTTCGGGGTCCCAGTTTCTTCAACAGGATTCGTGGGCTAGCTGACATTCAAGAGGTTTATCTCGTCCTCGTGAGTACAGTTCTTAAGTTCCCTTATGTGATACCATCAAGAGTGTTAGTACACAGATCCTGTCATTGCTTGCCCTCCACGTGGGTTTAGCGCTGTCAGTACCTGTAACAGCAATTGGGGGTAAGGCGCTTGCCGACTTTCCTCGCGGTCGGGTGCTTACCCCACATCCCTTTTCATATATTGGTTTTGATGTCACACTCTATTTGCACTCCTGGGTTCTAGCATACCTGAGTCGTAGTTCCTGGGTGCACATTTCCCTTGCCATATTCGCTGCCTTTGTACTCGCCTGACTAATCTTGACAATAACCTACAACCTTGGGAGCGGATAATTCTAAGAGTTTGGCCAGTTTTCTTTTTCATTAGACCCAGTGCCTTGAATCCCCCTCCCTCTGAACCCTTTATTTTTCAGGTTAGTCAGTTTTCATCAGTGGCTGTACCCTCTGAGTTACAAAATAATTTATCCCGGTCCACTCCTTCGGCCGACTCAGAACCGGAGGACCCTGAAGATTTTGAAACCTTTTCTGAAGGAATATAGAGGTTTACTTTCTCTGATTCAGACACCTCAGGAGAAACCGTTATACCTCCCAAAGAAATGGCTGATCTGACCAATATCATTGCCTAACTAGCAGCCCACCAGATACAGGCTGAAAATAGACTCTAAGAGACTTTAACCAAATTAATTGAGTTACAGGCAAGACCTTCCCTACCCCAGGGTGTACTTCAACTTGAAGGTGAAGATTTGGGAAATTTCTTTCTAAACTTCGCGCACTTAGCTGACCAATTGGGTTGGGAGGAGAACTTTAAAATATGTTATCTGGGACCTCTACTAAAAGGGGAACTGCAAACTTCCTACCAATTACTCAACCTTGCAGAAGGAGCTTCCTTCCTATCATCCATCAAGGAAGGCTTATTGAAAAGAGTAGGGCAAACCTGCAAATCTTATCAGCAGAAATTACGAGCCATCAGGTTAAACCTGGAAGAACCCCCTTTAGAGATGGCCGAACAAATTAAAAACACTGTGACCCTATGGACTAGTAATCAGACTCTAGAGGAACTGATGGAGATGATTACCCTAGAACAATTTACCAACTCATTACCCCCTTTTTTGCAAAAAGCCATCCTTCAAACAAATCGACCTACCCTAGCCATGGCCATTGAGACAGTGCAAAACGACTCAGATGTGGCTAAACATTTTCACCTAGCCCATCGGTGGGAGGATCGAAGAGATCCTAAACCCATCTACCCCAAGGAATAGACACATTAGGGGGATCATACAAAAACAAGGAAAGGATACAGAGAGAAAGAATAGAAATCAGGAAAATGTATCTGAAGCCGAAAGAGGAAAGTAGAAGAGAAGAAGTAAAAGGAAGTAAACCATCCCCTCTGGTCTGTTTTTCCTGTAGAGAAATTAGACATCTAGAGAGACACTATCCCAAAAACATAAAGGAGGAGCCTATGGAAATAGGATATTTGAAGGGAGAAGAGAGGGAGGCAGCCGAGGAAGGATTAGAAACCTTTAGTATCTGTTTATGTCAAACCCCTGCCGAGTTTATATATGAAAAGGCTTGGGTAAATGGGAAACAGGTATGGGCCCTAATCGACTCGGGTAGTATACGGGCTGATTTAGTTACAACAAAGGACCTAGATCACGCGACCTTGGTCCGAGTGACTTGTGCACACAGAGATAACGAGGTATACCCAAAAATTCCAGTGAACATTGAAATCAGGGGTAAATCCTCTGAAATACCATCAGCCATCATTCCAGGGCTCTCTGAGGAAGTTATCCTGGCATGAGATTTTCCCATTTTCTCTACACTCTAACAAGAGACTCCACCTCTGTTTGGAGATATTCTACCCCAAAGATTTTGGTAAGAAACCTACAAATCCCCAAACGTGCCTGTATGGGACTGGGAAAATCTAGAACCTGCAGAATCCAAAATAATCCTGACACCCAGTTCATGAGTTATTGAAAAGAGAGTGATACAACTACTATCCCTCTACCTACTAAACCCAATCAGTGGAATATGTGAGAGTGCATGGACATCTCTCATCCCTGTACTCTGCCTGGTCCTAACCATAGAAGACCTGATCAAAGAACAGGCATATCCACCTTGCATAGGGGAAGTATATGTGAGAAACCTGAAGGTGTCTCCCTGCCTAAACCTTGAGGATCTGTCATCCAGATGGCCAGGATACAGCCATCGCTATTGGATCCAGTTCCTGGGGGTGCACCAGTGAGGGAGGATCACCTGGATGGGGGTCCTCGGGGAGAGGGAGTGGGATGCTGATTGGTAAGACGCTGCATCCCCCTTCCTTTAGCACCTTTTCCCCATCCTCTCACGTAGGACATTCCAAACCACTACCCCGCTTTTCTGACTCTTTTCTGATACTTTCGCACAACACAAAAGACAATGGACGAATACCCGAGCCGTTTCCTGACATGTCCCAATAAAAGGGTCAGGCAAAGTCAGGCAGTTGATCAGAATCAGAAACCCCTGACGGCCCTTTCCCTTCCCCACAGGTATAAAAGGTGGAGCCAGAGAGCGCAGTAGGAGCAAGGCGAGTACAGCAGATAGCACAATAAGACGGCTACCACGCAGTAGTTCAAACAAAGGAGAAAGGCGGCAGGAATCGAAAGGGGGGCGAGGAGAGACGTGACCTTGCCCTTTTGATCCCAGGTCCACCTTCGTGGAGGACAGCCTAAGACTGCGAACAATAGCACAAGTGCCCTGCAGCAGATGTCAATGGTACACGGGGCAAGCTTATGCCGATAAGCAGGAGCGAGGGTAGCTCCTGTGCCCGTGGTACCGGCCTTGACTCCAGAGAAGCCAAAAGCCAAGCGGTTCATCACAGCCGGTGAGTCGATGGGAGAACCGATAAGAACTGGGCTGTGTTGAGTGACAATCACAGGAGTGGAAGCTTCAAACCAAAGCTATTGAACTTTGAGTGAACTGTTAAAAGTGTAAAGGGGCTACCAGTTACAGAGGGAAAGTAGCACCGTGTGGGGGTAACTCGAGAGACTCTGGTCCAGTCCCATATGAGAAAAACTTCAAGAACCAGAAGGCCATAGGAAGGCCAGCGAAATAGGTCAAAGTGGTCATACAGAGGGTCAAGCAAAATAACCATACAATTGAAAGACATATCTACAAGAACTGTGAAAGAAAAGGAAGTAAATCCCGAAACCTTTGAATTATATAAAAGAGAACATTGAAAGTAAAAAGGGGTCAGGGCCCAGAATAGGGGCACCCAGGGGTGAGCCACTATCACCCTGCTCGAGAGCCATAGTAAACCCGGCGAAGGGAGACTAAAAATGGAGAGGGGTCAGAGCCCGGCAGAGGGGGATCCAAGGGTGAAAGGTTATCACCCCGGATTGAGAAAAGTGAAAGCAGAAGTTCAAGAGAAGGCAAGAGGGAACCCGAAGGAGGGATGCCAGAGGTGAAGCTAACACCCAAGTACTAGCAGTCAAGAGAGGTTCGAACCGAGCGGAGTGAGATCCAGGAGTGAAACCATTACCCAAGTATTGACAGCCAAGAGAGGTCCGAGCACGGCAGAGGGAGATCCAGGGCTCAGCTATCATCCAAACTTCAAGAAAAGAACTGGAACTAGGAATACGATTGAGAAAGGTCAGCCCAGAAGAGGGGGGGACCGAGGGGTGAAGCCATAACCCTATCTGTACTGTGGATTATGTTGGGGAGAATTCTCATTCTATGGCTAATTTCCCTTACCTATAGAGTCCCCGAGCAGCTTTGCTGGATTTGAAGGGTTTGTTTCTTTTCTCCTGCTAAGAGTGAGACTCTTTTCCCACTCTTATACATGTTTTGCTATGTGTGTTCTAGGCTATTTTTGTGTTTAATGTCTATGGGGATTTCTCAACCCCATAGGAACCATCTTTATTCACCTGTGTTACACAGCACCCTCCGTGCAGTGACACAGGGGTGTCGTAGCGACCCCCAAACATAGACTCCATACCCTGGGACTGACTACTGTTTCCCCGGGCATGTAAAGTCCCAATTGACTTTACTAGTCAATTTTTATGAACTTAACCAGCACAACCCATCTTACTATGGAGGTACTGGAAGGAGGTTAATAGTTTTTCCCCTATGTTCATTTTCGAGAGGGTACCGTACAGTCCCTCTATCAAAAGTTTCTGGCTGATGGTAGTGTTTACACCGTAAATATTCAACCGCAAATATTTCCCTATGGCATTTTCCCATTGTTCGAGGCTACCATTTTTTCTGACAGCCTCTAACATACCGCCGGTTTATTTTTATATTAACCTTACTCCGGTAGGTTTTATTTGCCAGAACTTTAATATAAATTCTTTCTCGTGTCTTTATCTAAACTCCTAACCCAAGTCGGGGATCCTTTGTTCGTCCGTTTGGCAAGCTTCTGCCAAGAAGCCCTCCTTTCCGCGCCACTGAGTCTGGGGTGGGTCCATTGTGTGGGAGGGGGAGTATGACCCCTGGGCAGGGTTGCCTCCGCAACCCATATCGCACTCTATCCTGATAGGCTGGAGGGTCTCCCGCCAAGATGACCACTCCACTGTGTGAGTGACAGCTAGGCTGTATGAATGGGGCTCTTTTTGCATAAAAGCAGGGTCCTGAGGACTAGAAGAGCAAGACGTCGCCACTGGAACTAAGAAGCCGAAGAGGAGAGAAGCCAAAGACCCCTGCAACGACTGAACCGCCGGTGAAGCCCTGCTGCAGCCTCTCACCACTTTTCTCCACACGACGAGAGACGATCTTCATCTGCAAGAGCCTTCTTCCCTTGAGCTGGTGGGGCCAACCAGTTTGCCAATCGCATTCTTGGACCTGCCTTGGTCGAATCGCCAGTACCCTGTACTCGGAGGCCAGATAACAAGGCACCAGTCCACCCGGACCGCGATTTAAAGGAGCGTACCTTTTATTTGTCGGGCAGCACCGCGGCTGGTTTCATCCCTGGGTAGTGCAGTAACTCATTTATGTGACACCCCCCTACATGGGTTACTCTTGTGAGAGAGGGCTCAATTCCAAACTATGCCTATGACATACAGATAGTCTTCAGGCTCGACAGAGACCAGGATAACAATCTGTTCAAGGTGAACAATGTATTCAAGGTGGTAGAAGAATGGCTGTGCCCTAGCTGCCTTAGTCTAAACCAAGCTACTCCCATCTTCTGGTCAGGCGCAGATAACTGCAGCCAAGTCATAAACACCAATTTTCCAAGTGGTGACCATGGTATCATCATCATGAGCAAGGAAAAGTTCCTTCATGTCACTTTTGACTCCTTGTTATCTATGCCACCTGATGCTGCTACTTTAAATTCAACCATTTTTCTTTAATGTGAAATGTGCTATGATTACTCTGGTGCTATGATCAGGGCTAAGATAGATTATTGCAACACCCTAATTATCAAGGCACTTAAGCAAGTACTTAGCCCTTTACAGGTCCTCCTGTATTCATCCACCAGGATTGTGATTAATACCAGTCACAGTGTCACCTCTGGAGAAAGGGCAGAGGTGGACTGCTATGATAAGTCATTTATAATGCACCTGCACACAAGAGTTTCTATGGGATGTGACCTCTCAAATTGGTACATTGAGGATTCCCCAAGAGCTCTCTTTGTCTCACTTTGGTCGTGACTCCACAGTTCCTGCAGTCACCCCCGCAGAGAGATCCAGCTGGTATAGTCTACTTCGAAAAGTAGTGCATGAAAAAATTATAAGTTACTCACCGTAGTGACTTACGTACTCTTAGTCCATAGTCCCCTTTCCTCCATACTGTATGGGCGTCCCTTCCAATGGACAGGAGACGGAACATTTTTCACCAGAAAAAACCTACTTCCCCTTTAAATTTAGAGGTGCACAGGGGTGCGGCCCAGGGAGCATGTGCTGCCCTGACTCCCCCCTCCGGCGACACACCCCACTCCCCCTTGACGCATCGACAATAGATTTAACATTGCCTAATGACACCAGTATTATTAGGGGGGAGGTTGGTGGGACCTATGTAGGAAAGGGGACCATGGACTAAGTACGTTAGTCACTACGGTGAGTAACTTATAATTACTCTTACGTCCCGTCCCCTTTCCTCCATACTGTATGGGCGATTACAACTGATTGTACCCCCAGGGTGGAGAGGCAACCCTCCTTAAGCAAATAGGTTCCTGAGAAGCGCCTGTCCGAAAGCCACATCAGATCTAGAGCCGGCATCCAAACAGTAATGCTTGCAGAAAGCCGAGCGAGAGGCCCAAGTAGCCGTCCTGCTGATGACTTGCCAAGGGACATGGAGCTGGAAAGTGATGGAAGTTGCCTTGGCCCTAACTGCGAGGGCATGCATGTTGGGCGGGAGTGGTTGAGCTGGCCCTCATACCCTTTTTTGATGGGAGAGACCATCCAGCAGGATATGGAAGCCTTGGAGGCCCGATAGCCTGGTCTTGAGCCTCAAGTGACAAACAGGGCGTCCGATTTGCAGAAGCCCTTGGTCCTGTCCAAGTAGAATTTCAGGGCACGCCTGACATCTAGGCAGTGCAGCACTCTCTGTGCTTCGTCCTTTGAATCGGGAAAAAATGTAGGAAGGACTATTTCCTCGTTCAAGTGGAAAGCAGACAGAACCGTGGGCAGAAATGCCGGGTGTCTCTGCAGGACTACTTTGTCCCTGTGAAAGGTAGTATATGGTTCTGAGGTGACCAGCGCCTGGATTTCGCTGACTCTATGAGCCGAAGTGAGGCCAACTAGTAAGGCCGTCTTAATGGTGACCAGTCTGATGTCCACGGACGCCATTGGCTCGAACGGTTTGTGCGCCAGGGCACCCAAGACTATGTTAAGGTCCCACATCGGGTGCGGTCTCTTGCTGGGCGGGTAGAGCCTTGTGAGTCCCGTCAGATGTTTCTTGATGATAGGGTTGGAGGAGGAGAAAATGCCTTCCTCCGAGTTCCTGTAAGCCCCAATGGCTGCGAGGTATGTGCGGCAAGTGTCCACCTGCACGCCTGAGTGGGCGAGGTGCGCCGAAAAGGAGAGCACGTCGTCCAAGGTGCACGCCAGGGGGTCGATTCTTGTGCCAGAAGATGCGCTGGGCCCGTTGGGAGGTGAATCAGGGGCACTTCTGAGAGACTGAGAAGATCCGAAAACCATGGCCTAGCCGGCCACCATGGAGCTATTAGAATGATGAAGAGTTGGCGAGACTCCTTGATTTTGCCAATTACCCTGTGGATCAGGGGAGTGGGTGGAAAGGCATAGGCCTTCATGCCGGTCCACTGGAGGTGAAATGCATTGCCCAGAGAGCCAGGGTCCTGACCTTGCCAGGATGCAAACTGGGGACACTTCTTGTTGTGCCAGGTGCAAAGAGATCCACCTGGGGCTGACCCCACCTGTTGAAAATCTCCAGAATAACGAGGTTGTTTAGCAGCCACTCATAATTGTCCGCTACCAGTCTGCTGAGCCTGTCCGCTTCCAGGTCGGATTCCCCCGGGAGGTGGACTGCCGTGAGGTAAATGTCGTTATCCAGGGCCCACTCCCACATGCTGATCGCCAGTCTGCACAGAGGGGATCTGGTACCTCCCTGCTTGTTGACGTAGTACATGCTGGTCGAGTTGTCTAACTGGAGGAGGACAACCTTGCCCCTGAGAAGTTGTAGGAAAGCCCTGAGCGCCAGCCAGATGCTGTTTAGCTCTAGCCAATTGATGTGGTATTCCTGCTCCTGACGAGTCCAGGTGCCGTGGACCGAGAGATGGTTCAGGGTGGCTGGCCAGCCCTCCAGCGAGGAATCCGTGGTGATGGTGGCCTGCGGAGTGGCTGGCCGGAAGGTCTTGCCCCTCCGTAGGTTGCAGTCTCTGACCACCAAGTCAGGCCCGGGTGGAGAAATGGAGGAACGTTGTTGCAAACGGATTGAGAGCCCCGCTCCTGGTTCCATGAGGGCACAAAGTGCAGCTGAATCCTCCTCATCCTTAGTCTCATGTGCGGAACAGCTAATAGGACTGCTGCCAGTAGACCCAGGAGATGAGGTCACTTCTCTGCTGAGGAAGTGGGCGGTGGCCCTCTTGATGGCCGAGATTCTGTCCTCCGACAGAAATACCTTCTCGGAGCAAGTGTCCCAGATGAGGCCCAAGAATGTCAGTGTGCGTAGGGTGCAGCTGTGACTTCTTGCGATTGAGCAAGAAGCCCAGATCGTGCAGTGTGTTCATAAGCGCATGGGAAGAGTGGTGACCACTTCCAGAGATGTAGCCCTGACGAGCCAGTCATCGAGGTATGGGTAGATGTGGAAGCCCTGCGCTCTGAGCAGGGCTGCCACTGCATTCATGAGCCTGGTAAAGACACTGGGGGGAGAGTTGAGGCCAAAAGGAAGGACCTTGTATTGAAAATGGTAGCCCATAATTCTGAACCGTAGGAAAGAACGATGGGGCTGCCAAATAGGGACGTGTAGGTACGCATCCTTCAGATCCAGGGAGCACATCCAGTCTCCCTTGTCCAATATCTCTGCTATAAAAGCTGGCATAACCATCTTGAATTTTTGGAGGGCTAAGGAGAGGTTGAGGGTGGACAGGTCCAGCACAACTCACAGGCCCGCCTGGTTCTTCTTCTGGATGGCGAACAAAGCCTTGCTGGGAGGCTGGTACTTCCTCCACTGCCTGGCTCTCTACGAGCGACTGGATCTCCGCCAAAAGAGTTGCTGTCCCAACCCGTGGGAGTGGAGGGGAGGAGGGAGGAGAGGCTGGGATAGGAAGACTGTAGCCCGTGAATACTACGGAGAGGATCCAGGGATCCGTGAAATTCTGGCACCAGAAATGTGCGTGGAGAGCAAGCCTGCCCCCCACCGGAGACATGTGGTCCTGAAGGGGCGTGTCATGCCTTCTTTCCCTCAGAGGCTGTCGCTGAGGAAGGGGACTGGAAAAAGCCCTTACTCCCACCGACCCCCCTTTTTTGTTGCTTGTGCCGGTTCAGAGACGGCGAGAAGTCCGGCTGCCTGGATCTGCGTTCCTGGAAGCCGCGGAACCCTCCATATGTACAAGCTCTTTCTGAGCGTTGCTGAGATTGAGTGTACGATTTGGGCGTGGTCTTTGTAAGGATGGATAAAGACTTAGCTGTTTGTGAGCTGTTTTTCTTCTTGTCCAGCTCTTCCTCCGTAGAGGAGCGGAAGATTGCCCCCCCCTCCTCGAACGGTAGATCTAGTATGCGTTCCTGGACATCCAGGTTGAAGTTTGTTGCCCGGAGCTGGGATGTTCTTCTCATGTCCGTGGCAATACAGATGGCACGGCCTGAGGTATCAATATGGGCCACTGTGGATTCCATGAGGTCATGCGTCACCAGCTTGGCCTCAGCTAGCCCCACCTTAAAGCGTGATTGGCACTGGGTGGGGAGTTCCGGAAGGAAGTCCGTAATTTCCCACCATAATCTTTGGTTGGCGGTTGCCAGCATGGCATCGGCGTTGGCTTGACGTAGCTGTAAAGAGGCATTGGAATAGCATTTCTTGCCATACGCCTCCAAGATCCTCTCCTCCTTGCCTACCAGCGCTGCAGAGGAAGAGGCTGAGGGCAACTGGGGCTTGGAGTATAGTGATGCTGCAGCGATCACCGAGGAGTGTGGCTGAGGATGGGCCGAAAGCAAGAGTGTATCCCCCTCCATCTGCCTGTGCTTGGTGTTTAGGCCTCAATTGGCCGGCTGGGTTGAGTAGGGTTTGAGCCAACCCTTCTTGGCCAGGGAGACTACATCGGTCTGCATTGGAATCCCCAATTTGGCAGAGGGGCGTCATGTGAGGACTTCTGCCACAACCCCCTCCGCCGGCTGCTCGACCTCGGGTTGGGGTAGGCTCAGATACTCCGCCAGGCCAGCAAGACGTTCATTGAAGGCCCTGGCTGAGGATGGCATGTCCGGATTCTCCTCCTCATCTGTATCCTGCGGGTCTGGAGGATCATGTGGAGGAGGAGGAGTAGTTGGTGCCGGAGTCCTGGGTACAGGGACCGCAGCCAGAGGAGGCGGCTGCACTGGGGCCTGGGGGCACGATGGAGGTGACTGTGGTGCTGCTAGCATGGCGGGAATTACTTCCCTGATAGCGTCTTTGAGGATAACGCCCATCCGGTTTGACTTCATGAGGCAGAGGAACCTCTCGAAGAAAACCTCCCCACTGACTGAAGTGGTGGCAGGGGGTGCTGACGGGGTAGCTGGGGGCTGCTGCGGCCGCTGCATACCCTCTCCATACCGATGTAAAGGAAAGCTGCCCTGCGCGTAAGAGGAGTAGGCTGTAGGCCACGTACCTAGTTGAAGCCAGTCCCACCTTGATACACGTTCTTCACAGATTTCCTGGAATGGTGTCGGATGGGTGCCTCTTTCTGGCGCAGAGGCCATTTTGTCGGGCTGCCTGTCACATGCCAGCGATGTGTTGCTCGGCCCGCTGGTCCCCGCCTCCTCCAGGACTCTTGTGTGTGGATCACGAGGTCTACCCTGCTCCTCGGGCCTAGGCCCGGTAGGTGTGACACCCTCTACCCGGGGGTCGGTAGAGCTGCGTTTAGGCGCCTCCTCGGACGTGCTGCCAGTATTAGGACGTAGCCCCTCACCCATGGTGCTGGTACAAGGGCAGAGCCACTCGGGTGAAGACCTGGTAAAAGAACCTTCTGGTCCCTCAACACTGTCACCGGAAGGATCCAAGGATCCCTCGGCCCGAAGGCCGGTAGCTGGAGCAGCCTCGGAGCAAGCGCTGGTAGAAGGACCTGACCGGTACCTCCCGCGCGGGAGAGGCCCTGGGAAGGCATCTCCATTGCAGAGTGCGATGGAGAATATCGGCCCTACCTTGGGCCTGGTTCGATGTTTCACAAAGTTCTTGAGATCCTCTGGAGGCGACTTCTGGAAGAGCTCCCTCTACCTGGCTAGTCTGTTCTTCAGCGCTTTCGAGGACAGCGAGTCACACGTTGAACAAGATTGCCAACCGTGGTCTGGGCCAAGGCAACGTAGGCAGAGGGCGTGGGGGGTCTGAAGTTGAGAAGAGCCTGTTGCAGGATGGATACCTGCTGAATCCTGTAGAAGCCGACATGCACCGGGTGGAGCGTGAAGCCTGAGGACCGAGTACATGTATGATAAAAAGAGAAAAAAGAAGACAAAGAGAAGTATCTGCGCGTGGAATTACATGGCCGAACCCAAACCCAGGAGCAATGGTGAATTCAGCCTGTTCCTGTTGACCGGGAAAAGGGGACTAGGATGTGGCGCCGGAGGGCGGAGTCAGGGCAGCGCATGCTCCCTGGCCCGCACCCCTGCGTGCCTCTAAATTTAAAAGGGAAGAAGGATTTTTCGGGTGAAAAAGGTTCCGTCTCCCGTCCCTTGGAAGGGACGCCCATATAGTATGGAGGAAAGGGGACAGGACCTAAGAGTATAAAGTGTTACAAAGGATGATGTGTACACTGGAATACCTTTTGCTTACCCCAGGTCTAATCTGCGAGTCTTCTTGTGAGTTGGGACTCTGCATTGAGAGCACCATGAGAATGCAAGCCCTGGAGTAGATCACGGATTGGAACTAAAATAAAAGTGTGCTCCAGTGAAGAGGAAAAAAACAACATGGTATATGAATACAGCAGAAACTAGACTTAAGTGAGCAAGTGCAGTTCCTGAAAGCAACAGAAGTCAGGCTGCCTGGTCACCATTATGCTTGCACCCAAATCCAAGATGGCAGAGAACCTACTTGGCAGAAGCCATGGAAGAATAATAATAATACAACTGTTACAGCTGCCATAAAATCTACAAATGTCAGTGGCCCCTCTCTATACCTAGCCTCCCCCATGATACCTAAGAACCTACCTACAGGAACAAAGACCTAAAAGGATTTTTAGGCATGTATCTCTATCTTTTCTGAGTTTCTAGGAAGGGTTCAAGGTTTTACCACCAAGTTCATATGCTTTTGTTTAACCCTCAGCTGATCATATATTTATCATATAGCCAATGGCTTTCTCCAATCGTATTGGTAAAACGGTACCACGTCCTTTCATCACAGGATGTTTTTTCGCTGATTTTTTTTCTTCCAAAAAACCCATCAAATTTTTTAGGTGGGTTAATAAATTACATGGTTTATAGTCATAATGTCGAAAAAAAAATGTCGACAAACAAAAATGTCGAAAAAAAATGTCGAAAACAATAATGTCGACATCCTATACATATAATGTAAAGAGTCATTTTTTAGAAAAAAAAATGTCGACAAAAAAATGTCAATTAGAACTATCAACACCTCACCCAACACCCCCCTGCCACCCCCCACACCCCCACCACCCTCTCACCCCTCATACTCAACACATTCTAATTATATATTTATTTATTTATATATTCAATAAATACATAAAAAAAGAGTATCATTTACTATGGGGGGGTCCCCCCAACCCCCCTCACCCAACACCCCCCTGCCACCCCCCCACACCCCCCCACCACCCTCTCACCCCTCATTCTCAACACATAGTAATTATATATTTATTTATTTATTCAATAATTAAATAAATAAAAATAGTATCATTTACTATGGGGGTGTCCCCCCCACCCCCCTCACCCAACACCCCCTGCCACCCCCAAACCCCCCACCACCCTCTCACCCCTCATACTCAACACATTTTAGTTATATATTTATTTATCTATTTATACAATAAATAGAAAATTTCGAAAAAATATCGAAAAAATGTCGACATTATTGTTTGTCGACATTATTTTTTTCGACATTAATTTTTCGAAATTTTGACTGTCGACATTTTTGGTGTCGACATTATGACTGCCCACCAAATTACATATATGGGGTGTGGGTGTTTGGGAATAAATACAAATTAAAGAAAATGGGAGGTTTGGGGGGGAACCCCCCTGTTACGAGGAAAAGGGCATCAGGCCCTTGAAGGGGAAAGTGAAAGTACGCAGGACAGTGGGAGGGGCGGGAGGAAGGGAGAGGGAGAGGCGAGAGAAGCCAGTTTGTAAAATAATAAAGGAGAGTGAAGACGTGCCTGGCGTCCGTGTTTTATTATTTGTACGGATGGGCCCAAGTACTATACAACAACTGGCGACGAGAAGCGAAGCCCACGCCACCGTTCCGTGAGGAGGGGACGCGTGCACAGAGATGGCAAGGAGAGCCGTAGCAAGGAAGCGAAGGAGGTGGTGTGCGGCACCGACGAGGGAAGGATGCCCAGCGGAGCTGCGGGTGCAGAGGATCCAGGGAGAAAGAAGACGCCCAGCAGAGTGGCCAGCAAGATACACCGGTGAAGCCCTGGTGAACAGAGGGACTCAGCGGACCCGGGGACCAGGCTGCGGTAACCCAGGACGAGCCTGTGAACCTGCCGGCGCGGACGGCCGAGCAGCCAGGAAGAAGAGGAGGCCCAGCAGAGCGACGGGCAGGAGTGAGTCCGGATCTGAGCAGAGGACGCCCAGCAGGACCATACCGTAACAGCGGGGAGACTCAGAAACCACGTGGAGCAGTAGCAGCCTACGTGAGGAGGTACGGCGGCAAACAGAGGGGCGGGCACGTGAGAAGAGGAATGCATGCCACTTGAAAGCGAGGATCAGCAAAGACTAGTCACAAAACACCCTAATCAGGCCACTTGAAAGCGAGGAAAGAAAAAAAAAAAGATATATATATACATATATATACTAACGTAGAAATATCACTAACAACAAGGTCACTTGAAAGCGAGGACCAGTAAAGACTGCAGAGGAAGCAGCAGCCGACATGAGAAGGTACGGCAGCAAACAGAGGGGCGGGCACGTGTGAAGAGGAATGCATGCCACTTGAAAGCGAGGATCAGCAAAGACTAGTCACAAAACACCCTAATCAGGCCACTTGAAAGCGAGGAAAGAAAAAAAAAAATAGTATATATATATATATATATAAATATATATATATATATATATATATATATAAAAAACGTGTTGAAAGCGAGGACCAGTAAAGACTGCAGAGGAAAGAGATAAATAAAGCCACTTGAAAGCGAGGACTACTCAGATGAAAATCACCAGCACAGAAATAATCACATCAACAAGGCCACTTGAAAGCGAGGATCAGTAAGGATCACCAAATAACGGCAAATCCTATCAACAAATGCACGTAAAGGTGGGGACATTCCAACAAAAAAAAAGGAAGAAGAAGAACACACCACTAGAACACGAGGACCACACCACATCACGCGCACGACGGAGCATAAACCCACCAACCACAAAGGAATCGGCTCATCCTAACCAAACCTCAAAATGTCACACTCGGGAAACGCTGCAGGTGATGGCGCTGCACCACCCGCACCTGCCGTAGCCCCCACGAACCCAATATCATTTCTACGTCGTCCAAACCCCTTCCCACTGTAACCCCAAGAAAATCAAGGCCAGAGATGGGAGGATGGATGAATTTGAAGAATTCATGAGAGCCGTGGGAAACAAAGATGCGCCAAACAAGCTGGACATCTTCACCAACCTAGTCGGTAAGGACATCAAGAGCGTCATTAAAGCGATCCCGCCCACAGAGAGAACAATTTACCAGAAACTCATTGATGCTATCAACAGTCGCCTAGTCATCATACCAAACAGAGATTATGAACAATACATGTTCAACCAGTGCACCCAGGCACCCCACGAGACAATAGGACAATTCACATTACGGCTTCAGAGGAAAATAACATACTGCGACTTCGCAAACTTCAACGATGATGAAGACATCCGGCTACGAGTAATAGAAGGGTGTATGTCCTCCCAGTTTCAGAAACACCTACTAAAGAAGCCCCTTCCCCTGCAAGAGATAGCAGAACTGGCAAGGGTTTACAAGCGCATAGATGTCCAAGCAGCAAACATTGAAATCCCAAAGAAGTTGGACACAGTAGCGGCCATCACCGCCAATCCGCAAGGGCAGGCCCGCCAGTATGGCACCTCATCCCGACAAGACTCATGGAATTCAGCACAGCGAACCCAACCTGAGAGACACTGCTACCACAGTGGGTTTGAATTCCCCCACAAAGGACAGTGCCCAGCAATCGGCCAGATGTGTATGATATGCGGCCGGAAAATCACTTCCAGAGCATGTGCCAGGAAAGAACACCACAACTGCCGGCCTACAGACCTCCGAATCAGCTGACACCAAACAGACCATATGAACCGCCGAGACCACTGAACCCGCGACCATACCCCGAGATGGACAACACCAGCAACAACATTTCCAGAAATACCCCACACCCCGGATTCATCAGAGCAGTAGAAAACCTGCAAATGGAACCAGCAAATGAAGCATATCATAATCAAGAATAGATCTACCACGTACAGACGGTCCCGGAGGAAGATCTAAGAAGGGAATTCAATGCCCTGGATCCATACAAGAACCCTCCCATCGAAGAACAACCATCAGAGATGGAAAAGTACCCGGAATACGACCGTTACAGCAGGAAATGTGTCCGGCTCATATCTGACTCATCTGATGACAGCGTTGCGCCCAGAGTGATAATCCACCTGGGAGGGGCCAACACACCGTTCCTGATCGACACAGGTGCAACGGTCAACATAATGAACCAGAAAACATATGAGGCACTTGTCAAGGAATACCCCCTACAACCTTCTCAGACCCACATCTTCCAATGGGGCGCAACCCTACCACTCACATCCAAGGGCCAGTTCCTGTGTGATCTAGTACACAGGGGAAGAAGGGTGCCAGTAATGATCCACGTCATCCATAGCCCAGTGACAGGGAGATGCCTCCTAAGCTATGAAACAGCCATTGCTCGGCACCTAATAGACATTCGCTATGACCAGTCGGAAACGATTCATGGGTTCCCACCAAACGTGTAATCCATACGGGCCATATCCCAGAAGGAACTCAACCTTGAGTCATTGAGAGACACGTTTCCCAACCTGTTCAGGGGCGTTGGCATGTTGAACGACACGGTAATCAAACTACACATCGACCCCAACGTGTGGCCCATACCTCAACACCCCAGAAGAATCCGGTTTCACTTACAAGCCAAGGTGATGCACGAGTTGCAGCTACTCCTCGACAACGACATCGAGAGGGCAGAAGGACCCACCCCGTGGGTGTCCCACTGGTAGTTGTCCCCAAGGCAGACGGGCGCCTTCACCTCTGCGTCGACATGAGAATTCCCAACACGGCCATCCAACGGGAGTGACACCCAGGACCAAACAATGAGGACATGCTGGTGAGGCTCACCTAGGCCACCAGGTTTTCGAAACTGACCTTAACCAAGGTTACCACCAGCTAGTGAACGATCCTGAGTCGAGATCAATAATAACCTTCACGACTCACAAAGGACTATTCCGCTACAAGAGGCTGAACTTCGGAATCTCGTCAGCGGCTGAAATATTCCAAGGGACCATCTGTAGATTAATCAGCCCAGTGACCAACGCTTTCAACTACAGCGACGGCATCTTAGTCTTTGGAGTGACACAGGACCAACATGACGAGGCACTGAATCAGGTATGCCGCATCCTCCAAGAAGCTGGCCTCACTCTCAATGGTCCTAAGTGTGAAGTCAACAAACACAGCCTGTGCTTTTTTTTCTCAGACCAAGGCATCTATTACGCTCACCTGGTTCCCACAGGGGCGTCGATCGGACCCGGACAGCTGCGGTCTCCACCAACGTGATGCGTAGTGCTGAGATGACTGTATGGACTGGCCCGCCTAATCTCGTCTGCTTGATCCGTAGAAGTATTCTCCTGCAAGTGGAGAAAAGGATTTAGCCACCCGTGGATTTTAGTGATGGCCCCCTCCCACTGTTCTCGTTCTCCCCTCTTTTCACCTCCGATATTCCCTTTTAGTAACCTCACCTTATGTTTTAAAATGATGAGCTCTCCATCCTGCATGGCATGCAGGGGCGCGTAGATACCAGTTACTTCACTGGTTTGAAGGTGCATGAGGAGTTCCAGAGGAATATTGACTCCGGGGTTTATAAAGTTCAAAGAGTTCAATATGTCCGATGTTCACTCTTATTCCATTCCCTTGTTGAATTGCAACTGGTTCAAAAGAATATTGCCTGGAGGCAGCTCATGGCGTTCAGGTAAGAGTCTGTATTACCCAACACTGTGCGGTAAAATTTGCATGAGTTTAACTTGTTCTTTTCTCCCTTTATAGGTGCGGCAAATGAAGATGAGACGTATTAAAGGGTAATGCCTCCGGTGGTAAATCAGGTAAGCCTATGGTGGTAAGAGATTGTATTTGTCGGCTCTATTGGCTCACCTTGTTGTTTCTTTTGTTTTCCCCAGGTGTTGGAGTTCGGCGAAGAAAATGATGGAGGCAGCGCCGGATTGAAAAATGCTGTGAAGACTGGCGAGTATGGGGCAGCGCGGCGCTGCAGCTGGCGATGCGGCACGTGCAGAAATAATGTCCTTTTCAAGTTCGAAGACGTGATGGATCCGGAATCAGGTAAAGATTGAAATAATGTCGGTGTTCTAACCTTTCCTTCTTCTTTCCTCTTTTGCTAGGAGCTCTGGATTCAAGACGGGCGTGGCTGAAGACTGGATGCTAACTGCAGGCACGGTGAGCGTTACGCTGCTGGATGCAGAATAACACAAAGCGTGTGTTGCTGATCGGGCGTGGTTTAAATAGCCTCCAAAGTAGTTCCAGGTAAGAAGTTCCCCAGAACCACACCCGAGTAAAAAATAGTCCCTGTAACAAAATAGTCCCATCCAAGCCTCACGTTGGCTTGGATTCAGTTGCAGCATGGTCTGCATGAGGTAAGTAATGTCTGTGAGCCTGGCGCCTAAGGCACTGCTTTCTATTATGGGCCTGGTGCCTAAGGCACCAGGACTGAACCCAGACAGCCCCTAGCCGGGGCTGCTGGGGTTTTAATAAATATCTGGATGCCTGCTCCCGGGGCTGATGGGCTTGGTCCGGATGCCCGGGGGTAGGCATCATGACAGCGTCAGAGCAGATCCGGACAAAATCAGCGCCATAGTAAACCTAATGAGTCCGAAAGATGTGTCGGAACTGCGCTCATTCCTGGGCATGGCGGGATATTGTGCACAATATCTCCCCCACTACGCGACACTCACTAACCCCCGTCAACTGCTGAAGAAGGACCAACCGTTTATCTGGGAGGAACAGTGCTAACAAGCGTTCTCGGCAATAAAACAAGTACTGGCAACCAACCATCAACTAGCATATTTCTACCCTCAGTGGAACACAGAGATAACGTTAGACGCCAGCCCCATAGGCCTAGGAGCCATATTAGCCCAGACCAACCCACAACAAAATTCTGAAAAGCATGTGGTAGCATACGCCAGCCGGGCATTGAACTCTATTGAGCAAGCCTACTCTCAGGAACGGGAAAGCCTGGCCACAGTCTGGGCATGTGAAAAATGTCACCACTTCATCATTGGAAGGACCTTTGTACTCATCACTGATCACCAGGCCTTGCTAGCCCTATTCGGAAACCCCAAGATAAAGATACCGCCACTCATTGAACGTTGGGGCATCCACCTCCAGGAGTAAGACTATACCATCATCCACAAACCCGGAGGCGAAGCCAATACTGCAGACTACCTATCGAGGCATCTAGACAAGCCTTCAGATGCCGAGATGCAAGGTGAAGCAGAAGAATACATTGCATACCTGTCCCCGAACGCCCTTCCCCCCCGTGATCACGAAAAAACAGTTTGTGGAACGAAGCAGAGCTGACCCCACGATCAGAGCAGCCATCCAACTAACGAACACCAAAAGGTGGCGACAGGTAGCCATGGAACGCTTTGAACCAGGGGAAGGGGGGGGAAGCAGACAGGAGAGACCTAGCAAGAATGGTGAAGATACACAGTGAACTAGCCATGACAAACCAAGGAATGCTATTGAGAGGAAATCGACAGGTGGCCCCAAAAAGCCTCAGGGAACCCCTCGTCATGATTGCACATGAAGGACACAGAGGCATAGCAAATGCAAATAGATACTGCGCAACCAGCTCTGGTTCCCGCACATGGACGCCATAGTCGAGGACACATTGAGGCACTGTGATCCATGGCAGATAAACGTGGCGAGCTCACCCCCATGCCCACTCCAGACAGTACCCTTCCCAGAGGGACCGTGGCAACGAGTAGCACTTGACTTCTACGGCCCACTGGAAGAAGGAGGCTACCTCCTAGTGGCAATTGATGAATTTACTAGATTTCCTCTAGTAAAACACGTGCAGTCCACAGCCTCCCACCAATAAGTAGCTGTGGTCGACAAACTATTTACAGAATGGGGTGTCCCCAACATCATGAAAACCAACAACGGGGCCCCTTTCCAAGGACAGGAGTTCGGGAAGTTCGCAGCACACCTAGGGTTCCACCATCAGAGGAAGAGCCCGAAAACCAAGAGGCACCCGCTGAACCAACTGAGGACCCTCTGCCGCAGATGCCGGATTGCGACACACGCGGCCCGGCAGGCGGACCCCAGTGGTCATCGCAGAAGCCCGCTCACCTCATTGAAGAAATATAGGCCCGGAACTTCCATGATAAGTAAGGGGGGGATGTTACGAGGAAAAGGGCACCGGGCCCTTTAAGGGGAAAGTGAAAGTACGCAGGGGAGTGGGAGGAAGGGAGGGGGCGAGACGAGAGAAGCCAGTTTGTTAAATAATAAAGGAGATTGAAGACATGCCTGGCGTCCGTGTTTTATTGTACGGATGGGCCCAAGTACTATGCAACACCCCCCCAAAAATAATTAAAAGAAAATTAGATGGGTTTTTCGTAAAAATAATCGTGGTAAAGAACCCTGCGAAAAAACATCCCGCAATGAAATGACATGGAACCGGTAAAACAACCGTATTGGTTGGGAGCTGGCAATTTTATACAGGCTTTCCAAAAGTCAATACGCTTTCTCAGTTTGATGCCCATCCTATACCTTGTGTAGAGGAAACCAATATAGAAAATTGAAACTTTTCTGGCTATATCAACTTTAAATATCAAAAACGTTTACTGGCAGGTCCAACTAGCTGCAAAGGATACATAGAAACCTGTCTTTTCCACTCCTGAGGGATTTTTTCAATGCACTGTATCACCCTTTGTGTTGCAAGGAGACCCTACATCTTTCCAGCGGCTTATGGATGCAGTTTTAATGCTGTATTGGAAATTTGCAAGAGCCTCAAAAGAGGACATGATCATCCAAAGCAAAACATAGGATTATCACATGATACATATCTAGCTGATGGGCCAGGATTAACAAGCAAGTTTAACGGCCACTCCCGTGAAATGTTGCCTGGCCCACTTCACCATAAAATATTTGGGTGTTTGTGTTGAAAATGGTCCAGAAAACCCCAGGCTGCAAAGATAGATGCAGTCTAAGAACTTAATTGCAAGCCTTTTTAGGGTTCATCAGGTATTAAAAGAGGTTTATTTCTAACATATCCACTGTAGTGGGATCCCTTACTGAGGAATTGAGCCTAGGTGTGTTTTCTCCTGTCTTTTAAAATTTGCATCGTATCAGTATTTAAAAAATGGCACAGTCTCAGTACCTCAAATTGCATTGTGAAACCTAGGCCTTTCTCCCTCTCTTCAGTATTCTCAAACTTAGGTGTGTTTTCGCCTGTCTTTTTGCAATAGTTCCTAAATTCTGAGTTTCGTCGTCTTGTCCAATTGCTCAACTGTCTTGCCTCTCGCTCTCTCATCTGCTTGCACCCTGCCCTGTGTTCCTTCCCTAGTGTTCTCCCCTTCCCTCTCCCTTCCCTCTCTCTCCTCTCCCCTTCTACTGCATGGTGCTCTCTGTCTCTCCTATTTAATGTAACTGCTTCTCTATTGACCATCCTGCCCTCCTCATTAAATCTGGTAGGAAGAAGTTTAAAAAGGACATCCTGGTCTCCAACCCAGGCCTCCCTATTGCTGACACCTATACCAGTGCCTCCTCCAGGCAAACTTTCACCGACATCCTCTTTGTCGTTCCCTCACCTGACCTACGGACCCTACATATGGTCTCTGTGCTCTCTCCTTTCTCTTCTTCTCCCATTAATGGTGGCACCCGGCGGGATGCCCTCCTGACCTGTGTCCACTCTTCTAAGGTCATCATTAATGTTTATGTGAATGGCACCGTCCTGGTCCAAGGCCCTCAGGCCAACCTTCACCTCTTCGTCAGATGCTTACCACGCCTCATCAATTTCCCTTCCCCTTCTGTCCCCTCTCCCCCCAACACAGCCTCCTAGCCTCCCCTTGCTGCCTCCTCCTCAGCTACCTTGCCCTCTCCTTCCCTCTCTGCCACCCCTCAGGCTCCTTCTACACCTCTGCAGGGCGTACCTCCGATTTGTACCCCTCCCCGGAAGTCCTTCAAGGATGGCAACCTTCTCCATATTGCCACTCTTAACTCTCGCTCAGCTGTCAAACATTCATCTGACATCTGCCGCCTTCTGGAGGAACTTGATCTTGATGTCCTCGGTCTCACTGAGACATGGTTCACGGCCAGCTCGGTCACAAGCTTTGACACGCTACTCCCTGACGGCTACAAGATCCTCTCTGCACCAGGCCCAACCACTTCGGAGGGGGTGCAGCCCCGATCTTCCGCGAGTGGATTCCTGCCTCTGTCATTCTTAGGCAGGCCTACTCCTCCTTTGAGTGCCTCGTCTGCAGGCTCTCTCTCTCCCCTTGCCATTCCCTTACTGTGGCTACTATCTATTGGCCACCTGGTCAGATCTCCTCCCTCTCTGAGTGGGAAGACCTCTCCTCTTCACTCTTGGTCTCGACCACTCAACTCCTCCTTCTTGGAGACTTCAACATCCACCTGGATGCCTCCTGTCCTCCCTCTGGACTCTTTCGTGACCTCTGTGACTCGCTCTCACTCTCTATTCTTCCCTCTGGCCCGACTCACTCTGCAGGGCACACCCGGGATGTTCTGATCTCCTCCGACCTTCCCCTTTCTGTCCCACTCACCACTCCTCTCTCCTGGAGTGATCACTTTCTCCTTTCCTCCCATCTCACCCTCTCTACCCCTCAGGCCAAGCCACTTCCATCACTGCCACCCACCTTCTCGATCATCCTACCCATGAAGCGCGTGTCAGATGAGGCTTTCGCCGCCACTTTCTCACCCCCCGTCCCCCTTTGGCTGACTCTCACCCTGACACAGCCCTTTCCCTGCTCCACTCTGCTATATCTGATACTCTTGATATTCTTGCCCCTGTCATGAGAATACGCCTGAAGCCCAAAGCTAAGTGCAACTCCTGGTACGACTCAGACCTCATCACCCTTAAACGCAAGTGCAGGGTGGCCGAGAGGAAATGGTGTGCTTCATGTACATCCTCTGACAAACTGGCCTGCCGCCTGCTTCAAAGGCAATACCGGCTCTCTGTCCTCACCAAGAAGAGAGCTCTTATCTCTGCGGCATCCAACAACTCGGCTGAACTCTTTAAAATCTGCAAGGAACTGGACAATCCTGCCACAGTCTCTACCTCTCCTATCCCTTCCCAGGCCCTCTACACGGCACTGGCTTCTCACTTCATCTCTAAAACTCAGGACATCCTGTCCTCACTCTCCTCCTCTCTCCTCCCTCCCTCTACTCCCTGCTCTTTCTCAGGCCCTTCTGCAGCCACCTCTCCTCCCTCCTTCTCTGCCTTTCCCCTGTTCTCCGCAGACAAGGTTTCTAGACAAGTCTGATCTATGAAAGTCTCATCAAAACAGGTTCACCCCTGTTCCTCCAAAACCATCAAGGACCACATTGACTACCTGGCTCCTGCCCTGGCTGAATTCTGCAACCACTCCTTCGCCACTGCAGTTTTCCCATCCCCCCGAAGCACTCCCTTGTGCACCCTCTTCTTAAGAAACCCTCTGCCGACCCCTCCTGCCCGGCTAACTATCGTCCAATCTCCATCACTCCCTTCATGGGCAAACTTCTAGAAAAACTGGCCATCTCCCAGCTTAATATCTACACTGCATCTGTTGGTTGTCTTCATGACCATCAGTCTGGCTTCAGAGCTGCCAGAAGCACGGAAACTGCTCTCCTGAACATCCATGAAGACCTGCTCTCCAACCTTGATTCTAACATCCCCTGTGTCCTCACCTTGCTTGATCTCTCTTCTGTCTTTGACACTGTCAACCATGCCATCCTGCTCAAATGTCTCTGTGATAACCTGGGTATCACCGGTCAGGCCCTGGCGTGGCAGACTTATTTCCTCTCTGACCGACCCTCCCAGGTCCAACTTGGGTCCTTCCTCTCTGCTATCTTTTTTTTCTACCTGTGGTGTACCCCAGGGGTCTAAACCTCTCTCCCTGGCTGTTCAACCTATACTTGGCACTTCTTGCCCACTGCATTGCTGCTCTCTCCCCCAACTTTCAGTGCTATGCGGATGACACTCTGCTCATTTTCAGGCTACCTTCGGCCACCTCTTCTCCGTCTCTCATCTCTGACTGTCTGTCTGCTATCCACGAGTGGTGTGCCGCCAATGATCTCTGCCTTAATGCCAGTAAGACTGAGATTCTCTTCATCGGCACGCCCGCTCCCTCCTTTCCTGTCACTCTCTGGCCGGCCTCTCTTGGCCCGCCTCCTGCTCCTACCTGCGAGGCTAAAAACTTCAGGGTAATCTTCGACTCCACACTCTCCTTCTCTCCTCACATCTCAGCCGTCTCTAAGACGTCACACTACCAGCTGCACCTCCTCAGAGGTATTCTACCTTTTGTCTCCTTCCCCCAGAAGCTCACTGTCTCCAGAGCCCTGGTTCTCTCTAGGCTGGACTACTGCACCAGCCTCTTTCTAAATCTGCCTGCCTCTACTCTCCGCCCTCTGCAACTCATCCAGAACAGGACTGCAAGACTTGTCCTTGGCCTCAAGCCCAGGGATCGTATCTCTCCAGGACTGAAATCTCTGCACTGGCTCCCAGTGGCTACGAGGATCAAGTTCAAAACCCTCTGCATTGTCCAGAAGGCCTTCTGGGGCCTGGGGCCTCAATACCTTCAACTCTCTCTTCCTAAATATCTTCCCTCTTGAGCTCTTCCCCCTCCAACTCCCTTAGGGTCAGTCGCTTCTCCAAGCAACAAGTTGGTGGTAGATCTCTTTCTTCGGCTGGCGCCTCCCTCTGGAACTGCCTCCCTGAAACTTGAGGAGAACCATCTCCGGTTCAGGAAGCACCTAAAACCTTTCTCTTTGCTTCTGCCTTTTCTCCTCCTCTCCCCTACTGACCTCCCGGCTGAAACTGAATCTGCACTGGTTACCTGGCCACCTTCTGTTCTCAGGCCCAGGTCCCTCTCCCACCAGTCACACACCTGCACTGCCTGCTTGGCAACTCCCGCACTTGTGGACCGTTTCTGTAGACCTACAGTCCCACTACCAGCACTTGACACCCGATGTCTGCACTTACCTTTGCACTTGCCACCTGCTGGTCATTACCTTACCTATTATCATTCTATGCCATGTACTGCACTGTCCCCCCCCTCACTCCCCCGCACTTTACCCCTTGCCCCATCACGTGCACTTGCGCGATCTGAATGACACCTGGCCTAGTAGGATCGCTATCTGTCCTCCCATTGTTCCCCCTCCCTTGCCTCGTCGCGCCTTGAAACACTTGTGTATAGGCGCGTTATAAATGACATATCAAATGTTCATCAGTAAACCAGGCTAAAACGAGCTACGAACAAGCTTGCGCCCGACGCCTATGACCAGCTAGTCTTCGCATTTGAAAGAAGTAATCAAAGTGGGAGCTGTGGCCATTTTGCCAGCCGCACATTGGCATCCCAACCTAATCACGGCTCGGACTCCACCAACGGGACGGGAGCCTGCCGCCTTACTATTACTGGAGCTGACCTTGGTCGGGCGGAGTCCCTTTCCACCTACCGGATCAAGACATGGGGCCTCATTACGAGGCCGGCGGTAAGGGGTTAACCCACCGGTAAGGATGCCGGTGCCGTTAAGCCCCTACCGCCTCATTCCAAGGTCCCTTAGCGGGTCCCACTAAGGCTGGCTGGTTTTACCAGCCGCCCTTAGCAGGAGCCGCTAGGGAACCAGGGAGCTAATAACGGGCCCGCTATTTGCGGCCCCGTTATTAGCTCCCTCCCCATTCCCATTGAGCCCTATGGGGGCTCAAATGGGGATGGGTATTTTGAATGGGGACTTACCGGGTCCTCCAAGGTTGGAATGAGCCGGTAAGTCCCCATTCCGACTACCCGAACACGACTTTGGAGGCAGCCATGGTGCTAATAGCACCATGGCTCCCTCCAAACTCGTAATGAGGCCCATGGATTCTTAACCTGAGGGGTCCCATGAATTGAGCCCTGATGAAGGCGGTTCACACCACAATCTACCATCGAAACGTGATGTCTATTGGAATACTCACTTAGGCATCACCAGCAATTGTCTTATTAATGGAATGTATTCCGGAAATCACGTCGGCGCACAGACCCCATGAATTAATAACTTCAGATAAAATAATAAGCAAAATTATTTTCGTACTAGATCACCCAGGACGGGCGTGTTTATGTCTCCAACCACCTGTAATTGCCTAAATCCTTCCATTCTCATTTCTCACCCTTTCTACCCTTCCTTTTGCTTTATTTCTATCTACAACACTTCAACACTTATTGCAAGGAATTTTTGGGAGCTCACCTTGTTTTTGTTTTTTATTGCTCTTGCCGCCTCCACAGACTGAAGTAAACCAGTGTTATTTGTGTTGAACTCTGTTTATAATCCATCTTTATTTAATTGCACATGCACTTACTTGTATACACTCTACTAGGGAATTGACTTTACTCAAGTGCATTGTTTGATTTCACGTTTGTTTGTCCTCTATTAAAAATACATTTACCTACACGACTTCAAGACTCAGTGGTCAATACAAAAGTTAACATTTAGAGCACTGGCTCATTGGGATAAGTATCCCAAGATCTATTACCATTCATTATTTTACACTTTACCCTTATATGGTTGCCACAAGTGCAGACGAGCGGACCAACAATGATGGGATAACCAAATTAAGCCACCCATACACGATGACCACAGATTAAACTCAGAATCTGTCTCTATGCTATGCACCCCATTGGTAGACTTTCTTTGTTGATGTCTATACTACTGCCCGCGCTACCACTGTGGATTGGGCAACCCAATTTTTGATTATCATCACTTATCGGTAACAGCATATCAATCTTTACTGTTAATATCTCACTTTTCACAACCATTCTTATTACAAACCAAGGCCTCTGAGGCAGGCCTAGGAGAAGTACTCTCTACAGCGACTGGGTCTGAGAAATCTATCCAGTACAGTAGCCACAAACTGTTTCCCAGTGAAAATAAATTACTCTATCACAGTGATTAGCTAAAACCTAATTACAGGTCATGCCCCTTAAAAAGTGGTCTGCATGGAATAACGATAGCAATCCTCTGAGCATGTGTTGGTTTTTAAGTCTACACCTTTAGGTCTTATCTGTAAAACATGTAGAAGGCAAGCTAATATTTAAAGTGGATTTTTTTCTTGAGCAAACATTCCGTATCCCATTATGAAAACTCTAGTGGTCACAGTCAGAAGGGGAGGGGATATGTGACAGTTACCACTCGGAAGACCATGGATCGGGTCTGGGGAGTTTGGGGGCCTTAGATGTGACCCCTGGAGGTCAAACATATGGGAGCCCTTTGAGCACCCCTCAGTCATGACCCCATACGTTATGTTATGGGGTGGTTTTATAAAGCGCTACACTCACCTGAGGGTACCTCGGTGCTGTTCAGAAGTTGACAAATTAATAATGACAACCAAGGCACTGTATCCTCAAAGAGAATCTTGTTTATGGAGTAAAGAGGTGGGTTTTTATTATTTTCTGTTTTCCGGATGAATAGTAAGTTAGATTCTCTCCGTAGGTCGGTGGGTAAGGAGTTCCAAAATCTGATGGCCTGAACCAAAAAAGAACGACCACTTTATCCCTCTCTCCTATACACTAGCATGTTCAGTCTTCTATCCAGCCATAGTCTAGGCGAATGGCAAAAGTTGTTATTATAGGATATTTCAGACATTTAAAGACCAGGCACACACTTTTAAATTTGTTTTCGGTTTTTCACTGCCAGCCAGTGTAATGACCGGATCACCAGGGAAATGTGCTGGTGCTTCTTGCGCTCCATTAGGAGCGTTGGCGCCATTTTTTGAACTTTTGGTAGCCTAGAAACGGCACAGTCTATTAAACCAAAGTAGATAGCATTATTGAAGTCCAGTTGTGAGGATACCAGAGCATTACAGACTAACACCAGATGAGTGAAAGCCAGGTAAGGGAAATGTTTCTTTAATTTCCTAATAATAAAATGGCAAGGTTTTGTAACCATTAAAACGTGTGCATTCAGTGCTAGGTTCTGGTCAAAAATGCTACCCATATTCTTGACCTCTGAACTTGGGCTAGGGCAATATCAAATGAGTTAGGCCAACAAGCACAGATGTCCACGTATTAGGTTTTTCATTTATGATCAGAATCTGTGTCTTGTCAGAATTAATTTTCAGGAAATTCATATTCATCCAGACCTTGATTAACACCAAACAGTTTCTGACCTTACCTGATAAGTGCTCATTATTCTCAGCAAGATCCACCAGGATCTGGGTATCGTGCGCATAATTAAAATAAGTCACCTCTACCTGTTGATACATCCTGCATTTGCCCTTTCAGAGAGATCACTGGTATAGCCAACCCAGAAAATACTGCATAACAATACTGATTGGATTAAAAACATTAGGTGCTCCAAACTGAGGACCCCTTCACTTGTTTTGATTTATTCCACCATCCTGACACTTACTTGAGAATGGGCCTTGTTTTGATTGTCCAGGTATTCCTCCAACCCATCCCTGAAGAGAATGAATTAAGGAGATTAACTATTTATGTGTGTTATGCAATCTGTTCCCTCTATCTTGTAACACCCTGTTTAAGGACTGCACTGAATTCTTATTTGGACCACGGTGAGGTTGAAGACACTAACCTCGACTAATAAAGCCCTTTATGGCCCCAGACCACAGTATCTGAGTGATAACGTCAGCTGGCACATCTATTCCCTCCACTCATAGAACAGAGGCGTAGTGTCCATTCCTCATTTGAAATTGGTTTTGGGTACGGGGAGATCTTCCAAGGTGAATGTGGTCAAGTTATGGATTCCTTTGCATGAAGGTGTACACCTGACAACAGACCTAGTGATCTTCAGATGAATAAATACAATGTTCTAATTGCTACTGTTCTATATTTCACCTTCTCTGGACTCTTCTATTCCTGTTTCATTTGTCTCTATTCATTGCCAGTGCTTTAATGTCTGCTTGCAGGTGAGCACAACACAAATTAGTTTAATAAATAAACACCTTAAGAAATTGCCTCAACTGGCGCACTGTCTGGTATTGGCATAGACAGAAAGGCTTTGGATTGGCTGAGCAGGATACTCTTCCTAATAAAGAATTCAGGGAGATTACCATCTCTCCCCAAGGGGGAGCCACCCCCTTTGGGACTAGGGAGGGGAACCTGATACACTTAAAACTCCCTAGTGGACAGGGTAAATGGGATTCCTTTGGAGGCAACTTCCCCTTTGGGGACAGGGATCCCGAAAGGGTATAGGTCACCATCCCTCTCTCTTTGCAGGGTATATAGGGGCTAGGATTTACCATAACCCAACAAACCCTTTTCTGATGGCTGACTTGGCTTCTGGCCTTACCTGTGCCCAATATTCTATAGAGACTGCACAGAAAAAAGTTAACCAGCCTCCTGGATGAGTGTCCTGTAGACAGCCATTCACAGGGGAGTCTTAGCAGGAAGTGCAGAATTTAACCGCACCAAACAGGAAGAAGGGTGTGTGGACAGCGAGAGAGAGAAAGCCGGTGTCTGCAACCGATGGAAAACACACACCAGAGTGCAGAGTAGTGCAGCAGAAGGTCGGGTGAAGCAGCCTGGCTGCAAGAGCGAGAAGGGAAGGCTGTGAAGGCATCATGTAGCAAGACGCAGACAACAGACTTAAAGTTTTAAAAAAAGATATCTATTAACTTTGTGAACACATTTTATTGGCATTTTGATATAACAGTCCCCAACTCCCGCACCCTCCCTCCCCATCTCCCCAAACTCCCCTCCCCTAAACAACAAAACTCAGCCATCCGTTCCCAATTCCCCCCTCTAGTCCCCCACCTACCATCCCATATAAGTCATCGTTTTTCCTTCTTCCACCAGGCACAGCAGCCAAGCACCAGACACTCATAGTCCAGTGAGGTCAGGGGCAATCCATCTGTCGTCTCTATTCTCGAATTCCCCCTCTCATCACAACCCCTTCTCCACACCATTAGTTCATGGCAGACTTAAGTCATTATCCTTGGCAAGATCGTTCAACAGTTGGGACCAATGAACCGTTACCTCCCCCGCATCCCCTTCCACCCCCAAGTTCTGCAGCACCGTCAACTCCGCTAGACCCCATCTCCTTACATCCTTCCTCCATTGCTGGATTGTCGGCCCCCGGGGGGATTTCCACGCAATTGCCATTCAGCGTTTTGCCAAGATTAGTAAAAAGCGACCCATTCTATTCCGTAACCTGTTACGTTTCCCCCCCAGCAAACTTCCCCACAAACAAATCTCCGGTCATCGCACCAGACTGGTTCCCAATAATTCATTTATACCTTTAAGCACGTCCTCCCAATACTCCACAATCGCCCCACAGTCCCACACCATGTGCCAGAACCCCGCCTCCTCCAACCCACACCTAGGGCACTCCCCCGAGTGATCCTCGCGCATCGCCTTGCGCGCCAATGGGGTAATGTACACCCTATGTAAGATATTGAATTGAACCAACTGGAAGCGCGCATTCCTCGAGGACGTCCTTACCAGCTCCCAAACTCTCTCCCATTCCTCACTCGAAATCGATTCGGTCTCCCATCTTATTCCCAACTCTGGTAGTTCCTCCACTGGACGACCCCGGAGCCCACTCAGCGGAAATAGAACCGACTTTTCCGGATTTATACAAAATCCTGACATCGCTCTAAAGTTACGCAAAATCTCTAAGAGGTCTGGGAGGTATAGTTTGGGATCCCCCACATATAACAGCAAGTCATCCGCGTATAGGGATACAATATGCCTCTCCCCATCCACCTCGATTCCAGCTTCACCCATCTCCTGACGTAGATACACCGCCAGTGGTTCCAGGGCCAGGGAAAACAAAATTGGAGAGGCCGCACACCCCTGTCTAGTCCCCCTTTCGAACTCCCATGTTTCTGAGATCCAATTATTAGTCTTCACCATCACCCGTGGTTTGGTATACAACAAGGACAGCCACCTAACCATACCCTCCCCGAAACCCGAATTCCCGTAGCACCTGAAACAGCCACTTCCATTCCAAAGTGTCAAACGCTTTCATAGCGCCAAACAACGCTACTGCCATGTCACGCTTTTGCCGCTTCACCTGGTCCATCACATGGTGCAGCCGGGAGATGTTGCCAGACGTACTTCTCCCCCCTATAAACCCACACTGATCCGGATGCACTGGTTTCAGAGCCACCGCCGCCAGCCTGGCTGCTAGGATTTTCCCTAGGATTTTCCCATCTACGTTCAAAATCGAGATGGGCTGGTACGCTCTGCGGTCCCGTGGGTCCTTCTCCTCCTTTAGAATCACCGTAATCACTGCCTCCCTCATCGACTCCGGGAGATATCCCTTCTGAAAGGCCTCCTCATACACCTTCTTAAGTTGCGGAACCAATATGTCAGCGAATTCCACATAGGACTCCACCGGGAGCCCGTCGCTACCCAGCGCTGTACCCTTCGCATAGCACATATCGCCCAGCGGATATCCTCCTCCAAACTTCCAAACGCGCCGTCCTGCAACGTCTCCATTCGCAACCGCCACAACCGCCTTGGCGGAATCTCACTGGGCTCACACAATATCGTCACCAGGGGGGAGTGGTCCGAAAGGGTACTGCCCAAGTAAGTAGTCTCCCCAAAATAATGGCAATATTCCCTTCCCACTATCATATAATCTAGCTGCGAGTAGGAGCCATGTACTCCCGAATAGTAGGAGAACTCCCTCTCCTCCCCTTTGCTTCTCCCTCCACAGCTCCACCAGCTCCATCTCCCACAGTACCTCCCGCAAGGATTCCGCCATGTTCTTCTTTACCCTCCCCTCGTACCTTGTCCATCTAACCGCTCATCCAAGAGACAATTCAAATCCCCCCCCATATTATCATTTCCCCCTATAAGCTCCCATCCTACGTAACACAGAGAGGAAGTACTCTTTATCATCTACATTGGGCGCATATGAATTGACCAAACATAGTGACCTGTTCCCTCACGTGCCACGGGCCAGAATCGTCCTACCTTCCCCATCCGTCAACCCGCGTTCCAATTTCAGCGGGACCCCCCGCGCCACCCAGATAAGAACCCCCTCGCCTGAGTGGAGTACGTTGTGCCCCGTATCTGACCCCCCCATTGTCTCTCCAACTTCCCCAGTATCTCCCCACTCGCATGTGTCTCCTGCAACAGGGCCACCTGTATTCCCTGCCTCTTCAAATAGTCTCCCACTCTCCTTCGCTTCTGATAACTTCCCAGCCCGCAAACATTCCATGACTCGACCCTCAAACCTCCCATCCTACCTGTTCCAGGGAACAGTAATTCGCCTCTCAGACCTCAGTTCTCCCGCCCATCTGACCCAAACCCCCATAGCCTCTTCCACTCCAACCGCTGCACCAAACCTCCCCTCCAGTGTATTCAAAACAGTCCCACCTCCCCGCACCGACCCCCAACTTGGTGCCCCCTGACCCACCCTCCCCCCGACCCTCTCTACCCCCTACCCCCACATGCCCCCCAAAGCCTCCCCCCCTACCCTTCCCCTTTCCAAAACTATAGACTCACTGGCCTACTCCGCCCCCTCCACCTCTCCTCTCTTGGGACCAGTGGTCAGTGATGTCATTTCAAGTAAGGGCGTCACCACCCGTCCCGTGCAGCTCCACCAACTCATCCCCCCCGCTCTTGCCCAAAGCCCCTTCCCTTTTAGAAAACCCCCATCAACTGGGGTCTCCACCACTGACAATGCACCCGAGCTTACCCATACCCTTCCCCTTCCTGATCCACTCCTTTCTTAGGACTCCCCTTTCGCGATTCCTCCCGATATTGCCCCGCATCCAACCAGTCCCACACCTCCTTTGGACACGTGAAAAACCATGACTTCCCCCCGACAGCACTTTCAACTTTGCCGGAAAAAACATCATATATTTCACATTGAGGTCACTCAGCCTGCTGCGCACTGCATCAAAGGACCTTCTCTGTCGCTGCACCTCCAGTGTGAAGTCCGGAAAGATCCTCAATTTCGCACCTCCAATCTCATAGAAGCCCCGCCGGCGGGCGGGCGTCCTGTGAGATAGCATCACGATCTCGGAAGTTCATAATCCTAGCTACAATGACCCTTGGCAGAGCGCCCGGCGGCGGGGGCCTTCCGGGAACCCTATGCGCCCTCTCCACCGTGAAGATGTTCGAGAGACCTTTAATCCCCAGGACCTTCTGGATCAAATTTTCCACAAAAAGTTCCGTACTCGGGCCTTCCTCCCCCTCCGGAACCCCAACTAGGCAGAGATTACCCCTCCTGGAGTGTCCCTCAGCATCTTCTGCTCTAACTTCCAGCATTGGAGTAGCCCCCACCAAGCCCGCCACCTGGTTTTTCAGCTTCTGGACCTCGTCTTCCACCATGCGGACCCTTTGTTCTACCTCCGTTACCCTCTCAGAAACCTTCCGGAGGTCTGCTTTCACTAGAGAGACATCCACTCCTACCTCCTTGATGCTCTCCTGGAGGGTGTCTCTCGAGACTTGTATCGCCTCCATTAGCGCGTCCAGGGTCACCACCTTCCCATGCTCCCCTGGGGGAGATTCTTGTCGCTCTGTGCCCTCCTGCTGGCGTGCAGCGTCCTTAGGTTCGGCATATCTGTCCATCCGCTGCTGGCTCTTGCCCATAGTAATGCCGTTGCCTTTTCTCCCGCCCTTAGACGCGGCGTCTGTACTTTATCCGCCACCAGCACCACCCGTCTCCTCTGATCTGTCACTCCTCAACTCCCCTGCGGCTCTCTGCTGGCCCTCTCTATCCTGCAGCAGGACTTATAAGCACACCCCTTCTTGCCACATACACCAGGGGGCACCTCTTTCCTCCACACCGGCAGCAGGCAATCCCACGTCCAACCGTATTCTCCGTTCGCTGCAGGTCCAGCAAGGGGGGCCCACACTATACCTTGTGTGTCCCTCTCGATGACTTGAAAAAGTCTGGGCCAGACATCGGCCTGTCCAATCTGGGGAGTTTCCACTGCCTGCCAGCAGCAACGGCACTCAACCACAGGTCTAGTGGGGGGGGGCTCTCACCGCTCCTCGCCGCCTCCTCCCACTGCCAGGAAGACCTCCAAGCCCGGTACCGATCCACCCAGCCTGGGGATCCACCACCTTCCACCCCGCACAGGGGGCTCCTCCACAACTCCAGGGGGTGGGGGGGTTCTTATCCACCTCACTCCCCCCACTGGCAAGAAACAGTCTGGGCCAGATGCCGCTCCCCACTCTCCAACACCTCCGGGCTGAGCACTGTATTAATGAGGGCCTGCAGCCCCTCTCTCATGCAGGACAGTTACAACGGGCGCTTTCCTTTAGCCCTTGTGATCATGGCAAGACAGATATCCAGAGCCTATAGGTAAGCTAGTTGGCTGGCTTGCATTATGGATAAACTTGGAGTTTTTGTTTAGGAGGGCTAATAACTTTTCTCCCCCTTTATGACCTTTACCCTATCGCTATTGGAGGCTACTATTGTGGGAAATTCTCTCCATTAGATCTACTCATTAAAGAAAGTAAACCCTCGCTGTACCTGGAGGATTGAGCGATTATTAGAAGCCTTTACTTAAGGATTTTCTATCCAGTTGGCCATTGTTCTCCACCCATCACCGCTGGGGATCTTATTTTTGTAGAAAGGTAAGATTAAGGGGAAACCCCCGTACCCCCTTCTTCATAACAAAATTTAAGGAGTGTGTCCAAGAGTAGTTTTCTCCCTTATAGACATTCTATGGAGTGGATTGTACCTACCGCTAGTGAATTAACAAGCACGAATTGAAGTTGCTTAACGTGGTCTGAAGACATCTTCAGTCAGACCCTTTTCAGGTATATCATTTATTATATACTGGATTATCCTTGTGGTGTTTAGGGTGTAGGCTAGGTTTAATAAGAAGACCTGTCATGCCCATGAATTGATATGTGTTTTTAATTGTGTACCCATTGATACAGGGACTCTGTGAAAGAACCCAGAAAAAATGTAAAGGTAATTTGTCCTGGCTACTGACCAGAAGCACAAGATCTATATATGTTCACCCCTGAGGAATGTCCAGCTATTTTTAGCAGTTGAGGACAGACACTTAAATCGGGCTGTGAAGACATTGTGAGAAATAGGGACAGTGAAATCATCACTGTGGACCATTAAGTCCTGACAACTTGATATTTTCTATACTGGACCCAGTGATGGCTCTTCACACCAACACCAAACTAAGAATCCGACTAAATAACCAAGGTCTTCTGTCAAGAGAGATATCCGTAGAGAGAGGGGTCAAACAAGGCTGCCCGATGGCCCCCCAATTATTCATCACCTTCTTAGGAGATATGAAAGACACAGAAGCTGGCATTAAGATGGCACCACCGAAGCTGGGTAACGAGCACATATCACGTCTCATGTATGCCGACGATCTAATTCTATTAGATCAAACTCAGATCGGACTTCAACGCCAACTATCCAACTTGGCTCTGTACATGGGAGAGAACAACATGAAAATCAACAAAGAGAAATCAAAAATCGTGATAATCGGAAAAGGTGGAAAAAAGATCAATCCACATTTCACATGGACTATGGACTCAATTCCTATTGAGGTGGTTACCAGCATTAAGTACCTAGGGGTACACATCGACCGTTCAGCTAGGGAGGCCACGATGCAACAAGCCCTGTGGGACAAAGCGCGCAACCTCGCAGCCCAAATGAAAACAGTTAACAACAGATTTGGTAAATTCTCACTTAAACCAGCGATTGAATTTTACAAAGGAAAAGTGGTGCCTACACTCACATACGGTATGGGAGCAACCTTGACCATACCAAACAGCATCTGGCGCAGATTAGAAAGTCTGATTTGGAAATCAGTTTTAGGACTACCAAATTCCACCTCGATGGATCTCATCAGACGAGACTTGGGCCTACAGTCGTTAGAAACAACGGTGATGCTACACGCTCTCACTCTCTTCAGAAATACCTTAATACCAGACAGTCCATTAATTTACAAAATCGTAGCTGATGAAATCGCAAAGCAGCGAACAATGAACTTAAACGCATGGTCAGAAAACTTAAAAGGAAAGCTATCAGATATTGCATGCTCAGTCGAAGATCTTAAGCATAATCCGGAAAGAGTAAAAAGAAAGTTAAAGGAACTTGACTGGATCCTGACCCTATCGAAAGCTCAATCAAATAAACTGACCATGAATCTTCCACCTACCTTTAACAGACTCAATGTACCTATACCATACTGTTCTAAGTTTCCAAGCCAACAGCTAAGAAAATTCTTCATGCAAGCTCGTTTCAACCTCCTGCCGACGAGAGAAATTTTAGCAATCAGATCCAGTCCAACTGACATTATCTGTCGCCTTTGCCACAATTCCACTACGACAGAATCAATCAAACATCTCTTACTTAGATGTCCTAATGTGAGAAAAATTCGAGCCACCTATCTGTCGATACTAGTCTGCGAACACACATCTTTCGGAGAGGAAGAAGAACTTACGTGGTGGAACAGGTTAATGTCGGGAGAAAAAACCAGATGGACAATCGCGACTGTCAAAATCCTGGAGTCTGCCTTTGAAATGATCAGTTCCAGTTCACAAACCACGAGCGAGAGCAAAATTTCCGAAGCCTCCACTCCCTCACAACAATGTTGATAAGGGAGATTAAGCTTCCTTCGGTATCTTCTCCGCGTTCGGACTCCTACGTCCGCTTGAGCCTTACCAACTTCATTTATACACTATACTGACCTGGAAGAGGTAATCCTGTTCTCACTGGAATCTGACATAACAACATGAAAGCTCGAGGCGCATCTCATTAAGGGTTGCTGCCGTTCTCAACTGTTTGTAAAAATTCTTTTCATTGAATTGTAAACAAATAAATAAATATTTTCTATATATATTTTATGATTGTAAACCGCTGTATTGAATTGCAATGATATGCATCTATAGGTTTTTAATGTTTTGATATAACCAACAAGTGGTTTTAAAACTTCTGCTTTGATGAAATAATAACATGTCGATGTGTTGAAATATGAAACATCTTTTGTTGACCATTATGTGTACAACCCATATTTGCTTCAGAGGTTGTTAACACGGTTCCTGTGTTTGGAAGCTAGGGTACACATGATTTTAGTTATTGATAGTGTCCTTCCTTTTGTTGATTATATATTCTGTATCCCCATTTAGTAGGAGGGATCATCACCACACAATGGGGGAAACCCTTGTATGAATATTACTGACATGCCTGACTCACCATACTTTACAAGCATCTTCCTCGTCCCAGTACCAGAGTGGTAAAATGTAGGTGTAGTGTTCATTACTCTTAGTCTCCTCTTCCTCGTCCCAGTACTTTTAACTGTCAAATGTGGGGAATTGAAGTGAGTGGTTTTGCAATAACCCGTAAAGGTATTAGGGGAGGGTGTGGTTGCTCAACAATACGGAAAGGGCGATACCATAACTTGCATGCATGCACCCCACTCTCAACCTCCGAGGACCCTTCACCCAGGTGATCCTCCCTTGCTACTCCACCCCCAGGGTCAGGATCCAAGAGCGACAACCTTTTCCTGGCCACCTGAAGAGAGGACCTAGGGGGTTTAGGCATGAGGATATCCTCAGGTTTCTCATAGGGCATCCCAGGACAGACGCAGAGCCCAGGTGAAAGACCACAGTAGCGACTCTGCCTGGACCGATCACCTGCAAGACGGAAGAGTGAGAGCCTCGACTGATCAAAGAGGAGCCAGTGGAGAGGACTTGCAAGAGATTCTGTAACCACCGGAGAAGCGGCCAGAATCCACGCATCGCCCGAGGAGCACTACACGAAGCAAACCGGTAGGTAGTAGCTCCGGTAGAAAGGGAGGCAGGCACAGAAGGAAGAGCGAGAGAAAGAATCCCAGAGTGGGGGGAGAGAATGAACACACCAGAGTGGGAGTGCAAATTCAAAAGAACCCCAGCATGGGGAGAGAGATCGAATACCCCAAAGTAGAGAGTGCAAAAGCGTAGAACGCCAGAGTAGGAGCAAGAGCAAATAACCCAGAGGAGGGGGTGGGGGGAGTGCAAAATCACAGAACCCTAGAGTGAGGAGAGCGAGCGAACACCCCAGGGTGTGGAACACAAAAGCAAAGCACCCTAGAGTGGGGAGTAAGCAACAATACCACAGAGGGAGAAAATAATAATCAGTAGTGTTCTTTCTATGAATTCTACGCCCACAGATTGCTCATCTTGATAGAAAGCGATCCAGCATAAACTGCTCGGAAAACATTTTCGACAAGGGGTTTAAGAACATTACTGTTAAGCAATGTTTCCTTCAATGGATTGCATTATCCCACAGATTCCTCATCTTGATAGACTCCCAAAGCAGTAGCCATGCTGAAGGAGGGTTAGAGTTAGAAGTCACACCACAAAGCTATGCAGGACTGCCCTACCAATCGCCTGTAATTCTTGGCAAACGTGTGTGGAGAAGACCACGTTGTAGTGCAACAAATGTCTTGCACCAGCACTCCCCCCTGACGAGCCGAGGAGAGCTCACATCTGGAAGTGCTCGGAAGTGCCGCTTTGCTGCTTCGCTGTGCACCGAACAGCATTCCGTGCTGGTTTGTAATTTGAAGCTTGGGGTCTCTACTTATCCTGTCGTTAGAGTTTTCTTGAGGCCTCCACCTACTTGCTTAGTTTAACGTACAGAATAGTTTTCGATGCACCGGAATCTGTACTCGTTAAAAACCAGAATGCCAGTGCATATGTCAATTTCATGAGCTTCGATACTTTTAAAAGCTGCACCACCGAAGCAACCGGCAGTCAATTTTGCGAGGAAAAAAACTATGATTGGAGGATTTACTAACTTGACAATCAATAAGAACACAGGTGGAGATATCCGTGAATTCTGTCTGCCGTGTCCGGAATCTGTTGTTTGCACTAGATCTATTCACTCAGTAAGTGCACCTTCTATTAATGTGGGAAATACGTCAGCTGAATTGAAAATGCCGAATGATGATGTAGTAAATATTTCCATCTCGGACACGCAAATACTCTCAGGTGTTAGCGATTCATTAGCTTTGCCGGTGACGGTGGATGCCGTGACCGCTGCGAATTGCAAACAAGCGAACATTCACCCTGTTAGCATTGATTTGACCAGCCAATGTGATGTTGATTTCTGTGTACCTGAAACAAACAGATTTGTCTAAAGGAAATAGTGCAAAGGTGCTGCAAGTAAATTACGAGATACACACATTACCAGCAATTGTGGGAGTTAGAGGAGCGTATTATTATCTCCTATGAATTTGACCATTTCGTCAGAATCGAAACTGTTTGAGACGCTAGATAGTAAAATCATGCATCAATCCAAACAATTAGAACAGATACTGGTTTGGATGGCAGAGGTGGATAAACAAAAGTTGGCCGACAACGAGGCCGGTGGTGCCCCTGACTATAATCTAAAGACGATGCCTAGAATTGCACCACAGTCCTTTCAGTACGAAATGACTAAACCTGTCCTTTCGTATGAATACAGTGGAAAGAGCTTGCTTCCTATGTTTCCTCAAATTATACGCCCGCAGGACGAAACGCATAGTGAACAAATAATCACTACTGCCAAACAGAGGACTCTGAGCCCTGCGGCTGAGCCCTTATAAATAGCTTTGATGAAAGTCCACCAGTGTATGAATTATTTGATCCGAAATTTAAAAATAGAAAGTCAGAAATCTGCTCAAAGAAAAAACGAATACCTAAAAAACAAACTAATAGTGTTAGTGCTGCCGTATTGAATAAATACAAAAACCTGGCTCGTAAGCGAGATTTGAGTATCTTAAATGTAAGTACAAGTAATTCTTACCCGCCTTTAGATGACCTAACCTCAGCGATCACTCAATCTCAACAGAGGGCATCTAAGTGGGTCACTCCGAGGTGGGTGGTAAGGGGTTACCGGCACCCGTAAGGATGCCGGTGTCGGTAACCCCTTACCGCCCTATTCTGAGGTTCCCTAGCGGGACCCGCTGAAAACGTCTGGTCAGACCAGACATCCTTAGCGGGTCCCGTTAGGGGACCAGTGAGCAAATAACAGGCCCGCTATTTGCGGGCACGTTATTAGCGCCTTCCCCATTCCCATTGAGCCCTATCGGGGCTCAAATGGAAATGGGGAATGGTATTGGTCATGGGGGCTTACCGGGTCCCCATTTCGCCTACCCGGACCCGGACCAGAGTTTGGAGGCAGCCATAGTGCTAATAGACAAGCTCTATGTAAATCGAGTGCTGTAGTGGAACACATAATTCCTGCCCCCAGTTAGAAAGCAGTGAATCCAAAGCATGATGAAATAATGTTGCAAAACACTCTTTTACCACAAATTAGAAATGAAATTCAGAAATCAATAGAACAATATTTGAGTATGAAGAATGTGAATGTTGTGTCAGTTGGCGTCCATCCACCACGACCTCATGAGTGTGATGTGGAAGAGAAAAATCATAAAGTCTGTGATGTGAATCAAAGACTGGAGCAGCCTAATGTATCTACTTATATTAACCAACAACCAACTGTCAATCGATCTAATGTATCAGATGAGAGTGATTGTCGAAAACTCAAAGATTATATTATAAACTTGTGACTAACTCAAATCCATTTCTTAGATTGATACGGAAATGTCGCCCTGCTCCGTTTCAAGCCTACGATCTCAGTAGAACAAGTGGTTTTGTGATTTTCTCAGAAATTGTGTCATTGGATGATGTCACCTCAGTTGACATTGAGCAAATAGAGTTTCTGAATGAGATGGATCTAACCATGGTGAGATTGTGGATTTGACCTGGTGTGATGAGAAATATAATATGGCAGGCGAAGAAGGCGCTCTTTGCTCTTGGTTTTGTCTTAGCCCAAGATCCTACAATCTTTAATGAAGATAATAGATTCTGTCACCATGCAGAAATTATAAGGCCCGTGAGAAAATACAACATATATACTCAGAACAGAAACACTGGATCAATGTATAAGGACAAATAATTGTCCTTTGCAAAGGATCAAAGAAGACAGACATAACTAGTTAAAAAGCTGTAATAACGAATGCACGCTTGCAAGCTGGAATACATGTGGTTTTTCTCATTTATTGGGAACTAGTGGTCAGTCAATCAACTCCTTTGACATCATAGCCTTACAAGAAACGTGGTTGGTGGAAAAACCTGTATGGAATAATCACTATGTTGCTTTACTACCAGCTAAAGCAGCTTTAAAAGGACAACCTTGAAATGGCTTGATGGTTGTGGTTAAAATCAGTTCAGGTTTCAAACTACAGCCATGTGCAGCCCCAAATTTATACTTGCAGATGGTCAAAATCATATACCTTGAATGTGTAATTGCCTTGATTAATGTATATTCAAATCCTGCTGCAATCGCTGATACCAAATATTTGTGTGATTTGGAACATTTGTTAGATTTGGTTATGCAAGAGACAGATGTCACTCATACTATTTTGACTGGAGATTTAAATTTACAGTGTCTATCCTCCAAGAAACAAACAGTTAACTCTACTTCTAAGAGGTGGATGTCACTAATGGTAGAGGGGCAACTGATAATTCTGAATGGATCCTTACCTAGTGATATTCCACCGCAAAGTACTTGGATTAGAGCCAAAAGTGAATCAATCATTGATTATATCTATATCTATGTCAATCATTATACCTTTACGAAGATTGTGAATTTTGAAGTGACGAAACAGAGTCACAGTGATTATGAAATGCTGACAATGCAGTGGTCTTGTGAGCTTTGGTCAGAAAATTAGCAATCGCTATAGGCGACAAGTAATGATAAACTACTCAAGAACTCGGTACCGATGGAGTGTAGACTTGTTACGACTCTTAAATGGTAACCTCTCACGAGAGGATTATCTCTTTGATGAAAATACCCAATTTGCAGGTGAACCATATACGACTGTCTTGCAACTTTTTAAAATCCATTCAGTAAATACCACCCACTGTCAATATAAAAATACTCTTAACTTTGATCCTGACGTGAAGAAGCAGAAAAGTGCCTTGTGCAAGCAAAAAAACAGGCTCTTTTGCTTCCGCTACCAGAGAGACTTAGAACAATAAAATCACTGCAATGTAAATATAGCAATTAGTTAAAATCCAAAAGTGCTAATTTGTATCAATGCGATTTATTTCTTTATTTATTCTCAAAAAAGCAATGGTGAAGCAATGATAGTGAATAATAATTCAGCTGAAATGTGGTCTTTGCTCAACATTGCCAATCATGACAGCCAGACTCCAGTACAAATTAATGGAGTGTTGGAAAACCAATGGATTTCCTATTATTCCTATATGTATTCGTCCCCTCTGGGTATTACTCGCCAGTGTGTTACAACAAGAATAACCAAGGAAACCCTACAGATATCTGAAGAGGATATATTTTATTAGATCTCAAAATCGAGCAGCTCACGGGCTCCAGGTCCGCAAGGGTTGAACAACTGGATGTTCAGAGAACACCCTAATGAATGGCCGTCTATCCTACATAACATATTTGCCTGAATACTGTCCACTAATGTCATCCCAGATACTTGGCGAAGATCAGTGATTGTCATGATTTTTAAGAAGGGTGATCGGTCCTGTCCTTCCAACTACAGGCTGTTCGCCCTTCTTGATGCTCCGGGCAAGATTTTCTCTCGTTTTGTCGTTAGAGAGTTTAATAGGTGGGCCATTGAATACCAAAAGCGGGATCCTTGCCAGACTGGTTTTGTTGAAGGTCTTGGAACGTCCATTAATTTGTTGACCATCACATCAATTATTTCCCATTCAGTAGCAGTAAAACAGTCTTTTTATTTTGCTTTCGTTGATCTACGAGCAGCATTTGACTCTGTGCCTAGAGAGCTTCTTTTCGATAAATGGAACTTGCTGATTGCCCCAGTTACATTATCAAATGTGTAGAGACTTAACACACCAACATGAAGATAAGGGTCAGAATGTCAATAGAGGGTGATCGGACAGCATCAATTAACATGAGTAGAGGGTTGAGTCAGGGATGTATCCTTGCCTCGACTCTCTTCAACTTTTTTATTTCTGATGTAGGACAGGCATTTGGAGATATAATCACTGATGCCCCAAGATTGGCTTCCAAGTCGATTACATCATTACTTTATGCTGACAATCTGGTTTTAACGTAAAAAAACACCTCGAGGTCTACAGAAGCTCTTAGATGCTCTTTCGATCTATGTGCAAAAAAATTGTCTATCAATCTTGAGAACACTAAAGTGATGGCTTTTAATGGAGGCAGAAGACAGAAAAAATCATTATGTTGGCATATTTACAGTGTACAATTAAAGGTCGTAAATCAGTATAATTATCTGGTGTGACCATAGGGATACAGAAGAATAGTGAGGCCCATTTACTGACTTTGGAAAAGAAATTGACTAAGTCAATTTCACAAGCAATTATTATCCAAGAAAAGTATGGTACATTTTCAATAACTCCAGCTTTCACATACTATCAACAAAATATTGTTCCTGTTCTACTATATGGATCTGAAACTAAAGCAATTATTTCAGATATAATTTGGCAAAGATTTGAAGGGAAATTTTGGTGGTGCATTTTAGGGCTCCCTAAATGTGTACCTATTGTGTGGGTGTGATTCCAATTGGGTCTTGTATCTTTGTATGCAAGATAAATGTGGCAATTGATTGCCTTGTTCAGGAAGTGTCTTATAGCCCTCAATACTAACATGCTGATAAGTACTCTGTCAAAGCAAGGTGGGTTCATCAGAAAGTGGAGATCAATAGTAATTGATGCTCTTGCAGAGATCGATATTTCAATAGAGGTACTTGTAGAGAATCCCACTCGAGTAAAAACTTAATTATTTCAAAGTGATTGGATTAAGACTAGAAAGGAATGTCAAAAGTATCAGGATTTCAAAAACAATCCTTTCCACTATAAGAGATTTAATGTCCCTGAATTATATTTGAATAGATGCTCATGTGCATCACATAGAGCAGACTTATTACGCCTGAGATTTAATATATGGCCTACCAAAGAAATCCAGGCAAGACGCAAATTAATTTCCCAACAAGAAAATATGTGTCGGTTTTGTAAGAAGTCAGGGCAGATCGAAACTTTACGTCATTTGATAGTTGTTTGTGAATCACTAATACAATCTCGAATATCATATTTGAGAAAACCTCTGCAAGAGTATTAACAAATGACTTCTGACCTCTTATGGCATATTATATTTAGTGGAACTTTAATGTCAGTAAGGATTGGTCAGGTCTCCAGATAAGGTGCGTACTAGGCCTTTTTACACATGAAAATCTTGGAAATACGACCGCTTTATTATTTTCCTCTGTACATTTACACACAAGTATAGAGCACATGGGAATGCAAAGGTCAGGTTACTTGAGACAAACTAGAACGTTTTTTTTAGATTTTTATATACATGATGTTACTGCAAGCCATGCCAAGGACAAAAGCCTCTGAAACAGAATGTATTTCTCTGAAGCCTTTCAAAAAAAGAAACTGCACATTTTGATTAAAGGAATGGTTTATTTCCATTCAGCCTCTGCTGTGTTACTGCTCATGGAGCAAACAGCACTGTGCATATTTAGTTTCCTAGGATTTTGAATTGTATAATTAATAAGATGGAAAACTAAGTTGCAAATGAGAATTAACAAATTATGCTCCTTTTCCAGTGTAAGCAAACCAGTATTTCACAAATGTATTTTTTTTAAAGACAATTTTATTTTCATTCGCCGGTAAAGACATTTTACATACAGAGAGTACATCAAGATACAACTTATGAAGAACTGAACTACATCACTTCGCATTGTTTTGCTGCTGTTCCACTGACACCCCCAAGTTTTCCCCCTTTTATGTTCTAGGTCTTTTACCCTCTCCGCACTCTGTCCCCCTTTCCTTTAAGTCCCAAAGTCTTTTATCACGTCAACTAGTCTTTCTCCGTGGTACCATCTCGCTTCCTTTGTGTTCTTGGCTGTCAAGAGATCTGAATGTTTAAGATTCCGTGGTTTATAGAATTGAGCTTCTCTTTCCCCAACAAAGTCTTGAAAGGGGTACCATACGGACAGTTATTTCTGGTATTTCCCTGCTCTTATGGCGGTTACTTTCTCCATTGCCATGATCCCCCAAACTTTTACCCACCACCATGACGTTGTTGACCCCTCTGTCTTCTTCCATCGTTGTGCCAGTGTCATTTGTGCAGCCGGTAATAGGTGCGTTATAAGGGTGGCCGCGTGGCCCGATGTTGCATACGACCCTTCTGCCATCGCTCCCAGTAGGACAATTTTGGGGGAACAATGTATGTCTCTGCCTGTTATGTCTTTAATGTGTCCTAATACCTCTTTCCAGTAAGTTGTCACTTTAGGACATGTCCACCACATGTGGAATAAGTCTCCCCTCCCTCTGCATCGTCTCCAACAGTCCGGGGAATATTCTGGAATTATTTTATGTAACCGGGAGGGGGGCATGTACCACCTGTAGCAAAGTTTATACGCTGTTTCTTTAATTGCTGTGCTTTTAGAAGATTTATGAGCTCTGGCCCATATCTGGCCCCATTCTATTTCCGTAATTGTTTCCCAAAGGTCTCTTTTCCAGCTCCCTTTATACAGAAAGGTATCTGCCGGCTCTGCACCGTCTAGCAGTCTGTAGATGCTTGATATCCCCCATTGCTGTCTCTCTCTCCTGACCGGTTAGTTCTAGGCCTGTTGGGGTTCTTGTTCCTGCGTTTTTCACCGCAGGGTGGGAGATCCAGTGCCTTATTTGTGTGTATCTGAATCTTTCTTTTTCACCAATGCCAAATTTCTTTTTACACTCTATGAAGGGAATTGGATTACCTTCCTGGAACATGTCCCGCAAGGTCAGGGCCGCCACTCCCTTCCATCCCTCCCAGAACTTTTGCTGTCGGCCCAGGGTGAAGTCTATATTGTTTGCTATTGGGGAGAATGGACACAGGCCACGTTTGATTTTCTTCATTTGCATGGTTCTGTCCCAACTCCTCAGGGATACCTTAGTGGGTTCCATGTGTTAACATCGTGGCAAAAATGGCCGTTTACATAAAACATTGTGGCAAAAAGGCCGTGGTTTTGCAGCTGCAATACATATAAAGGATGCGGGGGACACCCCCGCAACCCCCAGACCCATTATACCATTTAAGGGGAGTGGGGGACATCCCCGCAACCCCTGCTCCCCTTAAATGGTATAGTGGGGTAAACCTTTACTGGGTCAAACCACAGCATTTTATGCAGAGATTTTTTGTAAAGGCGAAATTTTTGCCCGCGTTTTTATTATTGCATACCCCTTGGTGGCTCTTAACAGTTTCCCCCTTGACTCTCGGGGTCTGGGATTTAGTGCCTGAAGCGCTATTAATGGAGTCTGTGTGGCTGCTTGTTCAACCCCACACCAACCCTTTGTGCTCCCTTGTTTAGCCCACTTAAGCATTGGTGCCAAGTGTGTTGCCATTATGTACCTCCCTATGTCCGGAACCGCCAAACCACCCAGAAGCGGAGGGCGAGTCAGAAAGCGTCTATGTATCCTGGGTCTCTTTTTCCGCCAATATGAATTCGTATTTTGCATTTTGGAGTTCCTTAATTACCCGAGGTGGAATCTCAGAAGGTACAGAGCGCACTACATATAGCAGACGAGAGAGAAGGGTAATTTTTGTTTCTGCGATCCTTGCAAACCACGACAATTTATGGTTGTCCCATCTCTGCATGTCTGCTTGCAATTGTTTCCAGAGCGGTGGGATATTCACTTTATACAGATTCTCAGATTCCCTCGCCAAGTGTATCCCCAGGTATTCTAAAGTGCCTTTTTCCCATATTAGGGGGATGTTCACCTTCATGTTTTTGATCGCCTCCATTTCCTCCGTTATATTTAATGCTTTGGATTTAGAATAGTTTATTGCAAACCTAGACGTAGCAGCAAATTTCTCTAGTTGCGCTATGGCTCTCGGCAGGGTGTTTTCAGTGTCCCCCATGTAGAGCATCACGTCGTCCACGTACAATGCCATCTTTTGTGGTGGCCCCCCGACTAGTACCCCCTTTATTCCAGGATCGCCTCTGATCTGGAGTGCCAAGGGCTCCATGGCCATTGCAAAAAATCAATGGGGATAGGGGACACCCCTGAAGTGTACCCCTCCGACTATACACCTGTTTCGATTTTTGGCCGTTCACTTGGAAGAACGTGGACGGGCACTGGAAGTTTGCTAGGATCATTTTACTAAACTGTGCACCGCACCCAAACCCCTCCAGGACTAGTTTTAGATACTCCCAGTCAAGGCTGTCAAAGGTTTGTCTAGCACCTAGGGCCGTAATTGCGAATTTCTGGTTCGTTCTCACTCCCCAATCAATTATATCTATGGCCCTTCTAATGTTATCTCGGTTGTGTCTCCCTTTGATGAACCCCCGCTTGATCCTCCTGGATAAGGTCTGGGATGACCTTCGATAATCTGTTTGCTATTATTTTTGCATATAGTTTTGCGTCCGTGTTCAGGAGCGCTATTGGGCGGTAGCTTGAGCAATCCGTGGGGTCCTTTCCTGGTATTAGGGTCAGTATCATCAGAGTTCTTGCTATATCCGAAGAAACCGACCCTGTCTCTCTGACAGCATTGAAGAGGCGGGTAAGGGGCCCTAATAATTGCACCCAGAATGTTTTATAATAGCCATTCCCCAGTCTGTCCGGGCCTGGGGCTTTGTTCCCTGGGAATGAGGAGATAGCCTCATCGATTTCCTGGGTCGTGAACTGGCTTTACAATACTTCTTTATCTCGTTCCAGAATTTGAGGTAACCGGGTTGCAAGCAGGTAGGACTTTTGGTCTGCCCCATTTAGGTTTTCTTTACATATTAGTTCCTCATGGAACTGGACCATTGTTTCTAACTTTCCTTCTTCCGTCCTAGTTATTTCCCCTTTTTTATTCTTAAGGCCAACTATGTAATTATGGGTTTTTTGTTTGTTCAATTTGGCTGCAAGGAACCCATTTGTCTTCCCCCCATGTATATAGTATGACTGTTTGGTGTTTAGCAGCGACTGTGCCACTCTGTCTGCTGTGTAGTTTTCTAATTGGGCAGGGGTTTTCTTTAGCTCCCTCCATGATTTTTGCGTTTGTCGGGATTTGTGATTATTCACTGCTTCTTTTAGTGCCAATTCAATTTTCTGGGTTATCAGGGCTCTCTCCCTATAAAATGCTGCCGCTTGAGCTATGAATTCGCCCCTAACTACAGGCTTCCCCGCATCCCAGACTGTTTTCCAATCAAACTCTCCGTTATCATTCTCTCTTAAGTAGTTGTTTATGGTTTCCTCCATATGTGCCCTAAGCGCTAGATCCCGCAAGATCAGTTCATTCAGCCTCCAGGTAGGGCGCTGCTTTCCCCTCTCCCTCACTACTTCTAAGCAAACTATTACTGGAGCATGATCAGATAAGTATTGTAGCCCGATCTCTACCTTTGTCATCCAGGAAATTAGGGTTGCAAAAACCAGGATCATGTCTATCCTAGAATAGCCCTTGCGTACTTCCTGGAAGAAGCGCCAGGTCTCGATCACATCCAGAGCCCTAAAAATAATTCACAGGGCCTGTCTATTTCTTTGGTTCGCTGCTGTGGGAGGGAGTGTTTTATCGAGGCTAGGGTCCATTACGCAGTTGAAGTCCCCGCCTATAATTGTCTGGCAGAAGGTCTGTGATATATAAATCTTGTCTGTCATTGGGCGCATATACTGCCAGGATCGTGTAAGTCCTCCCTTTGATCGTACCTTTAATCCCCAAGTATCTCCCTTCTGCGTCGCAGATCAAATGTTGCTTCAGGAACCCCAATTCTTTATTAAGCAAAATTGCCACCCCCTTTGATTTCGAACCGCTATAGGCAAAATATTGTTAGGGCAAGGTCCTATTCCGCATCCTTTTTTCATCCACCTGCAGGAGATGAGTTTTTTGCAGGATCGCTACCGATGCTTGCATCTTTTCGAGTCTGCTAAGGATTGCTCGGTGCTTCTTGGGAGAATTTAGTCCCTGTACATTTAGTGATATAATTGACGTTTCAGCCATTGGGGTATGGTTCTCACATAGTGCTGCTGCCTTCTAGCATATCTTTTGGGGTCAGTCCCCCTCCTTCGGCACGGGGGGCCACCGCTCTCCCCCTCTTTGTGCTCTGGACCCCTTGTCTTGTTCAATGTCTTCCTCTTTCTTCCCCCCTTCCCTGTTCAACCTAGACCCTTCCCCCCTGCCCACTCCCTCCATCCCTCCCCCTTGGGGTTTCCGTGGTTGGGGGTTTTAGGTGTTCCTCCCCCCATCCCATTCGGACCATGGGCCACTTTCACCACCCATTTGTTCTCATGTCGGGATTGATACATTTCCTGAGTCAGATTCCAAGTTGTACCATTCTCCTTCCTCCATGCAGGTTTTTCGTATTTTGTTGCGGCCTATCTGCTTTGACCAGGCATTTCACAGTCGTCCGCTCCAGAGTCCGCTGTGCTTAGTATATTCTTTAGGGTCCCTCACTCGTGGTATTTGAAGGGGCCGGCCAATTTCTTTTCCCTGTTCGCTCTCCTTTTCTTCTCCATTCCCAGAGGTTGCTCTGGCTATTGGGGGCCCTATGTTGTGGGCTAGTTGCCGCTTGAGTCCGTTCTCCCTCCAGTTGTAGACAACGAAATGCCTTCCTCGCAAGTGCTAATCTTTCTTTGTTTTCCCTCCCAAGAGAAGGAGAGGCCAAATGAATAGGTCCATATGTACGTGATTTGTTTAGCTTGCAGGGCTTTCGTGACTGGTTGCATGAGCCTCCTCTTACAAGTGCCCGGTCTTGGTATAGCTGTATGCGGCCTCCATTGATCGTAAGCTCTTTGTGGGTGCGCGCGGCCCTCAGGATATCTTTCTTGAGGCCATAGGATGTCGTTGCAATGAGGACATCCCTGGGTCTTGCTCCCGGCTCATTCCTTTTGGGGCCCACCCGATGGATCCTGTCAAACTCGAACCTCTCCGGGGGAGCGTCATTCAATATGCTGCTAAAGCAGTGCTGCATGGTGTACCACAGATCTTTGTCTTGGATTGCCTCTAGGAGGCCTTTGACCCCGATATTGGATCTTCGAGATCGGTTTTCTAAATCTTCAGCTTGTATTTCTAAGTTGTTCATGGCTTTGGCTACCTGGTCCAGTAAGATGTTGTTTTGCTTTGTTTCTTCCGCCATGCATGAGAGACCATTTTCTACCACATCCACTCTATCCCCCAGTTCGTTTATTTCTTTCCTGATTTATGTATAACAGGATTTCAGTTCTTCCTTCATGAACTCGATTTGACTTTGTAGTGCGTTTGTTAGTCTAGTTTTCATGCCTTTCAGGCAATTAAGGATCTCCTCCATGTCCAAATCCATTGTATTCGGTGATGGAGGGCGGTTGGTCGAAGGCAAATTCTCTGGGGTCGGGGGAGACGGGGGAGAGAGCAGTTGTTTTGCACTCCAGCAGCTCTCGAGCTGACATTCCTGGTTTTTTGCCGCCGTCTTTGTTCATGGATGAGCGTTTCTCATTTTGGTCCCCGGCATCGGAATCACACTTTGCTGGAACCCTGTGGAGGAGGGGGCCTTTAGCGATTTTGCAGTTTATCTGAAGTTTGCATTCTTCTGCCAGAGGTAGTACCTGCTGTGTTGCTTTCCCGTGACTGGTCTTCGTCCATCACCCAACACCTCCCTCTTCCCTTTATGGACTGGAGCCCTGCCTTATCAGGGGTTGAGCGCTATCAGCTTGGTATGCTGCTTGGGCTGCAGTGAATGGTGAATTATTGTGGGTTATCTGCTAGGCCTCTTCTCTCATGCGTGGCTGGTTGTGGTGGGTCTCTGTGGATGCTATGGCCCTTTGGCTGTGCAGTGCACCAAAGATTACCCATGGAGCTGGTATCCCCTGCTCTCGAGTCCGATATGGTTCAGAGTCGGGTCTCTACCTCCACCCCCGACTCAGGATCCTCCTCTGGTTCCACTCCGATCAGGGACCAGGTCCAGACCGGGACCCGACACGGCCCTGTTCCGGGCTACTGAAATCTGTGTTGGCTCCTTTAATATAGCAGTGCTGTGCAGGTGCTTCTCGTGTGCGCGGGCTGTGCTGCTACATCTGGGCCTTTGCGGGCCTGGAGTCACCTTTCCAGGCGGCCCACACCTTCCCCGGCGTTATGGGGCCTCGTATTTGCCTCACCAACCCTCTCCCCGCTGTTGATGCTCTGCTCACTGGGAGGGGACTCCATGACTTCCCCCAGGGTGTATGAGGGCTACTGGCCTTGCTTCTGCTGTACTCCCGGCTCCTGGGCAAGGGGGTTCCGTGGGCGCTCTTCACAGGGTGGACTGGTGTCAACTCCTGGGTGCTCTCTTCTGGGTAGTATCTCTGGGGGGCATTTGACTATCAGTCCGGGACCCCCCACGCTCACCTGCTTGTGCTGGCCGGTCATAGACAATGGTCTCTACCTGGGTCCCCCAGAGGGGGCACTACAAGCTAACTCTGCGGTCTGTCCCGGGTGTTAGGAAAGATTTCATATTGTTTCATAAGCCCTGAGGTGCAAAGGGCTGTGGACATCACTGTTTGGCTGTGGCGAGTGCACTGACCTACCTGGAGGAGAAATAGCATATTTTGGAGAACTGGTGAACTGGAGGTGCGTGTGCCTGTACCTTGAACATTCATTCCTGGTCACCTGGTCACCTGACCTGGTCACCTGGTACATAAGGCCGCCTCCACCGCCCTTGCGGCGCTAAGCCCTGAGGTGCAAAGGGCTGTGGACATCACTGTTTGGCTGTGGCGAGTGCACTGACCTACCTGGAGGAGAAATAGCAGATTTTGGAGAACTGGAGGTGCGTGTGCCTGAACCTTTAACATTCATTCCTGGTCACCAGACCTGGTCACCTGGTACATAAGGCCGCCTCCACCACCCTTGCGGCGCTAAGCTCTGGGGTGCAAAGGGCTGTGGACATCACTGTTTGGCTGTTTGGTGAGTGGGCGACGTGGATTGTCTGCCCTATTGTGACAATCCTATTGTGAGCCGTGATAATGGATCCCGCATTGCCAGCATCGACGACAAGAGCCCAAATAAAACGTATGGGTAAGCAAGAGGAGCTACCAGCAAAACGCGACAGGCATAACCAGGTGAGCCAGTATTTTTCATGCAACTCTTTAACAGAGTTAACTGTGGAGCCTGGTGCCTGTTTGCCTCAAGGTGACTCTGAGGCTATACGAAATGCAGATGATGCCGTGGCCCCAATTAACACTGGACTCCCAATAACAAACGACTTAGAACCCACATCTGTGCATTTGCAGGTGAACATTGTCACTGTGACTGTGGATCTCCCCACAATTTCCATGGGTACGAAAGAAGCCCGAAATAGTAGCATTGAAGATGGACTTACTGTCGGGGTGGGAGTGGGAGTCGGAGTGGGCCTCCCGATGGGTGTGGTGGAGACTCCTGTTCAGTCGCCGTGGCACGGGATGGGTGTGGCGGACCCGCTTTCCCCGATGTCGCTGTTGCCGAGGAGTACAGAGGCGGAGCTTGTGGCTTGCTCGGCACCGCATGATGATGTAGCGGGGGGGAGTTTGGAGGTAGAGGCTTTGTGCACTGCCGACGAGGGATGCGTCATGCAGGATTCGGCGGAGGCGTGCCGTGACAGTCAATAGGGGACGGCTGCCAACCCCCAGGGGCTGCCTGTGGCCCCTTTCCCCGTGTCTGACATTGATTCAGCTAGAGGCAAACGCGCTAGGAGGCAAGGGCACGAATGTCAGGTAAGCACCAACAGTTACCCCGCCACAATGGCGGACCCGGTTCTCCACGAGAATAGTTGTGAACGACATCATGATTAAAAAGTGTTCACTGCTGCGGCCTCGTTGGGTGCCTGTACAGAGCCAAACTTGACAAGCCCAGATTGTATGCCAGCAGTGTTTTGTGATGCAGTAGGACTGCAATGCGGACCCCGGTTGCAGAAGGAACTAGGGGGTGTGCTTACCGCTGAGCGAAGGAACTCCTTAGAGGTGGTTTCAACAGTACTGCAAAACTTGATTGAGCTGAATAAAGCACGTGCTGGGAAACAGACGCCAGTGTCCATTCCGGAGCAGAATGTGGCGCGTAAATTACCTTAAAAAAGACAGTGGGCCTCATTACGAGTCCGGCGGTAACCGCGGCGGTTAAACCGCCTGGTTACCGCTGGACTCTTATTACCATTCCGCCTCCGTGATTCCCGGAATTACCGGGGCATTACAACCCCGGTTTTCCGGGAATCACAGAGGCGGAATGGTGTTAATCCCCATTCCCATCGAGTCCTATGGGACTCGATGGGAATGGGGATCATGGAAACACCGGCAGCATCTCGTAATGCTGCCGGTGTTTCCTCGTCCGCCTGCAGGCGGGTGATGTAAAACCCGCCAGGTCAGACCTTGCGGGAACATCACCTCCCGCCTACAGGAGTTGGGATCAGGCGGTCCGGAAATAACAGTGGCGCCTGAGTTATAATGAGGCCCAGTGTCATGATTTGACAGACGCTAATCGTGACATTTGGGGTTCTGGATTCTACAAACGTGCTAGGACTTTAGAAGCTGAGTCAACTAGCGAGTCCTCCCAGTCATCTGTGGGAAAGGTGGCAGAATCCCAGAAAAGGCTCACATCCTACCCCAATGCAATCCATGGTGTGAGGCCGTGTCGACTAAGCCAACGGTTGCATAATTCAAAGAGTGCCGATTCAACAGATGATTCATCATCTGGGGACTCATCTCTTGTGGAGCGACCTTTTCCACAAGTTCGAAGAGAGCGATTTGTCCTAAGGCATGCGGCACATGAGACGAAGAGAAAGGTTAAAGATGGCGGTTCGGCGCCTTGTGTACATGTGCACACAAACGATTTAATATCAACTTTGACTTCTGCAATGGCAATCTCGCTGGCGCCATTTACCAAACTCTATGAAGCAATAAACGACAACGTGAAAGATCTCAACGTTAATTGTTCTAATGAATTCAAAGCTATTGCATCTAGAAGCTTTGCACAGTGGACATAGAAACAAGCAAGAAAATGTGAACCAGAAACTTCTGGCAGCCCTCGCCTCAGCGAATAAGGGGAAACATAACAACATGATTGACAAAAAACTATTTGCAGAAGTGGCACGGGAAGCACTGGCTCTCTTTCGCAAATCCCATATGGAAGCAAAAGGCGGTGAACCATCAGGAGCTTGCGCGGTCTTGCAGATGCCACGGAAGGAGCAGCCAACGGCACTCTCTCTATTGCATAATAGTGTTTCAGCACCAGAGATAGAAGCAGCTCAAAGGCAACTAAGCCATCGAGAAATTAATCTTGGTCCAATGAACATGAGCCCAAAAAGTATACTAGTGCCATCTAATGGTCCTCCTGTGTCAGCACCCACGGCGCTACCTCGACAAGCGGCAAGCGAGGTAGTAGGGCGCGCGGTAATTGGTGATCTACACAGTGAAAGTAGTGGACCCGACACCACACTGGAAACCTCCTTCCACTCAGCATTTTTACAAGCTAGAAGTGCTGCAAATCTGGGACAACTTGATAGTGAAAATGCGTCGGGTTCAACTCTTCATACAACAGTGCCGGAAGTGTGCACAGGGAATACAGCTGTAGATGTTGACGTGTTAAAGTCAGCAAGCTTGTTTCCCATTTTTGGGGGCGAAGATGCTGTCCAACAAAAAAAGGTGGAAAGTAAGAAATCTAAACCTCTGCAAGCCAAGAAGCAAAAAAATCTGCCAGGACGTAAGTTGAATCATCAAAGAGGTGCTCGCAAATTTATGCGTAACATTAATGTGCTACAGATTCTGGACGAAGCCATCACCACACGGCTAAAATCCGGTGTAGTCATAGAGGAAGGTAATAAGTTAATAGCAGAGTCACTGCCAAGTGATCCGCAAGCAAGTGACTGTCAGATGATTGAAGCCGCGAATGTAGACCAAGAGGAGTTGATGAACTTGTCGGTTTATGAAGACGATGAAGACGCAGAAGGTCTTCCAGCGACTAGAGGGATCATCGTGCCTAGTAGACAGAGAGGCGACTACTGGAATGAATGCTGAGGTTGCCATGATAAACCCCACTTCGAGCGAACCGCTGGAGATTCCGGACCATTCAAACAAACCAGTCACGGTGAAGGGGGGAAGAAGTTGCGCCATAATGCCGTCTGAAATTTTGGGTATAAACAGGGACTCGGCATGTCTGAGTCCTGTGTTTTCTACATTACAAGAAAAAAAGAGCTAACCTTTAATTTACGAATGAAGCAGGTTGAGTCTGGCAGAGTGAGTCAACTACCGATGAATGTCTTAGCCGTGGAAAGAGAAAGATCCGAGTCAACTCTGACCCCGTGGTCTGCTGCTAGTTTGGACCTAAGAAAAGATGACCTGGATCAGCCTAAAGTGTTGGACAAAAGTTTGAACTGCAATAAAGGGTGGGAATCGGCGCGCCCCACAGCCCATGCCCTGATGATTAAACTGATGTTGGAGAGTCTCGAGACAAATTAATCCTGAATCGAGCAAATGTATTAAGATTGCTCCACCACGTTCCTCGCCTACGTTCAGTGGGCTCCAAGGACATAAAACTTGTGGAATTCCCTGAAGAAACATGCAATGATAAGGTGATTTTGCATGTTGACTACAACATAATCGCTAATGCAATCTTGGAAACAGGCGAAGACCTTTTCTCCTTGGGATTTGATATCTTCAAAATAATGGAGAAGGTGCATGGCAAAAATTGGGAGAAAGATGTTGCCACAGGGGCTGCGATAATCCCACAAGAGTCTAATTCATACCCAACCGCGATGAAACAGCAGACAGAGAGGATGGCACCGATGCCAATTGCCCAGAACATTAGAACTGAACCGGTACTCAAGGGAGGGCTACCTCTGGGTGACTTCAAAAGGGTGACGGTTATTGACCTAGAGGTGGTTTCAAGAACCAGTCCAATGGATAAAATTCGTATTACTATTAATAGTGGCAGATCCTTGGACGTGAGTGCAACAAGTTTAGGAGGAAGCCCGTCCTGTAAAGAAAACACACAAGATTGGAAATGGCTGACCAAAGCGTTGAATGAGAAAGTCCGAAGCTAACGCCCGAAGGATGGAATAACGCAAGCCTGTACGTTTGCTTCGTGGAACACTCGTGGCTTTCTCCATTTGCTAAATAATGACTGGTTTCAAGATTCACAATTGGTTTGTCTCCAGGAAACATGGATGGGTGATATGGCAGTTATCACAGAGTTTGAATGTGCATTGAATCCAGCAATTAAGGCAGCGAAGGGGCGACCGGTGGCTGGCCTTTTAACCATGATCAAACGGTCTTCAGGTTATTGCTTGTTAAAATCCACGAATTATACATCATACATTCAAGTATCCGAGATAGGCTAGAGGAAACACGTATTGAAGGACGTAGATGTGATTCAGGTGATCAATCTGTACTGGAATCATCGTTGTACGGGGACATACCCTTTTATTGACCAAGTAACGACGAACATCGATAACTTGCTTGGTTCAAACAAGGGGGTCGGAATCATTGTCTGCGGTGATTTAAATATCGATTTCTTCAAGTCCCATCACCCGGAGAAAGAACAACTGCGAAGGATTGGTTGGAGGAATTCAACGATAGAGGCTTCACGATGTTAAATGGCAGTACGCAAGGGGACATCCCGGCGAAGTCGACATGGCACTGGGATGGCCATTCGTCAACTATAGACTACATCTTCACAACAGACGCTCTTCATGCTAGGGTAAAATCACTGAAAATTCTCCCCATGAAAAACAGCGATCATGAAATGTTGCAGTTAAAATTCCAAGAATCTGAAACTGTCCAAGGTAAAAAATGGACGCCTAAGATTGAGACTGGAGGAACAAGAGGTGTCGAAGCTTTACAATCAATATAAGTCAATGCCGGAGGAGGTAGAATATGCCTCGTTACTGCAACAATTTAAGGTTAGAAACATTGGGCTAAAACAATGGTCGTTTCGGAAGACCCACTACTTCCATCTAACGGTGATGCAGCGTAAGAGATTGATGCACGCCGAGATTCGAAGAAACAACCAAGGCCCAGCGAGTGAAAGGAGGTCGAAAAACAGAGTTATCAAACAAGCCTACAAGAACTGGTTAGAGAGCCACAAATACCAGCTACAACAACAAGATGCAGAGGCTATGTTGAAGACCCTCACAAATAAGAACAGCGGGGAGTTTTGGTGAATCATTAATCGTATGGAAACGTCGCAAGGAGCCTTACAAAGATGTTTGGTGTCAGAGGTAGAGTGGGTAAAACACTTTACAACACTATGCAACAAAAATCCGGCTAGCAATTCCTCAAAGGTGTACGAGACAATACCATGGGAGTTATACTTCTCGAGAGAGGAAATTCGAGAAGTTATTATGAAAGCGAAAAACTCTAGGGCACCTGGACCTGATGGGTTGACGAATTTCACGATTAAGCATCTCCCTGACCTCTGGGCAGATTTGTGCTTTGACTTATTTGTGAAAATTAATTTGCACCAACAAACTCCTGCCTCATGGAAAACGGGGATAATTGTCCCAATCTTTAAGAAAGGCGATAGAACGTCTCCTAAAAACTATCGTCCTGTGGCCTTGTTAGATGTTTTAGGCAAGATCTTTGCTGCATTGCTCCAAAGAAAACTAATAACTTGGGCCCACTCAGCAAAAAGAATTGACGAAAGACAAGCAGGCTTTGTAAAATATGTGGGATATTCCCTGAACCTACTTATTTTGAACCTGCTAAAGATGGAAGCACTACGTGCAAACGCCTCAGTATATCTCGCCTTTGTGGATTTTTCATGTGCTTTTGACATGATTGATAGAGAGCTACTTTGACAAAAGCTGAGGTTGTGGGGTTGCCCTGCTGGTTTGCTAGAGGCCATTAAAGAATTGCACACGGACACGTCAATTTCTATCCGCTTGGATCAAACGGGTACCCTGTCATCGCAGATCAAGACGCATAAGGGGGTGAAACAGGGCTGCCCGCTGGCTGCGGCAATTTTCAGTTTGTTCATTTCAGACATTGGCGATACAATAAATTCGGTGCGGTCTTTTCCACCTAAGCTCCATTTATCCAAGATAAGCTGGATTTTGTACGCTGATGACTTAGTCATTCTGGATGTAACCCCGATTGGGTTACAACGAAAACTCGAGGCAGTCCAGAAGTACGTGACCATGAACAATCTGAAAATTCATTCAGCTAAGCGTGAAATCCTGGTGCTGCACAACTTAAGCAATAAACAAAATGCAAAGGGAACAAAGTTTGCATGGAAGTTCGGTCAGGAGCCGCTTTGCATAACAAAAAGCCTAAAGTACCTGGGCATGATCTAAATTCCAGCATTTGTGATGATCCATGGTTACTCGAATCAAAAACGAAATGCGGACAACTGGCATGTCAGGCTCTACTTCTGCATAGACAGTTTGGAAAATTCTCAATGCGACCCTTGAGAGACTTCTATGAACAGAAAGTATCACCAATACTAACATTTGGAGCTGAGAATGGCTTCGGATGCTCGTTTACTCATTGGGCTTCGTTAGAGCATGTGTTCTGGACTAAAGCCTTAAGTCTACCAACAGGCATTTCGACTGCGTGTATAAGATATGATCTTGCTTTTATCTCCTTGCACGCAAGGATTAGCTGGAACCTACTGGCATTATATTGGAAATCCAGAGCTGACGAGAGAATCCCGCAATTCCGAATACTTCACAATGCGCCATCTGTTGGAAGAGACATTGTCTCCTTGTGGGTAAAACGCTGCAAAGATCTTCTGCTTGAATACGACATCAGCATGGAAACTCTTCATGCAAATCCCTCAGCAGCAAAAGTAAAGATATGGCGAACAGATTGGGAAGCTACATGCAACGAGAGATCTGCCGCTAGAGCTATGGAAAATTCACCTGCTGAGACAAGAGGGTTTAATGTGCTACAAAAATACCAGCAGCTATTCCCAAATCCCAGGGTGTGAGGACTGTTTATGCTGTTTCGATTAAATGCTCTACAAACCAAAGAGCAGGCCAGCCATTGGGACTGCAATAAAGGCGCAAATCTTTCGTGCAGATTCTGTAAGATCGAAAGTGAATCACTTAAACATCTGGTATTGTTTTGCCCGAAATTGAAAGAGCGCTCAATTCACTTGGCACGTTGGAGTGAGGATCATACGACGTTATGTGCTGAAGAATGGTGGAGGCGAATGTGGAATGGCATCGATATGAAACTAATAATGCCTCTTGACATCTTTTGTAGCACTGATTGACGCAAGGTTAAATACATGGGAGCAGTCGTAGAACGAGAGACTGATGTGAAAGCAAGATGGACACTTTATTATAATTAAATTGGACAATGAAGGGACGGGTGGATGGGAAGGAGTTTGTGTTGTGTTGGATTGCGTGTTCGTTTGTTTACTGTGTAATATTGGAAAGGTTTGAATTTAAACCAATAAAATAAAAAAATAAAAAAATTGTATGTAATTTTCCCTCCATGTGTCAACCCCCAAACCTTTTGCTGCTGTTTAGACACCATTGACTGACTTTGCTAGAGAAGCACAGCCTTCAGCTGCACTCCTCTGGGCTTTCGCTCATTTTTATGGGGAAACTGACATGCCCTTAAGACAGTCAGCACTGGGAGACTTTGTTTCCCTTAGTCCTTTCCTCATGTTGCAGCTTTTGTGCAACATGTAGCAAGTGTGCAATGTATCCTACCATACAGCACACTTGGGTCTCTAGTCATTTCCACAGGCCCTAGAAACTCTCGCTGGACTTTTTATGACCTGTGCAGATGTGTCATGGACAGGACTGGTGGCAGCTATCGTTTCGCATTATTTGTAACCCTTTCCTGCCATGTTAACTGCGCTAACCGCGTTTGGCACGAATAGGTGGCCTGGCTCCAAAATGGCCATGCCACGAGGTTCTTTATCCTGTCCTTTGGCCATCTTGCCCCTTCACCTTCCCCAGGTCAAGCTGACCTGGACCAGTCCTTATTTGGTCATTCACTTTCCCGCAAATCCCAATGCTTTTGCGGGCTTCTGCATGCCTTTTGTGTGTGCCTCCAGGATGTGGGCTGAGATGCCTGATCCCAATACACATCCTGGGTACCAGAGAGTCTGGAGTGCCCTGAATGCCTGGGACCACCGTGGTCTGTGATTGGTCCACGTATGGAGTGTGTGTTTGTGAACCGATCTCCCATTGGGTCCTCTCCATTTTGGCGCAAAGGGAACTTTGGATAAGAGGAGGCTGGAAACACCACTACCAGGTCGATCTCCTGAGTTCACATCGAACAAAGGATAGGAGCAAGTATCCTGCAACACGAAGCCGAGCCGAGGAACCGCTGGTGACCCGCTGGAAGGTTTGGCACCCTGAGCCCACTGTCTCCCATGGGACCCCTCTGCATCTGGTCATCCTAGAAGGTCTGCGAAGACATTTCGACCCATTGGAATAGTGGGACCAACTATTCTCGGCACCTTCATCAAACCCTGCAAGTAAGCTCACTCCGAATTTCGTACACTTGGCATTCCCAGGTCTAAAGTGAGACGAGTGCACCAGGACCGGAGTGAACGTGGTTACCGTGTTGCCCTGCCATGGCAACGACCTGTGCAAGTTCGCTATATTTGTGACCCTCTTGCCTCTGAAGCCTGCTGCAGTGAAACTGGGCTGATTCCTCCACCCAGAGCAGAGAAATCACCACTGTCCCATTTGGGAATCATCGCTGTATCTTGGGAACTGAAAGGTGCCGAGACGTCCTTTTACTGCATTCGAACCTGCCAGCGAAGTGGACTGTACTGTTGAAGTTTGGGTCTGCCTGTGTCGGGGACCGGTGAGTACTCCTTACCCCAACCGGTGGCCCCTAGAGCAGGAGCCCATTTTTACGCACAAGTGGCCCCTTTCCTTTCCACAGCTATTGCGAAATAGCGAATCCATCCGCACTCTCAGACTGCCTCTGCCCTCAAGTGGAGGTCCTTCTTGAATAGTGGGAACTTTTTCTGCATCATCTCATCCACCTTTCTGAGCTGCTAGAGACCCTTGAAGAGACCCTATCCTGGCCACTGGCACAAGCACATGCTTGTACTATTGAGCACAAGGCTCCTCTCTTCGTAGAGCTTGGACTGCCTCTTAGTTAGGTGTATTATTGATGTGGAACTCGGTCTAAAGATTAACTGCACTGCCTGTTTCCTTCCCCTCTAGGTTGTCAACATATTTCGTGCATGTATCCTTTTGGACCCCATTGTTCTTGTATATATATTGTATTGAGTGTGATGTTTTGGTTTACTTAGTGTTACTGTGATTCTTTGCTATGGTCTACGTTACAAATGCCTTGTAATAAATGCTTTTTGTGCTCATTGAGGTCTTTCAGTCACCCTCACCCATCCTGAGACTTAGTCTTGACCGCCTGCCATAGCTACCCTGATTGGTCTGGCTTGTCCAGAGGTTACCCTGTTCCAAGAAACTAGTTTGGCCTTATGAACCTCTGCCCCTCCAGGACAGAGTTCAGAAATCCTTCTGAACACCAGGCGTTCCCTTTTCTCCACCCTAGGGTATCCAGACTACTAATCAAGTTTTATGGGAGAACTCCCCCCTACCGGAGGCTGCATCCAGGGCCTTATTTAGTCCCCTCTCTGGGGTTGTGATTGGGGGCACCCCGCTTCCGGTTGTCTTCTTACTTGCTTGAGTTGCTGCCTGCTCTCTCAGCGAGTCCCGGGCTGTTCCACTCTGCGCACCCTCGGTTCTCTCGCCCCCTTCTCGATCCTAGGCTCTGGGCAGCAGGATCCCCAGGCAGAACAGGGGGGCCGCCGTGATCTCCGCCAAGAATCCTGCTGGGGCAAGCTCCTCTCCCGCCTTCCTCCCGTGGACCGCGGGTCAGGACCCGGCCGCCTCACCCTCGCTGGAACCTTGAGCTACCTCCTCCAAAGCGGGGTTCTCTCCTTGGCTGCTGTGTCGCGGCCGGAGGGCACCGCACCTCCGCCTGCAGGTGTGTCCCCGCTGGGCATCCGACGCTGCCGCCCTTCTCTGGTCAGCTCCAGGCAGTCACTGCTGGGATGTTGTTTGCTATTGCAGCACAGTTTCTTCTTCTCTCCGGGCCTCCCTAGGGCCGCGCTGCGCCACAAGGCTTGTGTGTATGCCTGCTATGTGCTACGGCTAAGACCGTTCCCAGGGACACCTGCCTTCTTTACGGTGTTCCTTAGAAGCTCCACCACCAAGCCGTTTCAGGATGACTGGGAAACTTTATTTTCTTTTGGATTTGGCTGCTTTATACACCTTTTTGCTCCTTTGTGCACGGAGGACACAGGATATACGTCCCTAGAGTCCGGTGGCCATCTTGGAATCCACAATTGTATTTTTCAGAGTTCCTGTGCTGTGTGCATAATCATGCAGAGGCAGATCATATTTACACTTTTAATTTACACTCTAATTATAAAAACAGTGTGTAAAATTATGACTGCATGGTCTCGTTCACATCCATTCAACCTTGCAGTCAATCGGGTATATTAATATAAATGGTCAGTGGCAGCAGAGCCTTTGCTGAAGGGTGAGTGATTGTCATTACACCAATCACAGCTGTTCTAGCCTCTCAAATCTTCAAGACTACAATTAAAACATCCAAAACCTGACTCTCCAGGAAGTGCAGGCGCTGTTCAAGAGCAAACAAATGAAAGTTACATTTGTAACTGAAATAGAAACTCAGCAAACCTGTCCCTGTGATAATCCAGATAGGTATTTAACTTTATGTAGCGCTTCATACATGGTTCGTCCAACATCTAGGCACTGATTATTATACCTCAGTCAATACTCAGTTAACTGACCTCTGAAGGATGTTAGCCAATGAGATAGCTCAGCCGGTTGAGCACTCGTTGCTGCGATCTGTACCCGATCTCTAGGTTGCAGGTTTGAATACCGGCAAGGCCAAGTCAGCCTTTCATCCTTTCGAGGTCGATAAAGGAGTACCGACTTTGGTTAGGTGATAATTGTGATAAATATGTTCTATGTACAGTGCTTTGCCAAATGCGCTATATAAATAACCATTTGACCATGCGTTTAGATATATAATTTAGCATGGAGTCCTTGGCTCCCTGCACTGTTGTATCATAACATTGGCATACCATTAGGTAGTAATAGCTCGAGGAAATGAGGACTTTCATTAAACATCAAAAGACAATTCTGCTATCGAACCGCAAAACACACAATGCAATTCATGTTTGCTTTACTATGTAATTGGCTAGGTTTTTGTGTTTTTAACATTTAAATATATACAGGAGAGATCAAATGGCCAGGCCTTTGAGAAATAATGAAAGATGTATTCTGTCACAATGCCGAAAGCTGCTGCATAGTAATGATTTCCATACAGTTTTTGCACACGTCGGCTGGATGTCTCATACATTTTACTCTCTTGCAAATGAGAAAAGTCATTTTTACTCTCTTAAAATCACATTTACTCTCAAAGTTTAAAAATAGGGAGTAAAATACTCCCACCTCAAAATCTTATCTGGAGCACTGGGATTGCTACCACTGGTTTCCTAAATGCATTACAATTGAAGGAAATTAATTGAAGTGAGAATGGGTCTGAGAACCCTGAAGGGCTTTAACTTGAATTTAAATTGCAACACGTTTGACAATAATGTCTTTTAATGAAATATTTGATATTTTAAATTTTGCAAAATGATATTGTAAAGTTAATGAAATCGCTAAAACAATAAAATAAAATAACATAAAATAACATAAAAAAGAAGAGCCGAGGAGGCCCTATCCCTCTGGTAGAGTGGGCCCTAAGTCCTGCTGTTACCTCCTTACCCATGGTCTGGCAGCATTAATTATGCACAGCACTATGCAGCGAGAAATAGTTTGCTTAGTAACTGCTCGCCCCAACCTGGATTGTCAAAATGCAACAAACAACTGGTCATCCTTTCTGAAAGAGCCCACTCTAGCCAGGTAAAAACTTAGCGCCCTTTCCTTATCCTTTGAAGAATGGGGTGAAGGGTAAAGACGCTGGTAGGTCGATACTCTGGCCCAGAGGAAATTCTGACACCACTTTTGGCAGAAACTTCAGGGCGCACTTTCAGGGAGACCTTTTCTTTAAAATAAACTCAGGAAAGGGGCTTTACTAGAGAATGCCTGCAACCCACCGGCCCTTCTATCGGACATGACTGCCACCAAAAAATGCAGTCTTCAATGCAACGAGCTGAATGCAAAGATTCAAACAGATCTGCTATCAGAAAGGTGAGAACCAGAGACCGTCAGGGGGCGCGGACCAGTATGGTCGCTTGTTGAGCGTGCTCCGTCCTCTCCTCTCCAATTCCCTAAGCAGGCTTGCCTGCGAGAGAATGCAGAGAGTGCAGCACCAGCACCTGGGGAGCAGCTTTGGAGGTGGCATGGATCACAGATGCCGGGCCCGCAGGGACTGTACTTTCAGTACAAAGTCAGAGGCGGCAATCGCTTCATTGGATTTGTGACACAGGGTCGGCCTACTGAGCCTGCTCGTGTGTGCGGCATGGTGGCCTTGCAGTCCCGGCCCCGGTCAAGGCGGTAATAGTGGGCGGGGGTCTCTCGTGCTGTTGGAGGACACCTGCAGTGGGCAGCAAATATCAGTGGCCATCCGGAGTGGCAGGGAGCAGGTCCGTTGGAGGCCGCAGAATTCTGTGGGCTGGTGGAGTTGGGCGCTGCCACTCCCGCAGGGGGAGGGAAATGATGGGAGTGGTGTCTGTGCCATCCAGCACTGAAGAAATCGATCCCTCAACAGCAGTGAGCACCTGAGAGTGCATGTTCTGTGGTGTGTGCTGCAACGTTGCCAGGGCCCAGGCAGCAGTTGGGAGCGGCAGGTGCGGGATGAACTCTGTGTGCCTGCCAACATCCCTGGAGTGCAATTGGGCTTCCTGACTTGTGCATTTGAGGAAGTCTGGATCGGGACCCTTGTGGGGTGTCTAGTGGCGATCTGTGTGGCAGGTGAGGAGGTGGGGACCGCGGTGCCTACAGCTCGGTTGTCTGGTGGTGGGTGCCCACTTCCTAGATCGGCCTGGATCCCTGGACCCAGAGCGCAGTGAAGCCGGATTTTGAACCTGTGGGAGGCCCGCTGAGGAGTGTTGTCGCGGTGCTTCCTCGCCCACAACGCTGTGCAGTGCATGGGCCCACGGGATTGTGTAAGAAAAGTCACAGAGGGCCTGTAAGGAGTAGCACTTGGAGGTGGCCAAGGGAAGGGATGGATGGGCCACCCCTCCGAGGCTGGAGGCAGGGGAGGCACACAGAACTTGTCACAAAGGAAAACAAAGGACATTTTGCAGGAGATACAGGCACAGGGGCGCGGGTTGCAGGCCTCGGTCTCAGATCTTAGGGGGTTGTGTGGAAGTACTGGAGACCAAGTTTGAGGGAATGGGGAATAACCAGCTCAGTGGTGATGTGGTGGAAATGAAGTTTGAGGGGAGACCGTCCGATCTGGAGTCCAAGGATGAAGATTATCAGTTGAAGATGGAGTTGAAGATAGACGACCTCAAAAATAGGGAAAGGAGGAATAACCCTTGGGTCTATGGCCTCCAGGAGCAGAAGGTAGAGTCTGCCAGTGATGGGGTGCGAAAGATTAAGGGGCTAGTCGTGGAGGTGGAAATAGAGCAAGCCCACCGGGGTGGTCGGGTCAGGGGCAAAGGACCAAGATCAGTAGTGGTAACATTTTTACGGTACACTGAGAAGGGCCATGGTTTTGGAGAAGTCAAAGCGTCTACACAATGTCCAATATGGGAGGGGACTCAATCCAAATATACCAGGATCTTTCAAGCTTTACGTTGGCCAGGTGCCAAGACTGCCACCCCCTTACCTCCGGGCTGGCTTATAGAGGGATTCATTATAGGTGGACCATCCCCTTTGTATTGGTTTTTGAGAATAAGGAAGTGGACTTCCGGGTAACGAAGGGGGCAGAAGCGGAGTAGGTCCTGAGGCATCTTTCAGAAGGGGAGAAGAATAGTGATGGTGCTGGGAGAGGTTGGGGGGGCTGTCTCAATGGAGGGGGGTCCCTCGGGACATACATTTAGGAGACTCAATACTCCCTCACCAGTGAAGTGACTGACCTGGGGGGGTTCTTCGGGTGTCTTATTGGTTTGAATTCTTAAATGGTTTATTGTGCATTCATTTGGAACAATGTTGTGTAGGTGTTATGCTCACCTGGTATCCACGGGGATGCCACCCAGCCCTGGTTGGATGATCTGCACTCTCAGACCCTCTCCCGGTCCCTTGGTAAGGCCTCTGGTTAAAGATGGGTCTGCAATATAGGATAGCTGGATTCAATACCAGATTGTCTTTATGTTTTCCCACCTCCCTTGGCCTCAACTCCTTCCTCCCCCTTGGGCCCTCTCCTCACCTTAATATTGTAAAAGGTGGATTCTCCATCCTGCTCCTCGTGGCAGGGGTGCGTAGATGTGGGGGGCGAGCAGCGACCAAGTTACTTCACTGGTGTAAGCCCCCCCTGTGGGAATCCAGGCCTGCTGCCACTCCGTAGGTTTGCTGCTTTACAGTCTTTATATGCAGTTCTTATGTTCCTCTTAGTTCGAATAATAATGTCTTGCTTCTTTCCTTTTAGGTATGGAAAGGTATTTTGGTGTCATGCAGTTTGAAGGCGAAAAGCGCGGTGTGCGCGATGCTGTCCGGTAAGTAATGCGCGATGCGCATCGCTGTTTTGCCTTTTATATTGCTAACCTGTGTCTTTTCTCTCCTTGCAGGTTGCGATGTTCCTCGCCGAGCACTGTAATGTTCCAGCAATGATACTGACCAGGAGATGACTACCCAGGTAAGAATTTTGTGGCTTTCTTCATTCGGTAGGAATCGTGAGTAAACGCTTACTAATGCTGTCTTTCTTTCTCCTCTTTCCAGGTTATGGTATTCCAGGATGCATGCGGTGCCAGATGATGGAGTTCGTACCTTCAGGTGAGTGGAACTGAAGTCGGCGATGGTTTGAAGACAGGATACTGTTCCAGGTAAGTTTTGTAGTGTTCTTTCTCTCTCTGCAGGTCGTTGGTTTCAGGTAAACTGGCATCAAAGAACTGGACACGGTGAGCGTTACGCTGCCAACAGCAGAATAACGCAAAGCATGTTCTGCTGTTTGGGTGTGGTTTAAATAGTCTCAGGTAAAGTAGTCCAGGTAAAAGAGCCCCAGGCCTGCCACAACCAAAAGACTAGACCACATAGCTCAGTTCCTTGTAACTGAGCTATGTGTGTGCCTCCATGTTGGCTGAACCCCCCCCCATTTAAATAGTCCCAAGTAAATAGTCCCATTCTAATGTTGGTCTTCATGATGGTTATGAGCCTGGCGCCAAAGGCACCAGGACTGACTCCAAGAGAGTCTTGGATGAGGTTTTGAGGGCTTTGACCTGGCCCTAACTGGAAGGTTGACTTGCCAGTGAGGGCCAGGGACAAGGGTCATGACAGCAGGCCTGTTTTTGGGAGCTGGGGGGGCACGTTTTCCCATGGTGGCCCAGCTTCAGATGGGCGTCTCAGGGGTCAGGAGAGGTTCAAAGGGTTTCAGGAGGGATTGGGCGGATGGGGACAGGGTGGGGGGGACTTGCAGCTTGGGGCATTGGTTCGTGCAGTGCGTAAATGTTTGTGTGAACGTGTGATAGCTACAGTTTGGGTGAACGGAGACAAGTGTTGGGATGGTAGCAGTGTCTATGAGCAGGGGGTGGGCCGACTCCCTGTTGGTGGGGCCTTTGAATGTCAAGCAGTTTAACTCCCTGACTAAGTGCTTATTGGTTGCACGGGAATTTAAGAGATCTGGCCTGGACGTGATGATGTTGCATGAGACGAGGATGTTGAATGGGGAAGAGCGATGTATTCTCTCTGGGCCGGTTGGGGGTAATTATTGGAGCTCCAGCGATGTGCAGAGGGGGGCGGGGGGTTAGGATTTTGGTGCATAAGCAGGTGAAGCTAGACAATATCAGGGTGTAGAAAGGGAGAGCTATTTTGGTGTACAAATGGGGGGTCTGGCTTTCTGAATTATGGGCAAAAAGCCTTCTTAGAGGACACGCTAGTCCAGTTGGTCAGGGGAATTAGAGGCCCCGTTATTTTGGGTGGATTCTTTAATATGTGGGCAGACCCTTCATTGGATAGGAGTTTGCTGGGGGCTATGGAACGGCAGTCAGGTGCAGGCAGAAACGGTCTGAGGGACTGTTTGGACAGATTTGGCATGGTGGATGTATAGAGGCATCTCCGTCTGCAGGAGCCCAGGGTTCACAACCCCGCCCCCACTGGCCCCTCCTAAGGCACCTACACGAGAATAGATTGTGTGTGAGGGAAGGGATATGTTGAGCAGGGCGGGAAGTTGCTGTGTGGTGCCCCTTAGTTGGTCAGACCATTATATGGCGTCTATGGAGTTCTCCCATATAGGCTTATACTGTAAGGATTCTCTGTGGAGATGTAACAATTCCCTTTGAAAGGACACAAAGTTCAGCGAGGATTTCAGGGGGGGCACTGGGGAATATTTTGCTAGTAATGATACCGGGGACGTGGACTACGGTACAGTGTTGGAGGCGGGGAAGGCCACATGGCGGGGTGTGTTGGTCCACAATGGGGCAAGAAAGAAAAGGAAGTGGACCTTGCTGGTGAATCGGCTGCAGAGGGAGATTGACTGGAAAGGAGCTTACGGCCTATTCAGAAGAGAGAGAGGGGTTAATACGGAAAGTCCAGGCGAAGAGGGAGGAATTGAGGACTTTGGAGTTGGGGAAGGTCGCGAAGCAACTGCAATTCTTGAGGGTCAAGTACTACGAGAAGGGCTGATGGGCTTTTGACAGTGCATTTGCGGGGGCAGAAGGCTGAGCGATGGGTTGATAAGATTGATAGGGCGGACAGACAAGTGGCGACATCCTCAGAGGGGACAGTGTAGAATTTCAGCAGGTTTTATGAGGGACTGTACGGCTCTAAGGGGGAGCTGGATTGGGGAGGTATAGAGGTGTATTTGCAGGATATTGCTCTTCCTAAGTAGAGAGTGGAGTTGTCGTCCATGGATGTTTCCTGTTTGTCACAAGGAGGTCCCTTAGGCAATTTGGAGAGTGCAGACATGGAAAGCCTGTCAGGAATCGGCCCGGGAGCCGCAGGGGTCATAGCCGAGCTCCTCCCCCGCAGTCTCACAGTAAACGGGATCAGGATACATTGCTTCGGCGGTCGCTATCCATTCGGTTACCTCGCATTAAAGGTTTAATCCACGGCCACAAGAACCGGTTACAATTTCGTCCTTCAGGAGTTTTGCGTTGGCGGTTACCATGGAGATTAGGGCAGCGACGTCGACCCGCACCACGGCGGCGGCACGTACAGGTCATGTGATCACGATTTTATAAAACACTAGCCTGCAGTAAACTCGTTGCTTCTGATTTTGAATCCTGGAGTCTGCTACGTGTTTGCGAAAATTCTTGTCTTCCTGCACTTGTATCTTTGTTTTCCTGTCTAGCCCTGTTACCTCTTGTCGGGACATTTTCCCCACGCTTTCTGCTTACTCGCTCCTGTCTTCTGTCTAGCCCACCTGCGGAAAACCCCGTTCTGCCTCTCTGCTAATTGTTACCGGACCGGACCTCGCCCAGGATTGCCCCTGTCTCATGATTTTGCCTTCGGAACTTTTGTCTACTATCGACCTGGATTGCCTTACGGATTGCCTCTGCCTCTCGACTTGATCAACCTGGACATTATCTCCCGTTTTGGATCCACCTGACCAGTGCTCCTTATTTCTAGACTGCCGGTACTCTACTCCTCTCCATCCCCCGGTACGGACTAGAGACTGCCTTGGTACCATTAGGGGCGGAGGTAGGAGCGTCCTCGTTTCGTCGGGGATTGTACTGCCGACCCTTAGGCGTACGCGTGCCGGCGGGAATAGTCCTACATCCCTGTACCTTGGCGGTCTTACTGGAGCATTGGATGCCCGTGGAATTCCTATCAACAACCCCATGGTAAGAGTGTCTGTCCTATTTTCATGTTCTGTTCTTGGTGTCCCTGGTATAAGTATTAAGGATTGTTTTCTCTCATATTTTGTAACAGCTATTTCTGTTCCTTGTGACATCGGCATAAAAAGGCTGTTCTGTAGTTAGCTGGTATACTGTCAGACACGAGGGAATCAACTGGTAAACTGTCAGACACAAGGGAATCTGCTGCCACGCGCCATTTGGGTCCATTCTTCCAAACAATAGATCCCTGGTGCTGGGTTATTTTATATCCAGACACAGGGTTACATTGTAGGGTAGAATTCTTCGTCTACACTACGAGGGCAACCCAAGAAGGCGATCCTGACATAATCAGAAGCCTCTTAAATACCCTCATGGATCCAAGTGAAGCTCTGACCCAGATTATGCAAATGGTTACTGATCTACGGGCGGATATGACTGCAGCTCATGCCGCTACCCAACAGCGCATCAATGAGATACAGGCAGGAATGGTTTCTACCGCCCCTCCTGTAGTCGACCCCATGGTCCCCTCAGGTTCAGGAATGGCTGGGTCTGGACAGGAATCAGGTCCTGTGTTTATGACAGCTCATTTTCCTCTAGCTCAACCAGAAAGGTTCACTGGAGACCTTCGTACTTATCGTACCTTCCTGAATCAGTGTCGGCTGCATTTTTTATGTAGACCTACCTCGTTTCCTGATTCCAAAACCAAGGCGGCTTTTCTCTTGTCTCATCTTGGAGGGACTGCAGCATCATGGGCTAACCCTTTACTCGAACAGGGTAGTCCATTGTTGTTCGACTGTGATGCGTTGATTGCCGCAATGAGTCGGGTATTTGATACCCGATACAAGACCCAAGCAACGGATATTGAGCTGTTGAAGCTACACCAGGGCGATACCCCGTTGTTGGCATACTTGTCCCGGTTTAATCAACTTGTGGCTGAAACGGGGTGGCCTGAGGACAAGAAGGCCTCTATGTTCTATCATGGATTATCCGACTCCTTGAAAGATACCTTGTCCACGGTACCTATCGTACCTACTACCTTTCCGGAACTCCTAGATATGGTTCTTCAGATTGACGCAAGGAGAGCCGAAAGGAAAGGAGAGAAAAGGGCTTCTACACCCTTGGCTATGTTACCTCCGGTTCTTGTTCAGGGGGGACCGGAACCAATGCAGATTGGGGCTATCCGGGGTCCTTTAACTCCTGAAGAAAGGGAGATACGAAAGAAGGACAATCTTTGCTTCTATTGTGGTTCATCAGAACATCTGTTAAAAAACTGCACTAAGAAGCCCAAGCATCAGGGAAACGCCAAAGCCCGGCAGTAGAGGGAGTCACTCTGCCAAGCTCACCGTTTCTTGACTCCATGACTAAGACCTTTCCTTGTTCCTATCCGTTGCGCCCTTGACTCGGACCAAGAATGGTTCATTAATGCGGTGTTGGATTCTGGAGCCACCGGTAATTATGTTGATGAGGCCTTTGCTAAGAAACTAGGCATTCCAGTAGTTACCAAGTCCCAACCAGAAATGGTAAATACTGTGGATGGTTCGGTACTGCTTTCTGGCTTAGTTACGAAACAAACGGTGGATTTGGTGCTAACCACCTGTCAAGGTCATGAAGAGACTATTAGTTTCGATCTGATCGCTGCACCACAATATCGACTAATCTTGGGTCTACCTTGGCTGAGGCGTCACAATCCGGTGGTAGATTGGAACTCCGGGGAGCTGGAATTTGTGTCCGACTATTGTGAGTCCTCATGTTTTTCATCGAATTCCGAGTCAAAAAATCTGTGTCGACCATTGTTGCATGGCATTTCCACTATTGGAGCCATTGTTACTACAACATTACCCGAAGAATATGCTGCCTTTGGGGATGTATTTGATGCGAAAGGAGCAGAAATCCTTCCTCCTCATAGGCCATATGATTGTCCTATCGATCTGATTCCTGGGGCTAAAATACCTGTAGGTCGTATTTACTCATTGACGCAAAAGGAGGAAGGCATTCTAAAGGAATATATCGATAAATCCCTGAAAAATGGATTTATCCGTCACTCACGTTCACCGGCTGCTTCTCCAATGTTTTTTGTACCCAAAAAGGAAGGGGATCTTAGGCCCTGTATAGACTATCGTGCTCTTAACGCCATTACCATCAGAAATCAATATCCGATTCCCCTAATATCTGTCCTTCTTGATCAACTCGGCTCTTCTAAGATCTTCACCAAACTCGACCTACGAGGGGCTTACAATTTAGTTAGAATAAGGGAAGGGGACGAATGGAAAACGGCTTTTAAGACCAAGTATGGTCTTTTTGAATATTGCGTGATGCCCTTTGGGTTGTGTAACGCCCCGGCTACATTTCAACATTTTGTTAACGATATATTCAGAGATATGACTGATCGATTTCTTGTTTTGTATCTTGATGATATTCTCATATATTCAGACTCCTATGAAAACCATGTACACCATGTTCGTCAAGTTTTACAACGCTTAAGGGAGCATTCCCTATATGCTAAACGAGAAAAATGCATATTCCATGTGAAATCTGTGGAGTTCCTTGGGTATGATATAACAGACCAGGGAATACAGATGAGTAGAAACAAAGTAAAGGCAGTTTTGGATTGGCCGGTTCCAAAAGATCTAAAAACGTTACAATCGTTCTTGGGTTTTGCCAATTTTTACCGGCGCTTTGTCCGATCATTCTCTGAAATCGTCGCTCCGTTGACGTCCTTGACTAGCAACAAGAAGGTTTTCGCTTGGAATCAAAACGCCCAAGACGCGTTTGAATCTCTCAAGTTAGCTTTCACTACGGCCCCAGTGCTTCAGCATCCTAACCCACTTCAGCAGTTTGTGGTCGAGGCGGATGCTTCTGATACGGCAGTAGGAGCCGTTCTATCACAAGCGTGTCGTGACTCTACGGCCTTACATCCTGTTGCCTACCACTCCAGGAAACTCTCCGTTCATGAACGGAATTATACTATCACTGAGCGAGAACTCTTGGCCGTAAAAGACGCGTTCACCGTCTGGAGACATCATTTGCTTGGTACCCAGCTTCCTGTCCAGGTGTACACTGATCATCGCAATCTAGTTGCCATTCGCTCTGTGAAATGTACCACGGCCAGACTAGCCCGCTGGCATGAGTTCTTTTCTGCTTTCAATTTCACGATTACTTATCGCCCAGGTTCCTGTAACACCAAGGCAGACGCCCTATCACGTATTCCGGGAATCGATGTATCAAAACCGATTCCTACTCCAGTATTACTCCCTAGTCAGGTGGTTTGTGGTTGTACGGTTGATCCTACTTTAAGAGCTCTCCTGGAGAACTGGGTTAAGCAACATCCACTGGTCATTAGGGATGAGAATATCAGCGTCATGAATATGCTACCCTATCTTCATGAAAAACTGTATCTCCCCACCGACACAACTCGTTCCATGGCATTGAATTGGTGCCATGATTCTAAGTTTTCTGCTCATCCGGGGATTAGAAAAACCGTGGAATTACTAGAGAGATGGGCATGGTGGCCTACCATGAGGTCTGACACTGCCCAGTACATCAAGACCTGCGCTGTCTGTGCTCAGGGCAAATCATCTCACGCAAAACCCATGGGGTTATTGCAGCCTTTGCCCGTTCCCAGGTTACCATGGACTATGATATCTATGGATTTCATTGTAGAGTTGCCTCCAATTAATGGCCAAAATACCATCTGGGTTGTTGTCGATTATTTGACGAAGTCTGCCTTGTTTATACCCTGTTCAGGATTGCCTTCTGCCCCAGCATTAGCTGACTTGTTCATTACCCATGTGTTTCGGCGTTTTGGTCTTCCTAGTATCATTGCCACGGATCGGGGGTCGCAATTTACTTCACGTTTTTGGAGGGCTATCACTGCGTCTTTGGGCATAGACGGCAGGTATTCCAGCGCATATCACCCTCAGACTTATGGGCAAACAGAGAGAACCAATGCAACTTTAGAACAATACCTCCGTTGTCTTCTGCTCCATTATCAGGGTTCTTGGACATCTTGTTTGGCCATGTCCGAATTCGCATATAACAATTCTTTGCATACTGCCACAGGGGTTACTCCATATTTTGCTCTTTATGGACATCATCCACGTACCTTGCCATTGCCTTTGTCTACTGGATCCAGTAACCCGGCTGCTAATTCCTGTGTCCGATCGCTTGCGGTTCTGCATACCCAAGTGCGACAACATCTGTTGGAGGCTCAAAGGCTTAGCAAACAACGTGCGGATGTTCATCGTTCGGCCTCTCCAGCTTACTCCCCAGGTATGCAGGTCTGGTTATCCACACGGAATTTGCGCTTACCTGGTCGCAGTTCCCTCATGCCTCGGTTCTCAGGCCCTTTCATGGTCTCTGGAGTAATAAACCCAGTGGCTGTCCGTTTACAGCTTCCCCCCACTTGGAAGATCCATCCTGTCTTCCACGTTTCGCTCCTGAAACCTGTTCAAGGGGGTTCAAGGCTACTAGCCCCGAAGCGTCCCCTGCCTGCTATTGGTTCAGACGAGTACGAGGTTCAGCAGATAATGGACTCCAAGGTTCATCGTGGTGTCCATCTCTTCCTTATTGATTGGAAGGGTTATGGTCCGGAAGATCGGACTTGGGAACCTTTGGAGAATATACACGCTCCGGCCTGTTTACGGGATTTTTGGGCTTCCCGTAGAGGGAAGCATTCTTTGAGGTGGGGTACTGTCAGGAATCGGCCCGGGAGCCGCAGGGGTCATAGGCGAGCTCTGCCCCCGCAGTCTCACAGTAAACGGGATCAGGATACATTGCTTCGGCGGTCGCTATCCATTCGGTTACCTCGCATTAAAGGTTTAATCCACGGCCACAAGAACCGGTTACAATTTCGTCCTTCAGGAGTTTTGCGTTGGCGGTTACCATGGAGATTAGGGCAGCGACGTCGACCCGCACCACGGCGGCCGCACGTACAGGTCATGTGATCACAATTTTATAAAACACTAGCCTGCAGTAAACTCGTTGCTTCTGATTTTGAATCCTGGAGTCTGCTACGTGTTTGCGAAAATTCTTGTCTTCCTGCACTTGTATCTTTGTTTTCCTGTCTAGCCCTGTTACCTCTTGTCGGGACATTTTCCCCACGCTTTCTGCTTACTCGCTCTTGTCTTCTGTCTAGCCCACCTGCGGAAAACCCCGTTCTGCCTCTCTGCTAATTGTTACCGGACCGGACCTCGCCCAGGATTGCCCCTGTCTCATGATTTTGCCTTCGGAACTTTTGTCTACTATCGACCTGGATTGCCTTACGGATTGCCTCTGCCTCTCGACTTGATCAACCTGGACATTATCTCCCGTTTTGGATCCACCTGACCAGTGCTCCTTATTTCTAGACTGCCGGTACTCTACTCCTCTCCATCCCCCGGTACGGACTAGAGACTGCCTTGGTACCATTAGGGGCGGAGGTAGGAGCGTCCTCGTTTTGTCGGGGATTGTACTGCCGACCCTTAGGCGTACGCGTGCCGGCGGGAATAGTCCTACATCCCTGTACCTTGGCGGTCTTACTGGAGCATTGGATGCCCGTGGAATTCCTATCAACAACCCCATGGTAAGAGTGTCTGTCCTATTTTCATGTTCTGTTCTTGGTGTCCCTGGTATAAGTATTAATGATTGTTTTCTCTCATATTTTGTAACAGCTATTTCTGTTCCTTGTGACATCGGCATAAAAAGGCTGTTCTGTAGTCAGCTGGTATACTGTCAGACACGAGGGAATCTGCTGCCACGCGCCATTTGGGTCCATTCTTCCAAACAATAGATCCCTGGTGCTGGGTTATTTTATATCCAGACACAGGGTTACATTGTAGGGTAGAATTCTTCGTCTACACTACGAGGGCAACCCAAGAGGGCGATCCTGACAAAGCCCCTGGGGATGATGGTTTTACACCAGGGTTTTAAAAAGTTTCATCAAGTTGCCTATCCCCTCACCTAGTTGAGTTTTTTAATCATATTTTGGAGACTTTTAGTGCCCCCGAGTCCTTTTGGCGTGCCTTGATATCAGTGATTCCAAAAGGAGGGAAAGGACTACAGGTCATGTGGTAGGTTTCGCCCGATATCCCTGCTTAATATGGATGCAAAGATTTTCACAAGGGTACTGGCCTCTAGGTTCGAGAATTTGATGCTGCGATTGTTCCATACAGATCAGGTGGTCTTTATTAAGGGGAGGCAGGGAGCAGATACCCTGCAGAAGACTTGATATGACAGATATGGCTCGAGGCAAGTGGGGTAACCGGACACTTTTGTCCCTCGATGTGGCGAAGGCCTTCGACAGGGTTGAGTGGGCTTTTCTTTACAGGGTTTTGGGGAAGTACGGGTTTGGAGCAAATATGCTTAAGGGGATCTGGGCATAGCACTCTTCCTCGCATTGTCAATGGAGCCATTAGCAGAGCAGTTTAGGGCCACCCCTCAGGTGGAGGGGATTTAAGTAAGAGGGTCTGAGTTCAAATTGGGGCATAATGCTGATGTGTAGCTGCATATGCGCAACCCGCATACCTCGATCCCGGTGGCTCTGGAGGTGATAGGTTAATCTGGTGCATTGTGTGGGTTTAAAGTTAATAGGGCCAAGTCTGTCCTGTTTCCTTTCAATGAAGATGGCTGTAGAGATTTGGGGGTGTTGGAACATATGGGGATGGAGGTCCGCTCAGAGACGCTGTGTTATCTTGGGGTGGTGATCACCCGTAGGTTGGAGGATCTATGTGCGGCTAATTCCCCTTCCAAACCCCCCATTGGGAATTTTGTATAGCGATATGACTAATTGGGAGAAGCTCACTATATCGCGGTTGGGCCGCCTTCATGCCCTGAAAATGAACTTCCTGCCTAGGCTCCTGTATCTTTTTCAGATGCTCCCGATCTGTGTTCCGGAGGCTCTACTCAGGGAAGCAAAGGGGCGTATGTTGCATTTTTTTGTGGCATGGGGAGAAACCTCAAAAAGCATATGAAAAGTTGGTCCTTCCTAAGGACAGAGGGGACTTGGGCTTTCCAGATCCTTTTGGGTACTACAGAGCAGCACAGTTGAGGGTTCTGGTCCCTCATTTACGGGAAAAGCGGGACAGGCAGTGGGTTTTCTTGGAGAATCTCCACCTTAGGCCAGCCATAGTTGGGGAATGGTTGTGGGTTCACAGGTGAAAGATCCCACGCAGGATTTGGAAGCATCCTATATTGGTTATTTGGGACCTCTGGTGCCCGGGGGTAGGACTGCAGGGAGTTACTAAGTGGCTGTCCCCAATGAGCCATTTGGGGGCAACTGGTGTAAGAGAGGAGATCCCCGACTTGCCAGGGTATCTGGCTTGGTTCGAAGGGGGCTTGGCCAGGGTGGGACAATTGTGGAGGAGGGCCACATTTATATCCATTCAGGATTTGGAAGAAGCGCTACATATAGGGAAATGTATGGCTTAAAGGGGTTCTGATGGCAGAAAAATGGAAGCCACAGTTACAAAGGGCGATAACGCAGGTCGAGAAAATATTGGATTATTATTTGGATATGAAGGGATTGATTTCTGCCTTGTATGGAGCGTTTGTGGCTGCTTCTGGATGCAGATCCGATGGTCTTCTGAGGAGATGGGAGGGTGATCTGCCAAAGGATATTGATGAAAGGCTGTGGTTGCTGCTGTGTTGAAAGGCATTCAAAACTTCGGTATCCTGTCAGTATAAGTTATATGGCATCAAGCTCCTCCATCAGTGGCAATATGATCCCATTCACCCCCTTTCTAAAATGTATCCTGGGGTGAGCCCTCTTTGCTGGCATGGATGTGGAGTGTGGGCCACGTACTGGCATATGTGGCGCGTGCGTGAAAGAGTGCAGGTGTATTGGACGGAGGTCTTGGGCTGTATAAAGGAGGTGGAGGCATTTGCTTATCTTTTGCCTTTTTCTCTTTTTTCCTTCTTGTTTTTCTTGTTTCTGGGGCACACAATAGCATACTGCCAGTTTATGAAGAAAGAGTTTATTTGTGGAAATACAAAAGAAAGAATATTTGTTTGATTTTTTGAAAATAAGCAAACTTCATATAGGAAAAACCTGACTAATGGTTAAGCCACAAATTTGTAGCATGAATTTAACTCTTCTTTTTTATTTAAAAAAGAACATGTGTTTTGACAAATGTCATCTATTGTTTAGATTTTCTCAGGATTAACATCTAGCAACAAATGTAAATCTCTCCTGATGAGCCATTTAGGATCTTCTGAATGGCAAAACATGTGTTGAGAGTCTGAACAGAGAGTCTTAAAATAAAAATCTCGCTAATTTAAAAATCATCTATCATTGAAAGTTATTTCTATATCAAGAACTGGCAAGAATTATATAAAGACTGAAGTTGGTGCAAATAATGATTATCCCTCTCTCACCAATACTGTAATTTTGCTGTGTAGCAGTCTCAGAACTGGGATAATGTATTTTGCATGACAACTTTCCCTAAACTCTTAAGTGTGGCATCGCCATGAGCCAGTTACTTAAGGCTGCACATTGCTAGATAGAGGTGGAGGGATTAGTTCGCCCCCTGAGCCCATGCTTGTTTTGTTTGGCTTGGAAGAAAGGGAGGATGAGTATATAGGTCTACCTACAATGGTCCATTTCTAGTTGCTGGCAGCCAGGGCTTTTTTCGTGTACCACTGCAAGCGGGAGAACCTGCAGGCGCATGATGTATGGGTGTCCAAGGCTAAAGATATATACTGGATGGGGAGAATTGCGGTGGCTCTCCATGGGGGGGCGTGCTGAGGTGGAAATGGGGTCGCTAGGGTGTAAAACTACATATATGGATGTGTGAGGTGTTCTGGGTTGGTCGGTTTTCGTGGTGTTCGAGGGGTGGCGGCCGTCTCCCCCCTGGAGGATTTTCCTGAGATTGTACATCAAGTTGACTGAGGAGACGGACTGTAGCTATTTGGATGTTCTATTGTTTTTTTGTTTTTCCTCATCACACAGTGTGGGGGCTTGGATTAATGTTCTAACTGAAGGCTGCGGCCAGTTTTGAGTCTTTTTTTCCGTTCTGTACTTGAAAATTCAATAAAATGTGAAGTTAAAAAAATAAATAAAGATGAGAACCAAGTTCAGATCCCACACAGGGACCACAAAAGGCAAAGGAGGAAAAGAATGAACTAGACCCTTTAAAAAGTGGGCCACCGCAAAGATGGTACAAAAGGAACCTTGTTCTGGCATCCTTTTAAACAGGGAAAGAGCCGCCAGAAGCCCACTTGCAGGCACGATTTGGCTAGGGCCAGCAAATACCTAATCACTAAGGAGGTGGGAGACAACATGGGGTCCACTCGCTTCACCTTGCACCAAGTCACGAACCAGCTCCATCTGCACATGTATAGGGACCTAGTGGACGGTCTACATGCAGCCAACAGCACCTCTTGCACCACTTCGTAGAAGTCCCAGTCTCTGTACCTCAGCCTCTTAAGAGCCAAGCATGCAGATTTAGAGGGTCCGGGGGGTGAAATAAATTGCCTCCTGACTGTGCCAAGAAGTCCGGCCTCAGAGGAAGTCAGAGAGGTGGGCACGGGGCCAGTTACAGGAGATCCGAGTACCGAGTCCTCCTCGCCCAGTCTGAGGCGATCAGGAACAGGTGAGCCCTGAATCTCTGCAACCGCCTGAGGATCCAAGGGATGACTGTTATTGGTGGCAACGCATAATGGTGGTCGAGGACCCACTCCACTAAAAACGCATTCCCCAATGCCACCCTGGGGGGAAAGTCCCTCGAGCAGAACTGCTTGACTTTGTGTTGCCCACCGTTGCAAACAGATCCACCATAAGGATGCCACACCGGGTGAAGATCGCCAAAGTGGCCTCCAGACATAGCTACCACTTGAGGGAGACCAAGCTCTGCCTGCTCAGAGCATCTGCTAACCCATTCTCCATCCCTGCCAGATGAGCTGTAGAGGCTGAGATGTTGTTCACTAGAGTCCAGAACAATAGCTGCATGGCTTGCCTGCACAGGGGTAGTGATCTCACGCCTCACTGCTTGTTGAGGTAGTGCATGATCACTGTGTTGTCCGTTGACACCAGGATGTGTTTCCCCTGCAGAGAGGGTGCAAAACCCGTCAGCACCAGTCTGACTGCTCACAGCTCCAACATATGTTGTAACCTTTCTCCTTCCGAGACCAAGGACTGCTGATCTGGAGGGAGCCGCAATGAGCCCCCTGCCCTTCAGTGAAGCATCTGTGATGACCTGCTCCTTCATCCATGGTGCCCAGAAAGGTTCTCCAGCCAATATGTCCGTTGTGTCGCTCCACCTGGCCAGGTTCTTCGCCACAGACCTTGACACCTGGAGTACACATCAGACATCTCTCTGAAGTTCTGCGACCACTGTCTCCTGAGAGGCCACTGAAGGGATCTCATCCAGAGTGTTGCCTGCGCACCAGGAAAAAACAGCATTCCACGAGGCCCAGCAAGCACAGGAAAGATGACGCTGGTAGACTGCTAGCGTTCTGGAAGAGACCGACTATGTGTGCCATGCTGGTGACACTCTTCAGGAGGAAAAGCCTTCCCTACCCAGGTTTCCAAGACTGCTCCGATGAACTGGAGCTTTTGCGCTGGTGAGGTCTGAGATTTCTTTAAGTACAGGGAGAAACCCAGGTCATGCAGCCACCACCTCTGCTCCCCTCACCTCTGATTGCCTAATGACCATTCAAAATTGGTGTGCCGCCAATGATCTTTGGCTAAATGCCAACAAGACTGAGGTCCTCCTCATTGGTACACCTTCAGCATTTTTTCCCTCACTCTCTGGCCGGCCTCCCTTGGCCCTCCTCCTACCTCCACCTGCGAGACTAAGAACCTCTGGGTCATCTTTGACTCTACACTGTCCTTCTCCTCACACACCTCTGACGTCTCTGAAAAAAATCAAACTTTTTACTGCCCCTCCTCAGAGGTCCTCTGCCTTTCCCCTCTTTCCCTCAGAAGCTAACTGTCTCCCAATCTCTGGTTCTCTCCAGAGTGGACTATTGTAACAGCCTCTTTCTAAATCTGCCTGCCTCCACTCTTCGCCCTTTACAACTAATCCAGAACAGGACTGCAAGACTTGTCCTTGGCCTCAAGCCTTGGGATCGTATCTCTCCAGGTCTGAAATCCCTTCATTGGCTCCCAGTGGATACAAGGATTACATTGAAAACCCTCTGCATTGTCCACAAGGCTTTCTGGGGCCTGGGTCCAAAATACCTTCAGCTATCCCTCTGTAAATACCTCCCCTCCTGAGCCCTTCGCGCCTCTACTTCCAACTCCCTCAGGGTCAGTCGTTTTTCAAAGAAACGTGCCAGGGTAGATCTCGGTCTTCAGCTGGGGCCTCCCTTTGGAACAGCCTCCCTGCCAACTTGAAACTTGAGGAGAACCATCTCCGGTTCCGGAAGCACCTCAAGACCTTCCCCTTTGGCTCTGCCTTTTCCCCTCTTCTCCCCTGCTGATCTGTTCCCTCTCTCTCTCTCTCTCGGCACCTGGCCACCCTCTGTCCTTTGGGCCCAGGTACCATCTCACCCTGCCACCCTCCTGCACTGCCTACGGGCCACCACTTGCACTGGGGTCTGTATCTGTATCCATACAGTCCTCCACCCACTTTTCATCTGCACTTATCAGATATGCCTTATCTGACTTACGTAGCACTTGCCACTTTGCTGGCTGCAGTACCACTGTTTATCGCTTTTATTTATTTCCTTTATTAATATTTATTCTGTTCTTTCCTCTGCTCCGTACTTTGCACATCTCCCCCCTTCCATGCACCTTCCCCCGTTTCCCTTTCCCATGCACTTGCGTGCTCTAGTAAGATCGTTGTTTTTGTTCTCCCCTGTTCCCCTTCCTTTGCCTGGTCGCACTTTGAAACACTTGTATGCGCACGATATAAATAAAATATCATTTCATTTCATGCAGCAATGAACAGGCGTCCTCAAGATGTCTCGAAACCTGCGCTGGCATATGTGCTTGGATCAGCCAATCGTCCAAGTAATTATAAATTACTCACCGTAGTGACTAGTCTTTAGTCCCCTTTCCTCCATACTGCATGGGCGTCCCTTCCAAGGGACGGAAGACGGAACCTTTTTCACCCAAAAAAAACATCTTCCCCTTTAAATTTATAGGCGCGTGGTGGTGCGGACCAGGGAGCATGCACTGCCTTGACTCCGCCCTCCGGCACCACACCTCAGCCCCATTGATGCGTCGACAATAGATTTAACATTGCCTATGACACCAGTATTATAAGGGAAAGGTTGGTGGGACGTATTGTTACGCTCACCTGGTTCCCTCGGAGGCGCGGGTCTTGACTGGGCGATGCAACCGTCTTCAGTGTCAGGCGTAGGATACGTTTGGCTCCCGGATTCGGCCCCTTTCTCACCGAAAGTTTAACCTGAAGGGTGAGGTGTCTTAAATAGGTGAATGCTAGGCTCTCCATCCTGCGTCTCATGCAGGGGCGCTGGGTCCAGTTACTTCACTGGATAAGAGTTCAGCCTCTTAATTGCAGAGGGTAAGTTGAGAGCGATGCCGCCGTGTGCTGCACGAGCGTGACTTGTAAGTATAAAAGTTCCCTTTAGATTGCTCTCTTCAAATGTCTTATCTCCTTAATGTCTGTCTTTTCCCTTTCAGATGCTGTCGGTGCCGAAGAAGATGCTCCCCACAGGTTCGTGGCAGAGAGCGTAACAAGATGATGGGGCATACGAAGGCACGTAAGTAGAAAGGCTGCTCTAGGGCTGTAGAATGCACCTTAATGTCTCTTTTGTCTTTACAGGTGCCGGAATGCAGCGCGGGCAGAGTTGGAGCGGGCGTAACACAAGTAAGCAGTTTTGTAACTAAGCGTTACTAACCAATGTTCTTTGTCTTTGCAGGCCCGATGCCGTACGAGATATGCAGAAAAAAAACGCCTTGAATGCTGCCGATGGATCGGGTAAGTTGAACCGCCAACTTTGCCTTTGCCTAACCTGTGCCTTTTGTTTTTCAGGAGCTGCTGAAGACTGAGGATTGGTTCCCAGCAGGTAATTTTCGTATTCACAGGATCCGGAACTGAAGATTCACTGGAGCTGACACGGTGAGCGTCCTGCTGCAGATGCAGAATAACGCGAAGCACCTTGCATCAATCGGGCGTAGTTTAAATAGTCCATAGGAGTGCTTAGGTGTCTTCTTCCACAACCTCGCCCAGACAAAAGAGTTCCTGCTTCCAGAAGAGGTCCAGCATCAATGATCCAGGGCGTGGTGCCTGCCCCACCCAGAAGGAAAAGTAGTCCCTGCCAGAAGAGAGTGAAACATCATCTTGCTGGTAAGTAAGCAGCATGGTCTGCTGCAGGTAGGTCCACCCAAGCACTCTCACACTTGTTATGAGCCCGGCGCTTCCTGTGCCGGGACGGGTCCATGCTATGAGCCTGGCACCACCGGTGCCAGGACAAAGTCCAAAAGGTCCCTATTGGGACTTGCTGGTGCCGATAGTATATGTTATGAGCCTGCTTCCAAGGATGTTGGGCAGGTCCTGATTCCTTGGAAGCAGTGGTCATGACACGTATGGAGGAAAGGGGACTACGTTAGTCACTACGGTGAGTAACTTATAATTACTCTTACGTCCCGTCCCCTTTCCTCCATACTGCATGGGCGATTACAACTGAATGTAACCCCAGGGAGGAGAGGAGACCCTCCTTAAGCAAATAGGTTCCTGATAACCGCCTGTCCGAAAGCCACATCAGATCAAGAGCCGGCATCCAAACAGTAATGCTTGCAGAAAGCCGAGGGAGTGGCCCAAGTGGCCGGCCTGCTTATGACTTGCTAAGGGACCTGGTATTGGAATGTGATAGCCGTTGCATTGGCCCTGACTGCGTGGGTGTGCATGTTGGCCAGAAGCAGCATGCGCTGGCCCTCGTACGCTTCCTTGATGGCCGATCCCATCCTGCGGGATATGGAGGCCTGATAGCATGGTCTTGAGCCTCCGAAAGTGACAAACAGGGCGTCCAATTTGCGGAAGCCCTTGGTCCTGTCCAAGTAAAATTTCAGGGCGCGTCTGACATCCAGGCAGTGCAGCACTCTCTGTGCTTCGTCCTTGGGTTCGGCAAAGAACGTAGGAAGGACTATTTCTTGGTTCAAGTGGAAAGCAGATGGCACCTGGGGCAGATATGCCGGGTGTGTCCGCAGGACTACTTTGTCCCTGGGAAAGGTAGTGTATGGTTCAGGGGCGACCAGCGTCTGTATTCCGCTCACTCTACGAGCCGAGCTACGGCCGACTAGCAAGGCTGTCTTGATGGTGAACAGCCTGATGTCCGCTAACGCCATTGACTCAACCGGTTTGTGCGCCAGGGCGCCCAAGACTATGTTGAGGTCCCACATTGGGTGCGGCTTCTTGACGGGCGGGTAGTGCCTTGCGAGCCGCATCAAATGTTTCTTGACAATAGGATTGGAGAAGAAGATCCCCTCCTCCGAGTTCCTGTAAGCCCTGATGGCTGCGAGGTATGTACGGCAGGTGTCCACCGGCACACCAGATTGGGCGAGGTGCGCCGAGAAGGAGAGCACATCGTCCAAGTAACATGCCAGGAGGTCAATTTCCCTGGAATCTGCCCAGTGGCAGAATCTGGTCCATTTACTTTTATACTGGGCCCTGGCAGCCTTTCGCCCTGTATGATTTCCAGATTAGCCTTTGAGAGGCTGAGGTGCCGCAGCGTTACCTGCTCAGGTACCACCAGGGCTCAAGTCGGGGGTACATGTGGCGGGACGGAGTCCCACCACTTTACTCAGAGGGTGGACTCAGTCCCCCCCCAGCTAAAAGAGAAACATTGAATGTCCTCTTTGAATTTATGAATTAAAGCAGACCTTGGGGCTCAAAACACAGTTGTCAGGTTTGCCGGCAGGACACTTCACCAGTGCACTATATAACCTGATCAAAAATAAACAACTGAAGGTGAAATATCCCATTTTGGTACTGCAAGTCCCAGGGAAAACATTTGTATTGGTTCTTGGAGTTTAAAACTTGCACACGTTTAATATCCTGTCTTGGTTTTGTGCGTGTGTTGATTTTATGAAAGGCAAATGCCATTAGCCCTGTTCAATTTAGGTGGTTATCCAAAGCCAATTTAATGCTATGCACATGTTTCACTTTGATATGCTAATTTCTAGCCACGTCACATCCCATTGTGTTTGCTGACGAGTCCCCCACTTTAATTTTTAGGACTTGACCCCTGGGTACCACGCTGTGAGGGCTAGTTTCTGTGGTGCCGGCTGGATGACCCTGCCCCCCTGCTGCGCCAGAAGATGTGCTGGGCCCGTCGGGAGGGGAATAGAAGGCATTTCTGGGAGGGTGAGCAGCTCGAAAACCATGGCCTGGCCGGCCACCATGGAGCTATTAGAATGATGTTGAGCTGGCGAGACTCCTTGATCTTGCAAATCACTCTGTGAATCAGCAAAGGGGGCGGGAAGGCATAAGCCTTCATACCGTTCCACTGAAGCCGAAATGTGTCGCCCAGTGAGCCGGGGCCATGTCCCTACCAGGAGGCGAACTGAGGGCACTTCTTGTGGTGCCAGGTGGCAAAGAGATCAACCTGGGGAAGACCCCACCTGTTGAAGATCTCCTGAATGACAAGGTCATTTAGCTGCCACTCGTAATTGTCTGCTCCCAACCTGCTGAGCCAGTCCTCCTCCAGGGTGGCTTCCCCCAGGAGGTGGACTGCCGTGAGGTAGATGTCGTTTTCCAGAGCCCACTCCCACATGCGGATTTCCAGTCTGCACAGAGGAGGGGATGCTGGTCGAGTTGTCTGTCTGGATGAGGACAACCTTGAACCTGAGAAGTGGTAGTAATGCTCTGAGCGCTAGCCAGAGGGTGTTCAGCTCTAACCAATTGATGTGGTATTCCTGCTCCTATCGAGTCTAGGTGCTGTGGACCGAAAGATCATCCAGGGTGGCGCCCCAGCCCTTAAGCGAGGAGTCTGTGGTGATGGTGGCCTGTGGGGTGGGTGGCCGAAAGGGCTTGCCTGTCCGTAGGTTGCAGTCCCTGGACCACCATTTTAGGTCCGGGTGGAGAGATGGAGGAACGTTGATCATCTCGGATTGAGAGCACTGCTCCAGGTTCCAGGAGGCCGCAAAGTGCAGCTGAATCCTCCTCATCCTCAGTCTCGTGTGTGGGACGGCTAATAGGACAGCCGCCAAGAGACCCAGGAGATGATGGTATCACCAAGCCGAGGTCACCTCTCCGCTGAGGAAGTGGGCGGTGGCCCTCTTGATGGCCGAGATCTTGTCCTCTGACGGAAATACCTTCTCGGAGCATGTGTCCGAGATGAGGCCCAAAAAAGTCAGAGTCTGCGTGGGCTGCAGCTGAGACTTCTTGAGATTGAGCGAGAAGCCCAGATCGTGGAGCGTGTTCATAAGGGCATGGCAAGAGTTGGGAACCGATTCCGGAGATGTAGCCCTGACGAGCCAGTCATTGAGGTGTGGGTAGATGTGGATGCCCTGCGCCCTGAGGAGTGCAGCCACTGTATTCATGAGCCTGGTAAAGACCCTGGGGGCCGAATTAAGGCCTAAAGGAAGGACCTTTTATTGAAAATGGTAACCCATGATCCCGAACCGTAGGAAAGAACGATAGGGCTGCCAAATCGGGAGGTGTAGGTAAACGTCCTTCAGATCCAGGGAGCACATCCAGTCTACCTTGCACAATGTCTCTGCTACAAAAGCTGGCGTAACCATCTTGAATTTTTGCAGGGGTAAGAAGCGGTTGAGGGTGGAGAGGCCCAGCACAACTCTCAGGCCCGCCTGGTTCTTCTTCGGAACGGCAAAAATCCTGGAGTAAAGGCCCAAGTGTTAGGCAGAAACCTGTGTGGTTCCCTTAGGGACCACTGCAAAAGATTTAAGACTACAGGTGTTTGGCAGTAAACCCAGTTGGTAGCAGTCTGTACCACACAGATTCACTTGGTAGCTGTGGCTGAGCAGTCAGACTTCCCTCAAGAAGAGTTAGGCAGTATGTAGAGTATACACAAAAGGTACAGAGATACAGTAGCACAAGCAAACACTGACCAGAGCTTTGGTGTAAAAGTATATAGTTATTTATTTAAAGGCACACTTGTAGATTACACTAGCACAAAGAAAAAAGTAAATTCAGCACACAGTCACTATTATATATACAACCCTAATTACTTATTAGACAAGTCTTAATGAGAAACACCACTTATTTTCAGACAGAGGTGAGCGCTTAACATAAGATGGCACTCTAATAAGTTATTAAAAAGGGAGGGAAAAAGGCAGAGTTATGGAAGCACACAAATTTCAATACTTTTAAAAGAACCACAGTAAGGCAGGATAGACAGAGTTCTACTGGAGAGCAAGGAAGTCAATTGCAAGGCCCACTCTTGGAGAGAGCAAGCAGAAGGGGTCCAGGTTCACACAGTGGGGTATGCCCAAAGAGTCTTGTAGATAGTTCGCACACAAAGAATGAAATTAAAGTCAGGAAAAGTTAGCTAGGTTGTCCCAGGCCAGCCCAGGTTAGAAAGTTGAGGCTTTACTGTCACCCCAAACGATCTGTCGCAAGGGAAGCCAGGCGGGACACAGTACCTTAAGTGGGAAGGAGGCTCCAGCGGGGGCAGTTGTTCCTGGCAGCGAGTGCAAGTTGGTGTTTCGTCCAGAGGAAGAGGAGGTCTCGCCGTGGAGGAAAGATGAAGGTCGTTGCACTGCCAGGGAAGAAACCAGCCGCGGAGTTCTTTGGTTAAAAGGTACTACCCTTCTCTTTGCGGTAGTAGTAAGCTGTGGTATTCCGGTTGCTGGGGTGCTTGGCACGGGCAAGGTGGCCACGAGATGCTACAGGAAGGTGAAAAGAAGGCAAAACTGGTTATCCCCACCAGTCAAAGGAAGAAGACTCTCCGGACTGGAGATCTCCTCTGTCGTCGGGAAAAGTGGTGAGACGGTTCAGCAGGGCTCCACCGGTGGTGTCGTCGTTGCAGGTCGGCTCAGCTTCTCCCTCCTCGGATTCTTAGGTCCTGTGGCGACTTCTGAAGTTCCAGTCCCCAAAGCCCTGCTTTTATGCAGCAAACCCCCATTCATTCAGCCTAGCTGTCAAACAATCATGCTAAGTTCTGAGCCGGCCGGCTCACCACTTGGGCCAATCACACAAGAGTGCGACTTGAGTTGCCAAGGCAACTCAGTCCAGGGTGCCTAAACCCCCTCCCACACACCCTGTGGTACCCAGACAGAGTGGCACCACTTTTGGAGGCTTCTGTGCCTGCCAAAAAGTGGAACAAAGGGCTCGACTTGGGTTGGAGTCACAGAAGAGAACACAAACGCCATTTTAGATTTGAGTTCTGAAAAAAAAAAATTGAGGCTATAGGAATTAAATAATTAAAGTTGGTAGCCTCGAACAATGGGAAAATCCCATAGAGATATATTCGCGGTCGAATATAAAAAGTAGTATCCACTGCCACCAGCCAAAACTCAATCAGGGGGGACGGAGACGTGCCCCCTCGAACAACAGACCCCGGGCAATCGAATTGCCCCGACCAGTACGTCCACAATATGATGGTTTGTACTGGTTTCTGTTCATAATTTGGGACTAGTAAAGCCAATGGTGACTTTACATGCCCTGGGAGACAGTAGTCAGTCCCAGGGGATGGACTCTATGTTTGGGGGTCGCTACGACACCCCTGGGTTACGGCACGGAGGGTGCTGTGTACCCCACATCAAAAACACATGAGACCCTATGGAGTAAAAGACCCCATAGCCCATAAAACACATGGAAAGACAAAGGAACACCTCAAATCATGTCTAAGAGTGGGAGTAAAAGAGTCTCACTCTTAGCAGGAGAAAAAAATAAACCCCAAAAATCCAGCAAAGCTGCTGGGGGACTCAGTAGGTTTGGGAAATTAGCCTTTACAGAGAATTCTCCCTAACACCAAGCCTTGCTGGGAGGCTGGGACTTCCTCCACTGTCCGGCTCTCTATGAGCGACCGGATCTCCACCAGAAGAGTTGCTGTTCCAACTTGAGGGAGTGGAGGGGAGGAGGGAGGCGAGGCTGGGATGGGTAGGGGGTACCCCGTGAATACTACGCAGAGGATCCAGGGGTCCGCGAAATTCTGGTGCCATAAATATGCATGGAGAGCAAGCCTGCCCCCCACTGGAGACACATGGACCCGGAGGGACGTGTCATGCCTTCTTTCCCTCGGAGGCTGTCCATACGTACGCCCCCTGTTGGGGCGCTGCCTTGACTGGGTGTACGACTTGGGCGTGGTCTTTGTCAAAATGCATCAAGACTTGGCCGTTTGTGAGCTGTTTTTTTTCTTGTCCAGCTCTTCATCTGTGGTGGAGTGGAAGAGGTCACCCCCGCTCGAACGTCAGATCTAATATGCGTTCCTGGACGTCCGGGTTGAATTTAGTTGCCCGGATCCAGGCTGTCCTTCTCATGTCCATGGCGATACAGATGGCACAGCCAGAGGTGTTAATATGGGCCACAGTGGATTCCATGAGGTCCTGTGCCACCAGCTTGGCATCAGCCAGTCCCGCCTTAAAACGTGATTGGCTATGCGTAGGGCGTTCCGGGAGGAAGTCCGCAATTTCCGGCCATAACCTTTGGTTATCGGCAGCCAGCATGGCATCGGCGTTGGCCTGACGAAGATGCAAGGATGCGTTTGAATAAAGCTTCTTCGCGTACGCCTCCAGGATCTTCTCCTCCTTGCCTAGCAGCGTTGCTCAGGAGAAGGCTGAAGACGACAGGCTTGGAGTATAGTGATGCTGCAGCGATCACCGATGATTGTGGCTGAGGATGGGCTGATAGCAAGAGTGTATCGCCCTCCATCTGCCTGTACTTGGCATAAAGGCGTCAATTGACCGGCTGGACAGAGTGGGGCTTGAGCCAACCCTTTTTGACCAGGGAGCCTACATCGGTCTGCAGTGGAATTCCCGTATTGGCAGAGGGGCTTTGTGTGAGGACTTCAGCCAGAACCCCCTCTGCCGGCTGCTCAACCTCGGGTTGAGGTAGGCCTGCAAGACGTTCGTGGAAGGCCCTGGCTGAGGATGGCGTATCAGGATCCTCTTCCTCCTCATCCGTATCCTGTGGAGCAGGAGGATCCTGCGTGGTGGAGGAGTAGCGGGAGCGGAGCCTGGGGTACAGAGACCGGAGCCGTAGGCTGAGGCGGAACGGCCTGAGAAATCAGCTAGGGAGCCGGAGGCAGGGGCTGCGCCTAGGCCAGGGGCGCCGGAGGAGGAGCCTGTGGTTCTGGTAGCATCGTAAGGAGCACGTCCCTGATGACGTCCCTGAGGATAACCCCCACCCAAGGTGACTTCATGAACATGAGGAACCTCTCGAAGAACCCCGCTTCACAGGCCGAAGAGGTGGTAGGGGGTACCAACGGGGTAGCGGGAGGCTGCTGGAGCCGCTGCATACCCTACCCGTAAGGACGCAGAGGAAACATGCACTGCACAAATGAAGGATAGACTGTAGGCCACGTACCTGGTTGAGGCCAGTTCCTTCTTGACACTCGTTCTTCGTCGAACTCCTGGAATGGCGTTGGACGGGTGGCCATGTTTGGCACGGCAGCCATTTTGTTGAGCTGCCTGCCACGTGCCTGTGTCGTGTTGCTCGGCTCGCTGGGCCCAGCCTCCTCCAAGACTCTTGAGTGTGGATCGTGAGGCCTACCCTGCTCCTCGGGCCTAGACCCAGTAGGTGCGACATCCCCGACCTGGGGGTCGGTAGAGCTGCGTTTAGGCACCTCCTCGGACGTATTGCCGGTAATAGGGCATAGCCCCTCGGACATAATGCTGGTACAAGGGTAGAGCCCCAAGGATGAAAATCCGGTACAAGAACCATCTGGTCCCTCAACACTGTCAGCGGGAGGATCCAAGGATCCCTCGGCCTGTAGGCCGGTAGCTGAAGCAGCCTTGGTGCATGTGCTGGTACAAGGACCTGAGCGGTCCCTCCTGCACGAGCGAGTCCTTGGGAAGGAGTTTCCCTTGCGGGGTGCGATGGAAAATAGAGGCCCTACCTTGGGCCTGGTTCGAAGTTTCACAAAGTTCTTCAGGTCTTCTGGAGGCGACTTCTGAAAGAGCTCCCTCCAACCTGGCTAGTCTGTTCTTCAGCGATTCCGATGACAGGGCGTCGCACACTGAACAAGCTTGCCAGTCGTGGTCGGGGCCAAGGCAACGTAGGCAGAGGGCGTGGGGGTCTGAAGTTGGGAAGAGCCCATTGCAGGATGGACACCTGCTGAACCCTGTGGAAGTCAACATGCCCTGGGGAGGAGCGTGACGCCTGAGGACTGAGTACCTGAATGATAAAGACAAAAAAAGCAAAGAGAAGAAGTATCAGCGCGTGGAATTACATGGCTGAAGCTAAGCCCAGGATCGCTGGTGAATTCGGCCAATGCTGTCGACACGGAAAAGGGGACTGAGGTGTGGCGCCGGAGGGCGGAGTCAGAGCAGCGCATGCTCCCTGGGCCGCACCCCCACTCGCCTCTTAATTTGAAGGGAAAGAAGGTTTTTTCTGGTGAAAAAGGTTCCGTCTACCGTCCCTTGGAATGGACGCACATGCAGTATCGAGGAAAGGGGACGGGACGCAAGAGTATGTTAACACAAAGGTGCTTGCTCTCCTGAGGTGGGCTGCTACTACTGCCAGCAGCTTCAAAATGGAGCTCTTTGAATTGATAATGTGCCACCCCATTGACAAACCTTAGGAACTGCCTGTGGATCCCGTGGATAGGCACGTGAAAGTAGGCAACCTGGAAGGTCCAGTGACACCAGCCAGCCTTAGAACGGCAGAGTCTAGGGAATTTCCCTCAACATCACCATCCTGAATTTGTCCCTCCTGAGGAATTTGTTCAAATCCCTGAGACTGAGGATGGGACAGAGTCCCCCCCCCCTTTCTTAGGAACCAGAACGTATTGGGAGTACCAAGCCGAGCCTACTTCATCGGCTGGCACTGCCTCTACTGCTCCCTTCAAAAGAAGGGCCTGCAGTACTTCCAGTAGGTCCCATTCTGGCTTTTGGGGAGTGAGGGTGGGTGGAGGTCTGTCCGGTGGTCTCTTAAAAAATGGGAGGCAGTAGCCCCAAACGATCAGCTGAAGGACCCAGGCGTCAGAGGTAATTTCCTTCCATTTGACCAAGAATCCAGAGACTTTCCTTCCAGCCATGGAAATATGAGGAGAGACCTCAGAGGTTTCTGAGGCGCTGTGGACGTCAATGCTACAGCAGCCGTCACTTGTCTCTACCCTCCTCTACTTGGACGTGGGAACCTGCCTTGCCCTTGTTGGCCTTGGGAGCTTGCGCCCTTTTGGGAAGGGTGGAGTACCCCCTTTATCCCATTCCTCTGGACCCAAGGGCAAAATTCTGCCATGGAGGCTGTTGCTGCACTGCTAAACCCAGTGACATAGCCGTGAGCTTAAGAGTCCTTAAAATTTTCAAGGGACTCATCGGCTTTGGGACCAAAAAGATGTTTGGCATTGAAGGCAAGGTCCAGCAGCTCCGCTTGAACATTCGGGGAAAACCCTGAGCCCCATAAATAAGCAGACCTGTGCAAGACGGTCAAAGTGCCCATAGCATGAACCATACAGTCTGCCACGTCCAACCCTGCCTGGGGTGCTTAACAGGCCATTTCCTTGCCATCAGCCACTATATCTCAAAAGCCAGCTTTGAATTCTCCCTCTGGGAGACGATCAGCTACCTCCACAATTGTGTTCCTGAAGATATGGGAGAATTTGGAGAAAGCAAAAGAGGCATTTACGAGGCAAAGAATCTTTTTGTCAAAGTGTCAACTTTTCTTCGACTCCCGGTCTGTAGGGAGGTTCGACGGCGAGGGCCTGAAAGCAACCATCACAGCCTGTACCACTAACCCCCTCTGGGTTTGGGTGGGATGTCAAAAACGGATGGTTGCCTTTTGCTTAATTAGACTTTTTCATAAATACTGTGTCGACTGTCGGTGAGGAATTGCCATTTGGCAATTTTTTATTTTTATTACTGTGAGGAACCTGAGGGCATCCTCACATCTACTTCCCTTGGATCCTCTTCTCAGGTGGCCAGGGAAGGGCCATCACTCTTGGTTCTCGACCCTGGGGGTGGGGGTGCGAGGGAGGATCACCTGAGTAGAGGGACCTTAGGGAGTGGGGAAGATGATGTCTTTGGCTGAGACATGGTATCCCCCATTCCCTTGTAACAATACATCCTACCCACCACCCCTACCTTCATAGGTTACTGCCAGTCATGTCCTCTTACTTCCACTCAGTCACACCACTCTAGTTCTGGGATGAGGAAGAGGCGACTCAGAGTTGTACACACTAACATTCATTTTCACCACTCTGGTACTGAGATGAGGAAGAGACTTGAAGACTATTGCGAGGGTCAGGCATGTCCAGAAAATTTAAGTATTTGTGGCCAGGCAATTGAAATTAAGGATTTGCACCTGCAACCAGTTAACAGGTCAAAGATGCATAAATTGTGGGACTGCCAGCAGAGACAGAGAGGGAGAAACTGGCCTGGAAGAGAGCAGGAAAGCTGGCCTGAGTGAGTAAGAAGTGATTGAAGTGAGTGGCCACCACTTTAAAAACATTGTCTATGATAACTTTAGATGGTTCTAGAGGTAATAATCTGAGTGGGGTGCAAGGCCAATGAAAAGTGCCTCTGTGCCGGGCACACAAAATGAATGAGCAAATAAAGACATATTAGCCTTTGGTGTGGGCTGCACTCCCTAAATACCACTTTGTGGTTAAATTCCGTAAGTGCGATTGTTAATATCTTTAGTTCAAGCTTCCATGGAGAATTCATACACCATACACTTTTTGTTTTTTTCAACAATGTCAAAAGTTAGCCTATTTTAATTGAGATAATTTCCAGATGCACCTACAGGCGATGCATTTCAGACTACAAAGTCCTTCTTCAGGGCTTGTATTAGTCATCTTTAGTCATACAAGTCAAACAAATGTGGTACAAACCATATTCAGTAATCACACAATATTCCCAACAGTTGTGCCAATATGTACCCAACCATCATTCCCACATTCACAGGAGCAAAAATCAAGGCAGCGTCTCACCAATATGCATAAAATAAAAATAATCAAATGTAAACCCCATACAATGCCCAATTGGCCACAAGACGTACAACAAAAGAACAATATGTAAACAATACATTAAAAAAACGAGTGAAAAACATTCTAGGACAAACTCACAGCCTTCATGTCTATGTAGCATGAAAAGCATACATTACTTTCTGAGACAAACTACAAGCTTTCGTGACTATGTAGCGTGATAAGCGTATATTACATTTTACTCCATGCTGTTTGCTCATAATTCTCTTTATGTCGTTGCCACCAAACGTTAGTGAGTTCCCCAGAACACCATGGATATGAAATGTTGGCGCAAGGTAGAAAAAGTGGTGCTAAAGCTTCATATGGTTAGCATCCTTGACAGCTAAATAGTGCTGTCTGACCTGCATTTGCAGCTATACTTGATATCTGGTAATGGACGTTGCTGTATAAAGTGATTCTGCTGATAAGGTGTATGAGAACTGATGTTAAATAATATACACTGTACAGTAGAGTCACCAGACTAATGTAATCGTAGTGAATAGATGCTCGGTCTTGTGCGCTAGTCACCCAGCCCTTTCAGTTATTATCATTAAATTGTTAAAATTAACAAGTGTAAATCATCCAGCCGCGGGAGTCTCACAAAATGAGAATCCTCCATCAAGGATTCATCTTACAGTGACAATGATTGATTGGGTATTGCAAGACTAACACTGCGCTTGGATCTAATATTACAGACTTATATTCAGTAGCAGATTGTCGTGTGATGTGATTCCACACAATAAAAGTCCACACATTGAAATCGAAGTATTGTTTTCTTTATATGCTTGTCATCCAGTGCAAGAATAGTATAGCGGACACGTGTTTCGACCACTGCGGTCGTCCTCAAGGCTATTAGTGTCCATAAAAATCAAATTAAACCATTAAGAAAATATGTAGATCATTACCATTCATCACCAATCAATATAACAATGTTCAAAAGAAGCAAATCATAATGAGTGACATTAAGAAAGAAAAAAGGAAAAAAAATATTTTATCATAACATACCACACAGGTTGAGGAGGCTGGGAAGTGTAAACATCCATGGCAATGTAGGGCAGAAGAAAAAAAGCATTTCCTAATTAGCTGTTGCCTGTATAATGCAAATGTGCTCTCACACAATTCTAAAACACCATTATCTTTTACCATATTCTATTTGGGTTAATATTGTGAAATCACTTATTATGATTTGCTTCTTTTGAACATTGTTATATTGATTTGGTGATGAATGGTAATGATCGTCTATATATTCTCTTTATGGTTTAATTTGATTTTTATGGACACTAATAGCCTTGAGGACGACCGCAGTGGTCGAAAGACGTGTCGGCTATACTATTCTTGCACTGGATGACAAGCATATAAAGAAAACAATACTTCGATTTCAATGTGTGGACTTTTATTGTGTGGAATCACATCACATGACAATCTGCTACTGAATAGAAGTCTGCAATATTAGATCCAAGCGCAGTGTTAGTCTTGCAATACCCAATCAATCATTGTTACAGTAGAGTCACCACAATGTTATTCGATTTGCAAAAGGCTTACTGAAGCTGAAGCTTGATTAAACCGGTGCGTTCGATCGCCCCTCCGCTCAGCGGGAAGCGCTTGACACGAAAACTTTAAAGTCAACAGTAGGTAACTATGGAAACTGTGATGGTACTCTGTGTTGTCACTGCTGGTGTCGAGCCAGCTCGGAATAATGCGGAATTGCCGTCGGCCATCTTGGATTGGTGTAAATTAATGTGTATATGTTAAATACTAAAGCGTTTTGTGTATCGCCTGCTTTGAGAGTTGTTGCTTTATGATATATTGGATTGCAATAATCTGCATGTTTCTTCACGCAACTTTCGTACCAAAGCCAATAATATATCCACCCACAGAAACTTGACATTAATATGGAATTGCCAACAAGGCGGCTGGTGTATCTTCCTCTGTTATGCAATAGGTTCAACATATACGTGCAGTATGAATACAATCCGCAAGAATCTAATGAGCTGATAACTAAGAGTCGCATAATTTACAGGAGTCAGTTATTATTACTGTGTATTCTACCATACAGTTATGCTTTTTTACAAGCTTATAAGATTGTTTTTGGTCAACCTGGTCATGCGCAATGATAAGTTAAACATACGCAAAAAAAATATGTACAGAAAGAAGATGGAGAAATTTCCTTACCGTAATTTTCTTTCCATGGATTCTTCTCCCGCAGATTCCTCATCATGATAGATAGCCATCCCTAGCTTTGCTGTTCGGAAAACATTTCACCAGGGGGCGTAGTGGACCTCGACTCGGCCGTTGATCCTTCGTGTCTGGCTCTTGATCGTCGGTTCCGGACATGACTCATATATATATATATATATATATACACACATATACACACACCACATCACTACGCCCCACAAATCAGTTCCTGTAAATGTTTCCCCTTGCGATTGTACGCTGTAGAGAAAAAAACACATGAGGCTAACCAGCCATTAAAACATTAACAAGCGTACACCCCAATAGGGTAAAGAAAAAACTTATTTTTTTATAAAACAGAAAACAGTCATCCAAGAACATCCATCAGATACCTTCTCGTTTGGACAGAAGCAACGACCCACAGAACTTGCTGAGCGGGGACGGATGGGAGGGTCGAAGAGGAATCTGCGGGAGAAGAATCCATAGAAAGAAAAGTACGGTATGGTCATTTCTCCTTCAATGGATTGCTTTTCTCCCACACATTCCTTATCATGATAGACTCCCCAAGCAGTTAGGATAACGGAGGTGGGCAGAAAGATTTAAACCAGTAGATTCTGCAGAACTGCCCTACCGAACCTAGCATCAGCTCCCCGTGCAACATCTAAGTCATAGTGCTTGGTAAAGTTATGCAAGCATGACCAAATGGCCACCCGGCAAATATCCCTAACAGGGACCCATCTCTGGAGGAGCTTAAAGACTGAGACCCCTCTGGTCGAGTGAGCCATGATGCCTGCTGGAAGGTCCTTGCCTGCCGATTGAACACCCTGATATGCACAGGATGATCCACCATGACTGGGTTTGTTTAGTGACGGCAAGGCCTTTTCTAGACAAGGAATGGGCTACAAACAACTGGTCTGATTTCCTAAACTCAGATGTACGAGCGACATCGAAGCTTAACGCTCTCTTAGGATCAAGGCAGTGGACACGAACCTCCTCCTCCTTCAAAGGATGCGGAGGAGATAAAAGACAGGCAAGTCAATAAACTGGGACAGATGAAATTCTGAAACCACCTTAGGAAGGAATCCGGGCCTGACTTTAAGAGAGACTTTCTCATAAAAGAACTTCAGGAATGGAGGCTTGCAGCACAGGCTTGCAGTTCGCTAACCCTCCTGGCAGATGTGATTGCGACCAAAAAGGCTGTTTTAAGGGACAACAGTCGCAAAGAACATGAACGCATAGGCTACAATGGAGCCACCATCAAAAAGGTCAAAACCAGATTAAGATCCCAATCTGGGACAACAAAGGGGGTTGGCGGAAACTTGTTGAGAAGGCCCTTCAGAAACTGGGTCTTGACCGGAATAGTGAAAAATGAACCTTGGTCTGGGGATCTCTTTAACATAGACAGGGCCACCAAATACCCTTTCACTGTGGCAACCTGAAGAGGCCAGTGACAGAAGAAACTCCATCACTGTGGTGGTGGGGCAAGAGATAGGGTGAGTCTCTTGTTCCCTGCACCACGCCTCAAATCTTCTCCACCTGCACACCTACAGAGATCTAGTAGAAGGTCTGCTTGCAGCCAGCAATACCTCCCCTGAGAGGTCCCAGTCATACCTCGTCCTATCAAGAGCCACGCATTTAAGTTGAGGGAATCCAGGGCTGGGTGGAGCACCTGTCTCTCCGAATGGGTGAGGAGATCCGGATGCAGAGGCAACCGGTGAGGCGGACAGATGGTCAGATACAGGAGATCGGAGTACCATGTTCTCCTTGCCCAATCATGATCACGGATGCTCGAAATCTCCCCAACCTCCTGAGAACCCAGGGAATGACGGGAATCGGAGGGAAGGCATAATGGAGAGGCAAGGTTCAATCCACCAGAAACACGTCGCCTAGTGCACCGTTCGCTGGGAGGGAATTCCCTCTGTCAGAACTGTTCAAACTTCCTGTTGGTTTCCGTGGTGAACAGATCCACTGCCGGGATACCCCAGAGAGTGAAGACCTCCTCTAGGACTTCCGGGCACACTTCCCACTCATGTGAGACCATGCTCTGCCTGCTCAGGTGTTCTCTGTCCCCGCCAGATGAACTGCTGAGAACGAGATCTGGTTCTCTCTCAACCAGAACCACAGCTGAATTGCCTCTGTGCAGAGTGGGCAAGAGTGCATTCTACCCTGCTTGTTGAGGTAATGCATGGCCACCGTGTTGTCTGTTAGAACAAGGAAAAGCTTCCCTCTGTGAGATGGGGCAAAGGCCCTCAGAGCTTACCTGATGGCCCGCAACTCCTGCCTATTGATATGCCACTTGGCTTCTGATGGAGACCAGAGACTGCTCACCTGCAATTCCTTGCAGTGGGCACCGCAACCCTTCAGTGACACATCCGTGAGAACTTGGACCTGGGGCCAAGGTGGCCAGAAGGGTTCCCCCGCCAATAGATTGCTGCGCTTGTTCCATCAGCCGAGTCCGTGGACTACCTGGCTGGACACTGAAAGGCGATCTCTGAGTGCTTTCAGGTACTGAGACCACTGGTCCCTCAGGGGTTATTAGAGGGATTGCATATGCAGCCTGGCCTCTGGCACTAGAAAAATACAGAAGGCTATGAGACCCAAAAGGCGGAGGAAGAAAACCACTGTAAAAGTGGCGTGGTTTTGAAACAACTGCACCCTCTGGGTGATGTTGCTGACTCTCTCCTCAGAGGAAAAGCCTTCCCTACCCGGGTGTCTAGGACCACTCTAATGAACTGGAGTCACTGGACTTGCATTCAATAGAACTTCAAGTTGAGGTAGAAGCCCAGCCTGTGCAGTAGGAGGCCAGTGTCTTCCAGATAAGACAAGACTTGCCCCGCCGACTTCCCTCGGATCAGCCAGTCGTCCAGGTATGGAAATATATGGACCATGAATCTCCCGAGGTGAGCCACAACTACTGCCATAAGCTTGGTGAATACCATTGGCGCAGAAGCCAACCCAAAGGCAAGCACTTTGAACTAATACTGCTTGTCGCCAATGAGAAACCTTAGGAACCTCCTGTGCTTCTGGTGTATCGACACATGGAAATAAGCGTCCTGAAGGTCTTGCGACACTAGCCAGTCTTGGAGTTCGAGAGCTTGGAGAATCTCTCTCAACGTCACCATCCTGAATTTGTCCTTCCTCAGGAACTTGTTCAAGGCCCTGAGGTCCAGGATGGGATGGAGACCGCCTCCCTTCTTGGGCACCAGGAAGTAACGGGAATACCAACCCGACCCTCTCTGATCGGGAGATACCATTTCCACAGCACCCTTCGACCACAGGGCTCTGGGTTCTTCCTGGAGCTCCTGTCCCGGTTGGATTGGGGGAGGTGGAGGTCTGTTTGGAGGCCTCTTCAAGAAAGGTAGACCATAACCCAACCAAATCAACTTCAGGGCCCAGGCATCAGAAGTTATTTCCTGCCACTGGGGCCAATGTCCTGCCAACTGTCCACCAACTGGTGCATCATAGGAGGGGAAAATCAAAGCAGCTTAGAGGACACAGGGGACCCTGCCGCTGCAGCTGCTTGTGGGCCTCTAGAGGCCCCTTTGCCCCTTCCTGGACATGAGACGCGCATCTGCCCTTGCCTGGCTTGCAGGAGCTGCGCCTTCCTGCCATAAGGCACATAGCATCTATACCATCTGCCCCTGGAGGCCAAGCTAAAGGCAGGTTTGGCTGGCTGCGGAGCTAGGCCCAAAGATTTAGCAGCCAATTTTGACTCCTTGAATTTCTCCAAGGATACGTCGGCTTTCTGCACAAAAAGCATGTCACCTTCAAAAAGCATGTCCAGCAACCCGTTTTGGGCATTTGGGGAGAAGCCAGAAGTCTTAAGATAATATTGCTGACTCATCACAACTGCTGAACCCATTGCTCTGCCAACACAGACTGCTATATCCAGGCCCGTCTGCAATGACTGTTTGGCTACCTCCTTCCCATCCTCCACCAGCTGTAAAAAGCCGTCCCGCATGGCACCCTCAGGGACATACTCAGCAGCCTGTTCAACTGCTCTCCATAAACCAAACAAATATTTGGCGAAAGCACACGCCACATTAGTTGCTTTGAGCGCCATGCTACCAGAAGTAAATACCTTTCTGGCCAAAGCGTCACATTTTTCCCCCTCTGTCCGTAGGCAGATTAGAGGTGGATGCCGAGGGGCTGGTGGAAACAGTGGCAGCCTGAATCACCAACCCTTCCGGGGAGGGATGTGTGGCAAGGAAAGAAGGATCTCCTTTTGCCGGCCTATACTTCCCTGTGAATCAGCTCCCTGAACTTCACACTAGTGTGGGTAAAGGGCTGTTTTTGCTGTGACGCCAAGTCTGGAGATGTATCCAGACCACTGGCATCATGTAATCCCTGAGCAAAAGCCAATAAATAGGCCTGGTCGTCGAAATAGTTAACAACGCCAGCGCCCGTATAAACGGGGTCGACCGTGTCCTGTCCTCAGGGTCATCGTGTTCCTCGACTCCGAAAATGGAATGCATGGAATTGAAGAATCCCTATCTCGACATTGGCACGAAGAAACCACCACCGACTGTCGGTGCCAAAGGCTTGAGGATAGACTTTGAAGCCGAAGTTATTGATGCTGAGGTTTCGGTGCCGAGGGACACTCGGGCAACCGAGACACGCTGGGAGTCTCGGCCCTAAGGCCTTCCAGCGACTTATTCCTGATGGGAGTACCACCCGAAAACGCTTTCAATGCCAACGATGGAGTGGCTGGCTTGGGATCAGGGGCACCGAGTGTGGCTTTTGGCGCCAAAGCTTGCTGGTCGGGGGCCGAAGCCGCACCTAAAGCTGCTTGAGTCTTAAACATTTGCAACATAGAGGTCTTAAAACTCTCTCACTCCTCTCGAGTGGTCAGCCCTGCTGAGGGCTAACCTCGTTCTGATGAGCTGGAACACAAGGAATGGCTCCTGGAATGGGACCGTTTCTTGGTCTTCTTACAATGTCTGTCTTTCCCCTCGACGGGGGTGGGCTTCTCCGTCTGGGCCTCCGAGAACCGGACGAGTGACCGCGCTGAGACTTGGCGACAGGTCGGCCCAAAGCCAGTTTCCCAGCCCTCTCATGCAGGGATTTTGGCTGCATGTTTGCACCTGACGCGCAGGCCTCTGTGTCGTGACTAGCACCCAGACACCATACACAGACCTCATGTGGGTCGGTTGTAGACATTTTGGCCTCTCAATGGCAGCATGGAGGTTTTCGAAGAAAAAAATCATACAAAAGTACAATAAGAACATTGAGTAAACTCGAGTCGTGTTCCCGATGCAGCGTGCAAGCGCGCAGAAAAAAGGAACCGATTTGTGAGGCGTAGTGATGTGGTATATATACGACACCTGACATCACGTCCGGAAGCGACAATCGAGAGCCAGACAAGACGGACTGAAAGCCAAGTCGAGGTCCACTACAGACCCAGGAGAAAGGTTTCCCTAACAGCAAAACTGGATATCTATCATGATGAGGAATCTGCAGGAGAAAAGCAATACATTGAAACAGAAATTATATTAAAATAAACATCAGTTAAAAAATAAAAAAAGAAATCTACACAAAAACTGGTAAACAGGAGATGAAATGCCTCAAACCTATTGCGCATAATTCCATGCTTATCTGATTTACTCCTGCCTCATATTTTAAACCGCTGATTCAAAGAAAGCAGCTCAAATCAAACTCTTCATTCATTCCATTCGGAGTTAGTGCATCAAGCCGATCTATACAAAATGCTTCTCTTTGTGCCCTTGTTTTCTTTAGGTCTCCTTTGCGATCTCCTGTTTTGATGATTTCCAACACTTAAATCTTAGTTGTGATATACTGTGTCCTTTATCTTGAAGGTGTCTGACCACTGCCGTGGTCATGTTAGTATTTCTAATGCAAGATTATGTTCATTAATCCTTATACAGACTTTTCTTGCAGCATCACCTACATAATATATTCTGCAAGGGCATTTAATGCAGTAGATAACGTTCTCTGACAGGCAGGTGGCAAACTGTTTTATTCTTATCTTTTCTCCTGTCCTGGGATGGAATACAATTGCTCCTTTAGTGACGTTGTTACAACTGCCACAATTCAAGCAATGGTAGGTTCCTTGCCGTTTATCCTTCACCTTAGTGCCTACGTAGCTCCTGGTTTTGTGTCACGCTTACCTGAGTCTCTGCAGGAGCAATGGAGTCCTCCGATCCCTTCTCTGGTTCTGCACCACCCCTTGGTTAGTGGGAAGTCAAACCTGCCCAAAAGAGTAAATGGTTAGTATTGTTTTAAAGGGGTTGCCTAACCCTCCTCCTTCCCCGACCCCACTTAGATGCCCAATTTACTATGGTACATGTCTCCCCTGTGTGATTCATTTGGTGCGCACTCCATCCTGCTCGTGCAGCGGCACTGTTCAGGGAGAGATGTCTCAGGTGTTGCTGTTCTTGAGAACTGTCTCCAGCAGTTAGCTGTTTGTGTTCACACAGTTCGTGGTTGCACAGTTGCTGCACTGGATTGTTTGTTCAGGTAAGTTCGGGTAAGTGGTTTTGTCACACCACCGTTGCTAGATTTGTAGAGACACCAAGTTTGTGACTACCCATTTACCGCACCGGGGTTATTCAATGCAGTATATCCGTTCTGCTGTAGCGCTTGCTGACTCGTCTGCCCAGTTACAGCACTGGACTGTAGCGATAGCGGTGAGCGGAGATGGCGATCGGAAGAGTTCCAATTACTTTTCTCTTTCCTTGCAGGGTCCCCGGAGTCGGGTGGAATTGGGTGAGAAATGATGGAAAGCCGGCTCCTGTTGCGAGCGATGCGGAAGGTAAGTTTACAGTTCTGTCTTGAAGTGCACGGGAGCGGGGATTTGCATGCACGGGAAAACTCACTGCTAAACTGACTGCCTTTCTCTTTTCTTCTCGTTCCAGGATCGGAGCCGATGATGCGAGCGCTGACTGCGGTCGCGGAGAAGAAACTGAATCAGGATCTGAAGACTGGAGACCGGGCCGCGGTAAGCGTGTACTGCAGGCTACAGAAAGCACATGAAGCACGGGCGGATCCCTGGGTGTAACTTTTAAAGGCAGCCATGCCCGAAGACTAGATTGCACCGATTGCTTCAGAATGGCACATAATGCCCATATTGGAATGGCAGGAAGTGTATTAAAAGCATGGTTCAAAAGGAAACAAGGTGTGTCACTTCCTATGAAATGGGAGTGTCAGTACTCATAAACTGATGTGAATGTTTTAACTGCCAGGCTTTCACCCACATGGCCCCTACCGGATTTCCCCACCTACCCCCACGTGCTTGTGCTAAAGGGGAGAGGGGTATATATGGGAGCCCAAGGTTAGCAATCATGACAGTTCTCCCCCTCAAGGCCCCTCTCAACGATGTGTTCTCTGGTATGGGTTTGGTGGGATTATCTCGGTGGAATTTACGTAACAAGCGAGAAGCATGTATATTTGTGCTAGGTTCCCATGATCTATCCTGGGGCCTGTATCCCTTCCAATCTACTAGATAGTATAGGACCTTTTTTACCACTTTAGAATCAAAGATGCTTTTAACCTCAAATTCCAGTTCATCACTTTCTATTGCTATTGGGTCTGGGACATTTGATAACTGAGTCCCTGGGTGAACTGGCTTTAATACCGACACATGGAATACCTGGTGAATGCGCATGAGAGGCTGTAAGGTTAATTTCATGGCCACTGGGGAAATTAAAGCTTCTATGGTGAAAGGACCCAGGAATTTGGGTTAAAACTTTTTAGGGCCTTTTAATGAGATGTATTTTGATGTCAGCCATACAGAATCCCCTACTTGATATCTCAGTGCCACTTTTCGATGACAATCGGCATACCTCTTCTGTGTATCTTTGGCTGCTTGCAGGTGTGCTGCAGCATCTTTGGCTGCTTGGGTAATGTTCATGCAGGATTTTGACTGCTGGCATTTCAATTGTTTCTGGTGGGTCATAGATGTCCGTGGATTACGTCCATATAACGTGTAGAAGGGGGTTTGTTGTGTGGAAGTGTGCATTGCGTTATTATATGCATATTCTGCCATCCATAAGATCTCTACCCAGTCGTGGTCTGTTTGGTGTAGGAGGCAGCGAAGGTATTGCTCCATGGCTTGTTTTGTGCGCTCCATTTGTCCATCAGTTTGTGGATGGTGACTAGTGGACAGGCGAACTTCCACTCCAGCCAGAGAGCAACATTTCCTCCAAAACTGCGATTCAAATTGACTGCCTCTGTCAGAGATAACCACAGAAGGAAACCCATGTAGTTTCACAATGCGATCCAGAAAGACTTGGGCTAGTACTTGAGCTGAGGGAAGTCCTTTTAAGGTGGTAAAATGAGCCATTTTAGAGAAAAGGTCAACCACCACTAAAATGGTAGTATAACCCGAACTGGAAGGTAAGTCTGTGACGAAGTCCATTGATATGGTGCGCCACGGAGCGGGTGGTATTGCCAAAGGCTGTAGAAATCCAGCTGGTTTCTGCCGCAATACTTTGTTTTGAGCGCAAGTACCACATGAATTAACGAAATCTGTGGTGTCTTCTCGCCAAGTTGGCCACCAATAGGACCTTCCAATTTTCTAGTGTCTTAACTATGCCGGGATGACCTTCTAAAGGTGAACTGTGATAACTGATGAGTACTTTTCTTGTAAAGCACGTGTCGGAAGGTAAAGGCATTTTTGATAGAATGGGAG